>NW_026057579.1:34426769-34726769 GCF_023721935.1 Panthera uncia
TTCTCATGGCTGAGTAATATTCCATGGTCTATGCAGCAGGAGAGGTCTTTCTTTTTTTTAACTCTGAATTCCAGTAGACTTAACTTAATTCCAGTGTGGTGATTCTGTACATCTGTAATTCTGTACATGACTCAGCGCTCATCATGATAAGTGTTCTCTCAGCCCCCTTCACCCATTCCGTCCCCCACCCACCTCCCTCTGGTAACCACCATTGTGTTCTCTGTAGTTAAGAGTCTGTTTTGGTTTGTTTGTTTCTTATTTTCTTTGTTTTATTTCCTTAATTCCACATATGAGTAAAACATGTTGTCTTTCTCTGACTTATTTCGCTTACCATGATACCCTCCAGACCCATCCATGTTGTTGCAAATGTCACAATTTCATTCTTTTTTATGGCTGAAGGATATTCCATTGTGTGTGTGTGTGTGTGTGTGTGTGTGTGTGTGTGTGTACAATCTCACACCTTCTGTATCTGTTCATCTAATGATGCTGCTTGTATAATTTGATTATTGTAAATAATGGTAAACATAGGGGTTCACGTATCTTTTCGAGCTAGTGTTTTCATATTCTTCGGGTCAGTGCCCACTAGTGCAATTACTAGATCATAGGGTAGTTCTATTTGCAATTTCTTGAGGAATCTCCGTCCTGTTTTCCAGAGTGGCTGCACCAGCTTGCATTCCCACCAGCAGTGTATGAAGGTTCCTTTTTCTCCACATCCTCACCAGTGCTTCTTGTTTCTTGTGTTTGGGATTTTAGCCACTCTGATAGCTGTGAGGTGACATCTCATTGTGGTTTGATTTACCTTTGCCTGATGGTGAGTGATGTTGATCATAAGTCCGTTGGCCATCTGTATGACTTCTTTGGAGAATGCTCTGTTCATGTCTTCTGCCTATTTTTAAATTGGATTAATTGTTTTTTGGTTTTAGTTGTATAAGTTCTTTATATATTTTGGATACTAACCCTTTATCAGATATGTCATTTGCAAGTGTCTTCCCCCATTCCATAGATTGTCTTTTAGTTTTGTTGATTGTTTCCTTTGTTGTGCAGAGGCTTTTTATTTTGGTGTAGTCTAATAGTTCATTTTTGCTTTTGTTTTCCTTGCCTCAGGAGACATATCTGGAAAAATGTTTCTACGTCCAGTGTCAGAGAAGTTACTGCCTGTGCTCCCTTCTAGGATTGTTAGGGCTTCAGGTCCCACATTTAGGTCTTTCATCTGTTTTGAGTTTATTTCTGTGTGTGGTGTAAGAAAGTGACCCATGTGCATTCTTCTGCATGTTGCTGTCCTGTTTTCTCAGCACCATTTGTTGAAGATCGGGAGGGGTCTCTCTTAGGCTAGGACTTGAGGTTTGCACAGCATCCATGACCCCTCAGCTCGATCCTCCTCTCACTGTCCCAGTGGCTGTGCCCCCAGCCCAGTTGTGTGGTGTCCTGTTGGGCTTTCACACTTCTCTGTCCACCTCCAGCCATGGCTGATCACTCGGATTTGCTCACAGTGTGTGAAGAAACTCTTCCTTCCTCTCTGAGTCATGGTCTCTTCCCTGATTCACACTCATGACGTCTCTGAGGTACTGTAGGCGCCCTTCATTCAGCATCACTTCTTGACCACAGACAACAGTCAGCACCCGATGGAGGGTCCTCCTCCCGTCGCTTCAGGCAAGACTGGACTCCTAGTCCACTCCTGAGAAGGTCTCCACATGGACCTCATTGACCTCTGGAGTCCCCTCGCCCCTTCCCTGCCTTCCTGAGACTCAGCACCCTGATCTCACGCTCAAGCTCCGCTCCACATCTTTGCAGCTTTGCACGTGTGACTCATGTATGTGGGTGTGTGCGCACACACGTGTATGTGTGGGGGATGGGGTAGAGGATAGCAACCTCAGGTAAAGAACCCATTCTCTTACCCTCATGTGTTTCTGTTTTGGGGGATAAAAGTGACAACATGTATAACGTTAAATGGTGAGAGAAAGGCTCATTCTATCCGTTCCTCCTTGCACATTCTTCTTAGGAGGTACTAATGTGAATGCTTTTCGCCAGAAAAGAATACACAGAGCCTTCCTACACTACCATCGGTGCATGCAATTACAGTGCATGCCCGTCTTAAATATGTGGAAGTAGAGAAAAAGATTTATGCATGTTCCTTGAAGATGTTTATATTCCAACATAGGAAACAGATGTGAATATAAAAGAGAAGGGATGTGTTTCCACAAGGCTAAAAATATGTGAGCGGTGTTTGAGAGGGTCACAAAGCTGCTCCTGTAATCCTTGATAGAGGACGCTGGGCCCACACTTTTCCTCGGTCCACTTTATAGTTTACTCTGGAGACCGTATTTGAGTTTTCAAGCTTTCATGCCCTGACCAAGGTACTGCCTCGGAGCTGAGGCATCATGAGGGCTTCTGGTTTTGTTGATGCTGTTCTCACTGGCAGAGCTTTTATGACTTTGAAGGTATCGGTTTCCATTTAAGTGGAGGATTTAGAGTATGCCGGGCCAAGGCATTATTGGCCAGAATTTTAGCATCATACGCAAATAAGCTCTGAATTTCTGCTTAGAAACAGGAAAAGGGTCATGTAAACAGCTTAAATATTATTAACTTGCATAGAAAAAGAGAAGAAAACAAACCTTGAAGCTATAATGGCATCCACAGCTAACTGGATAGATTTATTGAAGTTTTTGTTCCATGTTAGAAATATATCTACAGATGCCCCATGGTAAAATTAGGTAGGCTTATGGCACTTAGAAAACTGAAATCTAGAAACACATGGAATGAGTAAGATGATATTTCCAGCCATCAATGCATTCTATAAAACGATTGAAGAGAGCTTCTTCCTCACAACAATGTTGGGCTCAGGGTCCAGTTCTGTGTTTCTTACCCTCAATTAGAGTAAAGGCCAAATCCCATTATGACAAACTGTAATAGATCATCAAAATTCTTGAGTGAGACCTAGAAATCTGTTATGTTAATGTGCCTTGATCTAAATGGGACTAGGACTTGGAAATCTTTTTGTTATACTGAAAATTCTGGCTGTAAAGATATTTGGCTGAGCATTCCTAGAGCAGGAAAAATCCCAGAGTTTAACAATTTCAGATTACTTGGTGAGCCTGGCCAGACCCCAAATTGGTCCCAGGTGTGGGTTGGGGGGGCACCCCTGGTACAGGGAAGGTTTCTGTCTTGTCTGTTTATTGCACATCCGATGGAAGACCAGAGGTGTTAGAAACTGTGGACCCAGAGGGTGGGATGTGTCCCCTGGGCCTGCCTCTGTTTCTCAAGAGGGGGATTCAGGTCTGCTGGCCCTCCACAGAGATTCTGCCAAGTCACCTGACCTGGGGGGCTCTTGAATTTCCTCTAGGCTGAGTAGGGGCCATTTCAGCTCTCGGGGGGACACCTGTTATCATACAAAGTTCTTCCTGACTCACCATTTCACAAAATCATGCGTGTTTGCTCAAGCCTTAAATGCAGGACCAGCTAAAAATGCAATTGCTAAGGTAGTCTTCTGAAATAAAGGATTATGCTGACACCTGTATCTGAGAAAACACATCTCTTCTGAAGGGTGAGGTAATAAAGGCATGTAAAAAAGAACAGAGGCCAGCATTATGGAGCCCAATAATTTCTTCCTTTTCATTGATGGATGACTCCATCCAGTCCTTTGGGCAAGCTCAGAGACAAAACAAATACAACAAACAGAGTAAGTTCCCCTAGATGTGAAATTTGATGTATGCATCCTATGTGGAAAAAAGATCAACTTGACCCTCATCCACTAGAGGACTAGCAAAAGAAGGCATTCCTATGGGAGTCTGTGCTCCATGAAATCTTTCCATCTGTGTCAGAAGGGGAAGAAACATCCTTTCATACACGTGCGACTGAGCAGTCTGTTCCTTTAACTTGGCCAACTGTTGTCTAGGCTCTTGGAGCCTCATTCTCTGGCATATTTGTTCTCATCTCATCCATACCTCAAAGTCTTTCATGAAATTAATAGGATCTTTGAACCTTTTTTTTTTTTTTTTTTTGGTCGTTCATGCTAACAATTGTGTCTGTGCACTCCCTAAGGGGAGTACTGGAGAGCTTTCTAGCGTGAGAAAGTTTATGTGAAATTTGGAAGTATGCACATAAGATTATGAGGTGTTTTCTCAGTGCATGGCTGGGTTTGCATCTTTGATTGACTTCCTGTTGACTGGCCTATTGCACAATTCTGTGGTGCAGAGATTAGTGTGTAGATTTTATCTGGGAGGGGTGCAAATAATTTCGGTCCAGTGGGGGGAAAATAGCCACAAAGATTATATGTAGGGCCCTATAGTATGTTATGCAGCTACGCATCTAACTGAGCCATCTTTAGAACGTTCCTTTATTAAGTCATACAGAGATACAGCTCCTCAAATTCTCATTTGAACCAATATTAACATCTTAGTGGCTTCCTCACCAGCTAATGAGCTTAATGAATAAATCTTCGGCATGAGTTTACATCTGTACGAGCACTGTGTTTTCTTTAGCCTTTTGAAAATTTTAGAATCTAGTCCTAGGAAATAACAAGGCATGGGGGCCTAGGAATTTCTCTTAAAACTGGTCACAATTCTCTGAATAGCATTTCATTTCTATCGCTATTCTCTACCCATGGAGCCTTTCTGAGAAGGATTTAGTAACTTCCTTTCTTCGCCCCCAAAATGTCCAACTCTATCTGGACATGCCAGTGCCATCTGGGTGAATATCAGACTCCAAGGAAGAGAGAGGAAGTCCAGTGGCTACTCCCTTGAGTAGAGACCCTGACAACAGGATATGGGAGCCCTGATCAGAAGCAGGTGCCGCTCATGACTTGGACTAGCTGTGACCTAGAGGTCTGTCACTCCACACTGAGGTCCTCCCTGTACCCTCCCTCTGGATCCATTACATCAGCTGTCTGTCTGCAATGACTTGTGTTTGCCACATTCACCTAATGTAGCTCTTACTGCCTGCCCCGCTGGGACAGCTGGCCACCCCCTGCCCCCCACCCCCGGAGCTTTGGCCTTGCTTCCCGGGACTGTCCTCCTGTCTTCCTCAAATCTGTCCATGTAAGACTGTGCTTGGTCTCAGAATGGTATAGAGCTGTTAACACATGTTTTCCTTAGTTGTTCATGATAATTTGCTCCTCTGACTTCACCATTATCTACAAAATGTGTTCCATGATTCATTATGCGTCTTCTGCTTTTTCTCCATTTTTCTGTTCGGAGCATCTTGCCTGCTTAGAGTGCCCGAACATCCTTACTTTGTATTGCAGAGTAATTCACCTCCTCTTTTCCAGGCCAAGTCTCGGGGGCTTCAACTGCCCCAGTGCAAAACAGGCCCGTTAAGGTATCTTGCTAAGTAAAAGAAGTATGGACTCCAAGAAATCAAGTCACTTCTCCAGGAGTCAGACATGACTGTGATCAGAGCTTCTAGCCCTCTGAATAGCAAGCAACACATTTAACCTCACTCTCCACTAGCACGGGGGTTGAGCAGGAGGTGGCCCCAGCGACCGAGGAAGATTCTGGAGAAGGAGCAGGTTTGCAGGGAAGGTGCAAAGTCCAGCTGTGGGATGGTTCCAGGTGAGGTCCCTCTGAGACCTCAGAGTATCACGTGAGAGCTTTCAGGACTGGAGAAGTTGGCTCTAGTGTTGAAACGTTCTGTTCTTCTTCAGTGATGGCGAAACCCTTCCTCCAATTTAGGCTTCAAGTCATTGAGACCACTGGCTTCTTTCTTGCTAAACCCTTCCCCTTCGGTTCTGAGTTATGAAGAGGCTGAGTGAGGGTCTTGTAAAATAATCAGGAGTGACGGACTCCTGAGCATGACCTACTGACAAAGCCCCGGGCTGTGCCCACAGCAGCCCGCCCCACGTTTTGCACACGTGTTCGCCTCATTCTGTGTGGTCTTGGCTTCAGTGGCCGGACATAAAGCTTCAGCTGCTGTTTCACAGCTTGGATTTTAAAGAGCCCATAAGGAGAGATTGAAACCCGAATGTCTAATGCTGCTTCGGATGCACCATCCATCACCCACACAGTCTGCGTGGAGCATTCGTTGCTAGAAAACTGTCCCAAACATGCTTTTTATATCTCACCCCCGACCAGAATGAACCACTCAGATGTGCCAATCAACCAACCAGAGTGTGCAGCTTTATATTGTTGGGCCAGAGCAAATCAAAATAGTTCAGGTTCTAAACCTGCATTATGGGCAGTGAAATTACCTTAAACTATGTGTCTGGGCTTGTAAGAATGATGGCCTGGGGGATCTGGGACATTTCCTGGGACATATTTGATTACATATTGTTGAGGCTGATAGTTAAATGTAGTTATTATGGACCAGACCTTCTTGATATAATTTTGACCTGCCAAAGACCAACCTGCACAGAAATCTGTATTGTGCCAGATCTTTCAGAGGTGATTTAGGGAGTAAACGTTTTCAAAAAAGTAATTACTAGAAAGATAACTGGATAGAAAGCTGGGGATTTCACGTCTGGTTTGAGCTTGACTTCCAACCTGCTGCATGTCACGGGTAAGACTGTTAGACTTTCAAGACCCCAGTTTAACATTTATTTATTTTTGAAGGAGAGAGAGAGAGACAGAGCATGAGCGGGGAAGGGGCAGAGAGAGAGGGAGACACAGAATTAGAAGCAGGATCCAGGCTCCAAGCTGTCAGCACAGAGCCCGACGCGGGGCTCGAACTCACGAGCTGTGAGATCATGACCTGAGCCGAAGTCGGATGCTCACCTGACTGAGCCATCTGGTGCCCCTCAAGGCCCCAGTTTAATACATAAGGTGAGGCAGTTAGACAAAACACTTTCTGGGGCTCCTCTCAATCCTACACTTCGTTCTCTGTGTATTTGTATCTATGACCCTTTTAAGGAGAAGGAGGAATATAGGGTTCCATCTTTGTCCCTGCTCACCCCGCCCACCCCAGTCCTGCTCCCACGTAGACATTGGCCTCCATCATTGTTAGGAGCTGTCCTCAAGTGTCTTGCTTCCTTAAAACCAGGTATTTATTGTTGGGTCACCTGGGTGGCTCAGTTGGTTAAGCATCCGACTCTTGACATTGAGGTCATGATGTCATGGTTTGTGAGATCGAGCCCTGATTTGGGCTCCGTGCTGACAGCGTGCAGCCTGCTCAGGATTCTCTGTCTCCCTCTCTGCCCCTCCCTCGCTTGTGCACATGCTCTCCCTCTCTTTGTCTCTCTCTCTCTCTCTAAATAAATAAATAAATAAATAAACATAAAAAAACCAGATATTTATCATTATGGTCTTCTCTCGTTTTGGCTGAACATCTCTCTCTGGAGACCTTCGGTCACTTCCATGGGCGCCACATGCACCTGCCTCCCAGCGCAGAAGCTTCAAGCGTCAGGTACTTGCCATGAGGACCTCCGTGCAGCAAGGGCGCAGACTTGGGATCCGCCACTAGACAAGCCTGCCGTGGGCGTAAACAGCGATGCAGAGACCACAGACAACCGTGGGGTGGGAGTGGTGGCTGCGGCCCAGGTGCTAACTGGGAGGTGGCACTAGCAGCATCTGGATGGCGTCTGGGGGCAAGATGGGGAGCCCACTGCTGGGCAGCGGCAAAGGGTCGTGTCCAGCGGACCGGTTCTGCGGCCTGACTGGGGGGCACCGCTCCTGGGGAGCTGCCCGCCAAGTCTGCTCTTCAAGTCCTCCCAGCGATTTTTGCGAGTTCTTTTTGCAACCTTTTTTTTTTTTTTTTTTTTAATTTTTTTTTCAACGTTTTTTTATTTATTTTTGGGACAGAGAGAGACAGAGCATGAACGGGGGAGGGGCAGAGAGAGAGGGAGACACAGAATCCGAAACAGGCTCCAGGCTCCGAGCCATCAGCCCAGAGCCTGACGCGGGGCTCGAACTCACGGACCACGAGATCGTGACCTGGCTGAAGTCGGACGCTTAACCGACTGCGCCACCCAGGCGCCCCCATTTTGCAACCATTTAATAAGTCCCTTTATGCTTCACTCAGCCGGACGCCGTTTCTTGGGCTTGCAACTAAGTGCTCTTGCTGCCCTGGTTATAACTGGACAAAACGATGGGGTTTCCTTATTACGACCTTGTTACGAGGCCCGAGGCTGGGTTAAATCATAAAACCACTCTGTGTTTAAATTCCCATCTCCTTCACTAACGTTTGGTTCTTCAAGAGCAGAGATCATGCCTTATATGTCTCCACAGCCCTAGAACCCAGTGCTCTCTGTTACCTGACATAAAATGAGTTCTATCATAGGAGTATCAGCAAAGCATAGCAGGTGTTCAAAGGAGCTGCTTAAGGGATTCAAGACAAGCTGATGAGAAGAGTATCGTTTGGGTTGGGCCCTAAAAATAGCTGAATCTGGAAGGGACCTTCCAATAGAGAGAAGAATGATTGTGAAGACACAGATTGGGACATTCAGGATCGAGCAGTTAATTTGACGCTTGTGGCTTACATCAAGGTGTTTCTTCCCCCCTTCAGCCCCCCCAGATCTAGCGGCCTTACTCTCGCGCTCCTCAAGAAACCACATAGGTCAGGAGACACAAATAGGCAAGAGCACTTTCCTGCATCAGAATAGGTTCCAAGTCTGCACATCTTAGCTTTAACGAACTGAATGCATTGATTGACTGCGTCAATATCTAAAGGCAGAATTGGCGCATCAAAGTGGGTCGATCGGCAACAAATCGGCGTCTGGTTTACAAATCAGTCTCGCTAGCTTGGTTGATGGGAGACCGTCAAAAAAGTGAAAGCCTCCCTATTTTGATGATGACTAAGCAGGTAGGACCCAGGAGCAGACTGAGGACGGAGGGTGCCTTGCTAAGGAAATGCCGTCTCACGGGAGATGACGAGCTAGGGGTCGTTGGGTTCCGGGATGCGTTGCCTAGCCGTTTGCCCAAATATGCCTTTATTTCGAGCTCTCATATTTGGCGTGGCTAGAAAGTAGGGTTACTGGAAGGGGTGGCATACCTGGAGAGGAGCGCCAAGAGAGGAGCACGGCGGCTCTCAAGGAAGCTTCCTTAAAGAGGCGTGCGTCACACATGGGGTGAGAGAGCGGCCGCCAGGCTATGGACTAGAATGAACGCAAGTTAGAGAAAGTGCTTTGCTTCCACAAACCCCCATCTGAGTGGACCGTTTGCCATCATGGGTTGCACGGGACCAAGGTGACAAAGGCATGTGTCAGGACTGCATGACACGTTCGCTAGTAGGTACGCAGAAAGGGACCCATTATCTGTGGGGCAAAGGGCTGTGCTGCTCAAGGAAACCCTAACTGACAGCTTCTCTACGGGACAGGGCAAGGCAGGGTGGGCGCCGAGTGGGACCGTGGCTGGTGGTTAATGCCCGTGCTTCCACTGGCCCCTCTCACCCACCTCCTGGTCCCGTGGAGTCAGCCCCGGATCTCCCGGAGGGTGTTCCCGCACCACTGTTGATCCCTTTCCAGCATTTTCTGCACTGCCCCTCCTGCTGCTGGAACAGGTTTCCAGCCATTTTGCATCTTTCAGAAAGAAGTTGGTTGAGACTCTGTACCTGCTGACCGCCGACCTCTGCCCCCTTCCCCATTTTGGAGACAACTTGGGTTTTATGGGTGTTTCTTCAGTGTTGGTTCGACGGTTCTTTAGAGGGAGGAGAGGTTACAAGGGCTCGGCCTGCCCCCTCCTGCCTCTCTCATTTCGCCCGCGCATCAAACTGAAGAGGCAGGTGCCGTTGGTCGCCTGTTAGAGGCAAGCCAGATGCCAGGGCGGCAGAGCCAGATCAGAGCCTGCGGTGTCCTCACTGTGTCCCCTAGACGAGGGGACAGTGATGTGTAGCATCCACAGGAGTCTGAGCTGCCAGGGGGTTGGCGACAGCAGCATGAGGAGTCTTTGAGAGTGGGGTGTGCACCTCAGAGAAGCGGTTCTCACACGCCACTGACCATTAGAGACTTAAAAATTCCTATGCACGGCTCCATCCCAGACCGATTAAATGAGAATTTCTGGAGGCAGGACCCAGGCCTCTGAAATTGTTTAAGCTCCCTGAGTGATTCCACTGAGGTCAAGTTTGAAAACCAGGGCTTCAGTGCGGTGCTTCTCACATGTCGATGTGCCCAGGAGGGACCTGGAGACCCGGTGGCTTGGAATCGGTACTTGTAGGGTGGGACCTGAGAGTCTGACTTCCTAACAGGCTCCTTGCCATGCTGACTGTCGCATCTGTCTCCCACATCACCTGCTGGGAAGCGAGACCTCAGAGAGGCTCGAGGTCGTTTGTTCCAGAATTAACTTGGGAGAAACTGACATGGTTCCCTGGGCGGGGTGTGCGTCTAGCCTGAGCCTGTCCTTGGGGTAGGCTGCCTCCCCGTCCCAGTTTCCTGGGTCTCAGAGCTGCTCTGCTCAGTTGGCGGACGTTAGGGACTTCACTTTTCCCTGCACATCCTGCCCAGCCCAGCTTGAAGCTTCCCCTGCACTTGAAGGGAGTGTCAGACACGTGCAAGGTGAGGAAACATCATTCCAGAGGAAGCCCCCTTCACTGAGAGTTAGCAGACTCCCAATTGGAAGAGGAACATCTCAGCTGGAGACTGGAGAAGGCTGTTCTCCTTCAATCATGGAATGATTGCATGGCCAGTAGTGGCCGCTTGTGTCACTGAACGAGAGTGGGTGTAGACGACAGGAGGTGCTGGTGGAAGGACAGATGAGGTGACCGCAGAGGTTTCTTAATGCTCCCAGCTCGTCACCAAGTGAAACTTGAACAGCTTTTTCATGTCTGAAACAGACCCACATAAAGCAACTATGAAGATTCCATCGATTATCAAATACCTGTGTTAATAGCACATGGGAAACATGCTACTTGGGTCCTACTAATCCACGATGAATGGGCTTTGGACCATCAGGCGGGAGAGAACTTGAAACCCCGGGAGCAGGTGACACAGGAGAAGGAAGGTAGGCCGAGTGTGGCCCTCACTCTTCCCACCAGGTTGCTACCCTCCAGCTCCTCCCCATGGCCGGGGCTGGGTCGGGGAGTGGAAGCAGCGAGAATAATGGTTTTTTCATCTTCTCTTATGCCGCTTTGCAAAACGATGCTACCATAGGTGCTGTTATATTTAAAGGGCAGATGCAGAAAACCCACAGAGCGGAAAAATGCAGGAGCATGGTACCATTTGCAAACAGGTTTCCCAGGGAAAGCTGACTTCCTCGCAAGGTTTAGAATATACCGCATCCATTTTGTTTCTAATTACAGTGGTCTTTAAGGCAAGGAGTGTTTAGTGTTTCTCTCTCTGTCTCTCTGTCCCTCTCTCTCTCTCTCTCTGACTGGCTAATGGAAGGAGTGTGCAGCTCTGAAACAGGCTTATGTGAAATCGCTTTCCACACCATTAGGGAGCTGGGATGATCTCTTCAGCAGAGCATCCCCAGCAAACACTGGCTGGGATGCTCTCATTTTAGAGAGGAAGGCGGCAAAGATCTCACTTTCCATCAGAGGAATGTCTGAGTAGACAGAAGCCTTCATATTCTCCTTAACAAGGTGAGGGAGGCGCTTGGTTGGGGTGGGGGGGGGGCGCGGCAGGGAGCGGGGAGGGGAATGCAAAAAACAGATAAAACTTAACGAGAAGAGAAACCACTTCCCTGCCCAACTCAGACCTATAGATTTAACTGGGAAAGCCGGCTAGTTGTAGAAGAAGGAGTAGAATGATGAATCTGGGTTCAAATCTTGTTTCCACAACTTACTGGCTGAGGGACTGGGGCAAATACCTCAAGCTGACTGTGTTCCCAGTTCTGGCTAAGCACAGCAGGAGCCCCAGTCCTTCAGGGTTGTGGCCAGAGTGCGATGCGATGGTATCTGTAATGAATCCAGTTCACCCTACACAAGCTAGTCATTATTATCATTAATTAAATATGCTTCATTAACTCAGTTCCTAGGGGGAAAAAAAACACACCAATTAATTAGAAAGTTGATAACAAGTTTTAAGTCCGTATTATAATATGCTCATTCTGTAGTATTAATATTAATGCTCATTCTACAGTAGCTAGAGAAACGGTTTAAGATACTGATGTGTCACATAAAATGCCATCACTTTAGACATCAGTGGGAAGACGTTTAGATGGAGAATGAGAAATATTAGTTCACACCTATTCTATCATTTACATGTAACGTAAGTGCTGAGTTATCACTGCGGATGTGTTTGTGACGACGAGGCTGCTTTGATTCTACGGGCATTTGAATGTTCACACCTAATTCGTTATTTAAAATAGAAATCACTTTAAATTATCATTAAGGAAAAGATATTATGGAGTAATGTAACAGAAATCTTCGCTTCCTCCTTGACTATCAGCCCCTTGCTAATACCAGGGTGAGTTCTGGGCTTCAGGAAGAGCCAAGGATGACACAGTAATTAAGGACTGGAGTAGTGGCGCAATTAAAAAAAAATAAAATTTACATATAGCTAATGAGTATGCATTTTACTATATTCATTGGACACCTGTTACCATACTTACGTTGTACGTTACGGAAAAATTAATTTAAAAAGAAAAGCTGAATGGTTTGTTTTCAGATTTGGAATAGATAATACTTGTCCCCATGCCCATAGTGGCAGATGTTTCAACAGTCACAAGTGCTAGAACTGAACTGAAGTTTGAGCTTTGGTTAGACTGGCGCCCGAAGTCATTCCTTCAGAGCCTTGTATTTCGAAGAGATGGGCGTGTCCTTTCGCTTCTCTTTGTGGAGACCACCGTGATAATAATACATACCAGAAGAATGGCAGTACGGTATATGCAAGAGCAGTGAGGGTAGGATCTGAAATTAAAATATGTGACTGTAAAATCCCTTCTTTCCATATTTCCCCCTGCCCCTACCAGCAGGGTCCTTATTGGAGAAAGTCAGCGAGAAAGACATTAGTCATAACTTAGCTGAGTGTTTCGAACTTCAGCTTTGATTATCGGGAACCAACATTTGAAGGAATTAGCATCTAGTTTATCTGCTAACAACAGGATTTCGTAGAACATGTACATAACTGGATTCGTCGTATAAGCAGTACTTGCTCTGGAGAGCTGCTTACAGGTAAGCGTTAGAGAGAGTGGGGGTCTCCTGCTCCTGTGCTCACTTCATGGAGCACGTGAGCAGTTAGTCCCAGAACCTCCCTCAGTGTGGCAAAATGCAAAAGCCAGGGAACCTGTGGTTCCCTTCTACAGAATTCATCCTAACGCCCCAGGGGAGTCCCCCATCCAGACTGGTGCCAGAGCAGGAGAACTCAACAGAGGCATCCGCATGGCATGGGGGAGGGCCCCGTAGACTTTTTAACATGTCCTGAGTCTTTACTCTTTGCCAGTGGAGATAAGAGCCAATGAAATGGTCTTTCTAGTTGTGACACAGACTACACGTGTCCCAAAGCAGAGATGGTGGCTGGACAAAGGACGTAGCAGGGGCTGCAGCGGGTCTAAGGGCCAATGAGCGAAGCTGAGCAGAGACTGGGCTCTGTTCCGAGGGATGCCTGCGGGGGATGCGGTCTGACCTCAATAAGGCCACCTTCCTCCAGATGTCGTGTGAAATGTTGGCACACCAGGAGTGCTATAAGCCCATGTTGGAAGGGAGAAGAAAGGAAGGGGAAAACAATCTGAATTTACTGATAGACTGAAAAAAGAGATCAGAAGTGACTGAGTTGTCCTTGAATTAGTGAGGTTTACTTTTTGGTGATAGGTTGAAAGGTAAGCACAAGATGGATATGAAGTTAAATTGTCAATGAATAAAGTAATATTTTTTTTTCATACCTGAGTCTGTGATTTAAAAATACGTATAGCCACAGGGGCACCTGGGTAGCCCAGTAGGTTGAGCATCTGACTCTTGATTTTGGCTCAAATCATGGTCCCAGCATTGTGGGATCAAGCCCCACATTGGGCTCCACACTGGGTGTGGATTCTCTCTCTTTCTCTCTCTACCCCTCCCCTGCTTGTGCACATTCTCTCTCTCTCCCCAAAATGAATAAATATCTTTTTAAAAAGTCCTGAGTATCAAATATCAAAACAATTTTGCAAAATACTGAGGCATGCTCAAAAGGAGGAAGAGAACGTATTTGAACACCAAAACCTAAGAGAGAATAGCAAAAGAGAATGTAAAGTCTAAGCAGTGGGGTTCTTTTGGAATCATGGCGATCCTCAGAGCCGGTGATTGGACCTGGGCCCTAGAAGTCGGTGGCTCACACAAGACGCTATCGATCCTGATTTGGGCCAGCTGGAGAGGAGAAGATGGAGTCCCTGTAAAAGGATAGGATCCAGGAATGATCAGTGCTTCAATGGAATGTACCAGAAAAACCACATGTGGGACCTGGAGAAGCCAGAAGGAGGCTTACCATTTGCCCAGGGCTCTGGATGGAGGTGAAATGTCTCTACTAAGGAATCAGGCTCATGCCTGTGAGTAGTGTGGCACAACGAAGAGAGGTGCCGAGAAGTGACCATGGAATCCAGTACAGGAAAATTCCAAGCCCTAGGCCAACAGCAAACAAATATAAAACGGCTCCATAGGAATAACTACGGTGTGGTGTAGGGGACACCCACAGAAATCCCAGACCCTGCCGAAGAGAGCTTATATAACCAAATTATGCACCATTTGAGAAAATGAACAACCGTAACAGACAGTCAGCCAAAGCAATGAACATGAAATTCGTGCCCTAGGGTCTGAAACAGAATAATCTGAAAGAAGCCATAAAGTCAAATGTTAAAAATGATTAAAAATACCAAAAAATGGAAATCATAGTGAAAGTACGTGGATACCATGATAAGAAGTGAATTCTAAACACAAATCAGGGGCACCTGGGTGGCTCGGTCAGTTAAGTGTCCGCCTGGACACTGTTTCAGATTCTGTCTTCCCCTCTCTCTGCCCCTCCCCTGCTCGCATTCTGTCAGTCTGTCTCTCTCTCTCTCAAAAATGATGAATAAACATTAAAAAATTAATTCATTGACTATACACATATAAACTTTAAAAATAAATAAATAGATACAAATGAAATGTGCGGGGGGGCACCCGGGTGGCTCAATCGGTTGAGCGTCCGACTTCGGCTCAGGTCATGATCTCAGGTATGTGAGTTCGAGCCCCACATCAAGCTCTATGCTGACAGCTCAGAGCCTGCTTCTGTCCCTGTCTCTCTGCCCCTCCCCCACTGGCACTCTCTCTCTCAAAAATAAACATTTAAAAACAAATAAAAACAAATCGAATGGAATGTCTTGGGTTTAAAAACAGGTATAAAAATCGAGACTACAATGGCAAGGCAGAAAGCAAACAACACAGAAAAGCACAATGGCACAGTGCATGCATGGTGTAAAGTTCCCAGTCTCCTACACAGTGTAACTTCTTGTTGCTTTGCCAACACGTGTCATTCACACTGGCCGTGATCCATGAAGACTGTCACGTACTTCATCATGTAGGCACTAGTTGAGAACTTGATACGTAAATATCTGCCTCGCCATTCTCTTGGTGCTAGGAAGGATGCATTGAGTCCACGGGTTCAGCCTTTCAATGGACACAGTAGGAAGTAGGAGAATAGAGATGGGAGTTTCGGGAAGGTCTCTGCAGAGTGTCCTCATTGGTCGGGGACATTTCATGCAGAAGAAGAGGGGAAAACAATTATTAGTAAAAGAAAATTTGGATGTGTATAAAGAACACTGCCCTCGCAGACCCGGGGTATCAGGCTTCTTAGACAAAACTCTCGCTTCTTGAGGGGGTCTCGGGTAATTGACCTGCTGGATGTGGGCTGGCTGTGAGAAGGACCACTGGCCAGGTGCAGGTGTTTTCTGAGACTACTTCCCTGTCTACGACCCTGTGGGAAGGGCCCAGAAGAAATACACCAGGGGGACGTAGGGACCCTTCTGTGAGTGTTTCCTCTTCATCTCCTCTGAAAAGGGGAACCTGGCTATGGTAAGATCAAGCAAGGGATCCAGGGATTACCTCCAGATAGTTCCTTAAGAAGCTCCAGGCCCTTCGGTAGCTTCCCTAGAACAGGGGAAGCCGGCTCTAACAACGTACCCTCACAGATGCACCTCGGATCTCAGCCTCACTTTCTCGTGCCTCAGGTCTGTCCCTGCTCTCAGTTTTCTCACATTCAGCTCATTTCCGTCCCTCTAGCCGCTCTTTCTGCCTTCCCTCTTGAGCCTGATGTGGAGCTGGAAGTTCACCTCTAGAAAGGATTTCCTGCCCTGGGCCTCCCCCTCCAGCCCTTCATAGTGAGGTCCTGGGAGAGGGAGAGGGAGACAGAGAGGTCCTGGACCAGAACCCCAGGGTCCCACTTTCTTGGATGGGGGTGTCAGAAACTTAGCTCCAAGGGACGGAGATGGAGTTTGGATTTCCATACCCCAGATATTTAGAGGGATCCCGTGACGATTCCAGGAAAATGGTTGGATATGCCTGGAAACAATTCCATTTCTGGCCTCACCATGAGCTGCTCACCTCCCCAGATCCTCCCCACAGCGAATTTTCTTCTGATAAAGAAAACCCCCGTGGTGTTCAGTCCCATGCTGTGCACTGTAACTCTGGCTCTCCTGTAGCCACCCCAGCCCTGCCTGCACTGAACGCTCTGCTTGACCTGCTTCTCCTTGCGAAATTCATCCTCATCACTGCTGCCCACACAGGCCATGCTCCCTCTTTGAACTCCTTGCTCCTTGTGATGTGATCGTGAACACGTCGCTTGTGCAATTTCACCCGGAGAAAATGGGCGTGGAGGCATGTGCTCTCTTCCGTGAGAGGGACGAGTGATGGGCGGAACGTGGCGGTTATCGATGGGGGAGGGGAGGGGAGGGGGTGAGCAAATGTGCATGACAGAACTCAAGTATCCTTTGAGAAAACAGAAACCCAAAACCCAATCTTTTCCTCCCAAGATCCGGTGATCAAAACTTTGACCAATTGACTTAGCATGTAGCTTGATCCAGGGAGGCTCTGAGCAAGGCTTCCTTGCGAAAGAAGCTTGATGAGACTCCGGAGAGAGAAGCACATGGGCATCAAGAGACGCACTAGTGGCCTACTTCCCAAGAGAGGCTTCCGTGTAAAGGAAAAGGTGGGTCACTGTCAGAGAAGAGGTAGATTACTCAGACCTAGCCGGAAGCTGCTCCCCCGGGGGGCCCAGGCCAATGCTGTGTGCTGTGTTCGTGCAGAAGCAGCTTAGACGGGAAAGATCATTCACCTCAACTGGAAGAACCATTGAATCTGGCAACCAAATCGATCATTTGAGTGTGGCCGAGAGCAAGAGCCTTGGATCCAGTTGTACTGGCTGGGGACTTTGGGAGAGCTGGCTCGGGAGGTGGTGCAGATCCCTCCAACCCCAAGGGGCATTTCTGATTTCCAGCCCTGATATCGAGATGAGAGCCTCCAGTGCGACTGTTCAGCCCTAAAAACACCCGGGAAAGCCTGGAGATTTTCCCAAGAAAGGAGTGCCTCATGACTTAAACCTCATGATATTTAAAAGGGGCGTTTAAAATAGCTGCGGCCTGTTTTACAGCCCGGTTTCAAGCAAATAGGATATGTGGTTTATACTTACATTGTTATTGAGCTTCTAAAGTACCTGTGGGCACAGCCTGACTGCCCACCCATGAAAGGCAGGAGCTGTATTTTCTGCCTGGAGGCCAGAAAACGCTGAGATTAAGCCACCATTTCCTATCTGTATATTCAAGAGTTTGTGTGATTATCACAAATTCAAATTTTATTTTGGTTTCCCCGTAAACTTCTGCCTGTTGTGTCTTTCCTTGTAGCATTTGGACAAGGCCCATCTGGTATAGTCTCTACCTTGCCACTCTGTGTCAGAGGCTTTCAGAGCCCGTCTGGATTTCGAGTCTATCATAGAGCTGTCTGCACAATTATCTGTGTGCATCTCAGAAAATCTGCCCCAGTTTTAATATATATAAACCTTTCTGTACACAACATACAGTCAGCACAGCATCTCCACAAGACCTTTGTGATAAAACCTACTTGGATTTGATATTTGATCAAGAGGTTATATACCTTAACATACATATTGGATTAAATATATTCACATGTATATGATACATTCTGTATTTTTTATCCTGTGGATTTTCTTTTTTTTTTTTTTTAATTTTTTGACATTTATTTCTTTTTGAGAGAGAGAGAGAGAGAGAGAGAGAGAGAGAGACAGAGCGTGAGCAGGGGAGGGGCAGAGAGAGAGAGGGAGACACAGAATCGGAAGCAGGCTCCAGGCTCCAAGCTGTCAGCACAGAGCCTGTCACAGGGCTTGAACTCATGAGCCATGAGATCATGACCTGAGCCGAAGTCAGACGCTCAGCCGACTGAGCCACCCAGGCGCCCTTATCCTGCGGATTTTCAAGATGCATGTTGACCATAGTCATCATGGATCCTCATGCATATCTGGCCTAAAAGTAAAAATTTAAGGTATGTGTTTTAAAGTACGTAGTTCTTCATATCCGCTGTGCCTTTGAACCTACAACAGTTAGTAAGATGGTGATAAAGACCACAGTTTTTTAATAAGGCAACTGAGGGGCGCCTGGGTGGTTCAGTCGGCTGAGCTTCTGACTTCGGCTTAGCACATGATCCCACAGTTCGTGAGTTCGAGCCCCGCGTCGGGCTCTGAGCTGACAGCTCAGAGTCTGGAGCCTGCGTCAGATTCTGTGTCTCCCCCTCTCTCTCTAGCCCTCCCCCACTTGTGCCACGTCTCTGTCTCTCAAAAATAAATAAACATTAAAAATCTTTACAAAAAAAATAAGGAAACTTAAACCTATAGCAAGTAAGTGATTGGCCAATGTCCCATTACTAGCAAAGCATAGAGCCAGAATTTGAACCCACATCTCATTGTATAAACTTGAGCTTTTCTCGTTAGACTGTCTTTGAGAAACAGCACTTCTGTGCTAGGTATTGAATATTTAACTGGTTTGCAGCACCTCCCAGTTCACTGGGCATTTCTCGTATCCTTGTTGTAACTTAACCGTAAGAGAAGAAGTGTTGTCTTCATTCTGATGAGGACGAATCATGTGCCGACGGCCACACAGCAGTAATGGGGGCAGCAGGGCCAGCATGCATGATTCTGTCTCTAAATACTTGGGTTTTGCTTTTGTCTCTTTACTGTTTTTCTCTTCACTTCCTTCCTCTCTTGCTTACCTTAGCCCCATCTCCTCCAAAAAGAAAAGAAGGGATATATATTCCATAACTCATGTTGAGGTATGGATTTTGGTGCATCATGTAATTGCAATGCCTTAATTTTTTTTTTTCTGATTAAAGGTAACGTGTGCTCATTTTGTAGGAAATTTGAAAAGTATCCAAGTCTAAAGAGTGAAACACACATACCATAATCTCATCACCCCAGAAACAACTACTGGTATTATCTAGCTAGCCACTTATTTATCTGTGTATCTCTTTCATCTGTCTTTTCGTCTGTCCTTTCTGTCATCCTATTATTTACTTATGTCTATCTTTTACGTGTGTTTCTAGATCTCTATAACCTTATAAATACAGCCTTAACAATGTATAGCCTTAAAATTTCAGATCGTAATGGAAATGCTTTTTCATTTATAAATGTACAATTAGTAGTTGCCTATGTAATCATTTTCAGAAATATGATTTTAGTTGCTACACAATGTGATTTTATTTAATCACTTCCCTATTGTTGGCCGTGTCTGATGTTTCCAGTTTTTTCTTCTGCAGTGAATAACATTGTAGCGAACAACCTTCCCAGGTACACTTCAGCTTCCTCAAAGAATCAGGCATCTTTATAGGTTGCTTGTACGTTAGCTTTTCTTCCTAACACAGGGGAAGTGTGTGGCTGCAGCAGGACCCCAAAGCAACCAAACAACTGGGGGCTTGGTGAGTGCTTTAAATACAGAGTTGACTGCAGACAGACCATCAGATACTCTGGAGCTTACAGATTTGGTGGTTTTGGTGATTTCTTGGCTCCACCAGCTTCATAAAAGCAGACATCAGAGTCTCTGTTAGAATATCAAATGGGCAAGGCTTGTTGTTAGGAAATGAGTTACTTCTGGCCTTAGGTTCCAGTTAGGTAGAAGAGTGGTTTCTGATACTCCAAGGAAGTAACATTACCTGAAAGCTCTTATCCATAATCCAGCACCTTTTGGATAGTATATATTTACCAGAATAGTTTTGTGCTAGAATTACATTAGCTTAGTGAAATGAGTCTGACAATCTCTTTCAACAAATATTTTTAAAGTACCTACCATGTGCAAGGTACTTATGGGTTTCCTGAATTGTGGTAAACCCTTGACTTTCATTATCCACTGTATCATTCACAGTGGTTCTAACGAGGGAGTTTCACTAACACTCCTCATTTTAGGCATAAGAAAACTGAGGCTTAGCAAGATTAAGGAATGTTCCCCCAAATCCATAGATCTCCTAAGTGGTCAAGCAGGCATATAAACCAGGTTTGTCTAGGGGCGCCTGGGTGGCTTAGTCGATTAAGCGTCCAACTCTTGGTTTTGGCTCAGGTCATGATCTCCCGGTGCATGAGTTTGAGCCCCACATCAGCCTCTGTGCTGACAGTGCAGAGCCTGCTTAGGATTCTCCCTCTCCCTGTCTTCTCTGTCCCTCCCTACTCATTCTTTCTCTCTCTCTCAAAATAAATAAACTCAAAAAAAAAACTTAAAAAATAACATACCAGGTTTGTCTGATTCAGGGCTTCTCCGTTTAGCACCATGAATATTTTGGGCTGGATCTCTCTTTGTTTGTGGGAGTGGCAGTTGTCCTGTACATTTCGGATACTTAACAGCATCCTTGATCTCTACTCCCTAGATGTCAGTGGCACCTCACCACCCTCTTCAGTTGCAATAACCAGAAACATCTCCAGATGTTGCCAAGTGTCCTGTAGGGGCAAAAATTCCCCATGTTGAGAAGCACTATTCAATTCCATGATTAGCCATTGTGCAGTGTTTCATCTCCTAGGAAAACAAATTTTACCTAATGACTTCAGTTTGTTAAAAAATTCGTTTCTCCCAACATGGGTCTCAGGTTGAGTAGAGACCTTCCTTGAAATAGGCCTGGGGGAGAGGGGAGCACAACAGAAAGTGAAATTGTTTTACTAGCCTTCTTGGTCTCCAACTATAAGGCAGGTTTTCCTTCTTAGTGTGGGTAATTTCATTCCAGTCCTCAGAGAATGCACCTTTTTTTTTTTTCTCCCATCAAGTAACATGCTGGTCAAAATAGGAATATTTTTATTAACATTCTGAACGTCTGGTAATTTTATTCATTTCTGTCTTCATTCTCCAGATTGCTGCCTTTTCCTTTTCACAAGCTGCCTTGATGTTTCCCAATCATTTCCTACCTGGCACTTGGGGAAAATGGCAGCTTGCAAAATTGCCTACTTTTGTTTCCAAGTTTGCACGGAGAGGACAAAAGTTTACATGAGTTGAAAAAGTCATTCCCTGAAATTAAATGATGATTGCTCTCCTTAGTTGTCCAGGGAGGAGCCAGAAGTTGCCAATGATCTCTGTCCAAATTGGTCATTAAGGGGGTCTGATGGCAAAGTGAATATTACCACCAGAAACTGCAAATTTCATTGCTACGTGGGCCTGAAAGTTCGTGTTCTGCATTCAAATATAGCAGCAAAACAGCTGTGATAGAAAATTGGTCATTTACCAGTGCTTAATGACTAATGCCCTACCCAATCTGAATTAGCAAGATTTATGACAGAATTGCTTTGTTCAGCTGAACTCTGCTGTTCTCGAAGAAATCAGAGAAGCCCAACGTGAGCGAGTGATAGTGCTGTCTGTGTTTGCTGTTTGGACCCAGACCTGTCCCACAGCTCAGAGGGAAGGGGACCAGATGACCCACCAGCTCTGGGCCTGTGTTAACATTGATCCCCATGTCTCAAGACTGATTTAGGCATGACACTGAGGGGTCACCTTAGATAGTCCTGGTTGAGACCTATTTCTGGTCAACTCCAACCTTGAAACTATTGTAGGGTGAAAGGATGAACTCAACTGCTCAGGCCAGATTCCAGCTCATCTCTTCTTGCCCATAGAGTTATACAGAGAAGGATAATATGGACTGAGAGGCACTATAATCTAGTAGTAAGATCTTGGAAATAGAAGCCAAACTACCTGACCCTGTCACTTGAAAAAACTTGAACAATGCACCTGATCTTTTTGTGTCTCAATTTCCTCATCTGTAAAATAAAGATAATTAGAATGCTTTCTTAATGGAAATATGTATAGGCTTGAACGACTTAAGCCATGGAAACCTCTTAGGACATTTCTTGGGTCATCATATGCATTCAACAAATGTTAGCAGTTATCACCATCGTGAACATCATCATAATCAGCCACTTGTTTTTTTCTTTTAAAGACTGGCGATCTCCAATACTGTTAAGTATTCATCCTCCATAAAGAGGAAACGTGTTTTTAAAGGACAGTAATCTTTTAAACCTATAGACTGAATGTTTTGTTGATTCCCTTGTTTATTTATTTGCTCGCTCTTTTAATCATCCACT
Source organism: Panthera uncia (assembly GCF_023721935.1). Classification (NCBI taxonomy): domain Eukaryota; kingdom Metazoa; phylum Chordata; class Mammalia; order Carnivora; family Felidae; genus Panthera; species Panthera uncia. Next base: position 34,449,127 of record NW_026057579.1, read on the forward strand.
GACATATTCACGTCGGTCTCTATTCCGTACTTGTCAATAAATAATGTATCCAACACTGAGTTGAGTTCTGTGGATCCAAAGGAAAGAAGAAGCCCGTGCCTTCCTACCTTTGTAGAAATAAAAGATTAGTGGAAAGATCAACATGGGCAAGACTGGATGCAGTGAGTTATGGTAGGAGCTGAAACGGAGGTACGCATGCCATCGTGGGGACACAGAGGGGCAACAGTGCTTTGTGGAAACCTTGACTGGGACGCTCTTTGGTGCCACAGGCTGCTGCAGTATGATTTCACTCATTATACCAAATCTGTGAAGGACATTTTATTATCTCCATTGTACAGAAGAGGGAGGTGAAGCTGTATGTCTCCATGCTCCCTGTTAGTGGTAGAGCTGCGTCGCCCAGATCTAGGCTCTGAGAGTACTCTTTCTTACTGAAAGTTGATGAGAAGGGGTAGATATTCAACACAAGGTTGCCACAGATTAGCCATAATTTTTGTTTCATAATCTCATTCATAGTGAGCCAAGAATCCACCGAATCATCTATTCAATTATTTTTCAATACACAATGTTGAATATTGAATGTGGTGAGCCATCATTACCAACTGTCTTTCTCCTTGTCTTCCTAGGGTTAACCTCTGTGTATGTGCAGGTCTTTTGTGTGCCTGTACAAAACATGTGTGAATATGCCCATATATACGGACATCCCCCATATCATCTTGTATCACACGGTAGACCTTAAGGGCTTATGAGTTGATGGACAACGTGGCGATCTCTCCCCTTGCCCCCATTTCTTTTACCAACCTCACTTTTCCACACGGCCAACAATCATTGCTATATTTTACCTGATTTGGCATAGGTATCCTCAAGTAAAAGAGCAGGAGACCATCATAAGCTGAGAGCTTGGCCACCTTTTAGCTGTTTGTGAAGGTAACAGTGCATCACTGCTCAATGCCGCAAGTTCAGTAATCCTGAGGATACGTCCCCTAGGAGCAAAGGACACCCACTGTGCAAAAGTCTGCTCTAGTGGAATTAATAAATAACACAGTTGTTTCCTTTTGATGGCACGTACCCCTGAGCCAGGTGGCAAGTTCATGACAGGCAGCCTTTTCTCCTGCAAAGCTTTGGTCTCCAGCCACGGGAGGTGATTCACTGGGGGACCCGCACCTGTCAGAATGTAGTGGTTGTCATTGATTAGACCATCCCTCCGGGCTGGCTGGAGCCATAAGTACATCTCGGAGAGGAATGGACAAAGGCTTCCCAGAACAGATGTTGCTGCTGGAAGCAAGAAAGCCTCTCTCTCTGCGTCGTGTGCTGGAGCCCAGCTGGGCACAAGAGCCAGGCTCCAGCCACACGCACGCCTTGGGCTCCAGCCCCTTGCAGGTAGCCAGACGTGCAGAGGCCAACAGATGAAAGGCTGTTCTCCAGATGTCCCCTGCTGAGGGTGAGACAGCCTGTCCAGAAATGTCATGTTTGGCAGCTGCTGAAAACCCCCTCCTACTGCTATTGGCTCATGGTTCCTACAGGGCAGGAAAGATGCTTGCAATAAAGTCTCTCAAAAAGACAGCATTAAAGGGAATTTTTGGCTTCACTCATATTGGTACGAAGCTGACAATGTGATGCGCTTTCTTGGTATCTCATTAATGGCATTTTATAATGTAATGAGAACCATAGTAATTCTGCTAAAATGTACATCTGATTATGTTATCCAACCATGGCTTCCCAATTGGTGGGTGCCAGGATAGGATTCAACCTGTGACGTGAGTTTTCGGCTTCGAGGTTGAAAGTCTCATATATTTGAGAGTCACATTTGTGAATAAAATGTAGCTTTTTGATTTTCCAGTTTACACAAGCTTTCTCGGAAGCCCTCACCCTGCTGGGTGGCAGGGAAACTTAAAGGCCTGTGAGTTGATGAGCCTGCTGCCTCTTCTAGTCCGAACACATACTCTTGGTTGAAATGTTGGCTGTTAACAGAACTCAGCTCTTTCTCACTGCTCCTTTCAGGGCTGCTTTTAGATCTCATCAAGTCTTGTAAATGCTCAGATTTTCCAAGATGCCCCTCTGTCCCTTCTCCCCAAAATTAGGAAGAATGAGGGACCAACTTGTTCTCAAGGGGTTTGGGAAGAAGAGAGCTTTGCATCCACGGAGCCTCATTCAGATCTTCACTGGTCCCTCCCTGCTCAGGGTTTTTCGGATTTGCTCTCTGGACTGTTGACCACCAGTGCTATCTGGCCTTTTAAGTAGTTTTCCTGCACTCACTACAGAAGTAGACCCACTTTGAGTCTGGCCTTGAACCTCCACATATTTTCCTCCCCAGTTCTGACCACAGCCCACTTTTGCCATATGAGCTTTCAGCACTTTCGCATTTCTTCGTTGGGCACATTGAACCTTCAGCAGTCTGTCTGTACTGTGTACGGCCATGGGCGGGATGCTGTCCCTGTTACATTTGGCTGTAGGGGCAGGGACCCTGTCTGAGGCTCATCTGTCCCTTGTAGCCAGCTCCTCTGTATCATCTCTTCTGTTGGGAATGGTGCCAGGTCAAAGGCAGGGCTTCCTCTGAAGGCCTGAAGCCCTCCCTACTGTGCTCTCACTCTGACAAGTGGGCCACTGGCCCGGGTGAGTTTATGCTACTCTGTGCTTATCTAGATATTCCAAAAGCCAGCCCTACCTCCCAGGATGCAACCCTGCCTGGGCTGGCGAAGGAAAAACCTGAAGTCTGACCTTGCTGCATTGTTTTCCTTCTTTCTTCCCATAGACTTCTTGAGATGATGTGTCAGAATCCGTCCCCCTATCCCATGTCTTCCTTCTTCATTCAAGCTTGATGGATACTGGAGGACCACTACAGAGAGAGATTCTGACTCTGAGAAAACGTTTCAAACATAATATATACACGTGTATGTATACATACATACATACATCCCTTGGCATGCATAATATCTCCCTTCATACACACACACCCATCTGCCTTTATTAATTTCTTAGCCGCTACCTATCTCTCTAGCCCCATCTTTCCCCTTTCCCTCATTCATAACTTGTGGCTTTAGCACACTGACTTTTCTCAAGGCTGCTCTGCTCTCTTTCACCTCTAGGATTTCATAGGTGCTATTCCTTTCTCCTGGTCACCTGGCTGACAGCTACCCACTTCTACATCAGACCACAGAAGCACTTTTGCTAGGTTTCCTTTCTCATACTTGGGGAAGCTAAGAATGGGCTAGATCCCTCCATGACTCTGTGGCCCCTAGGATGACCCATCTCACACCTTACTGTCATTGTCCGATTAGTATCTCCATTAACTGCAGGAGTAAAGAGGCTGTACCTCTGTGTTGCCCATGTTTGATGTGGAGTGACCTGAGAACAAATAAATGAAAGAATTGAAAGTGAATGAATCTAGGGGGATCTTCCAGTGGTTTGATTTAGCTGGAGGTTTATTAGGAGTGTAAAGGACCCAAGAGGGAACTAAGGCCATGTGATTTCATTAGCATTATAGCCCACAGACCTTGAATGACTGGATTCTCAATCTCAATTTTCGGTTTTGGCTTTGTTTTATTTTTGTGTTGTTCCTGTAAATATGGCTGGAAAACTTGCTGACATTATTAGACACCTCACCTCACCATGGCTCTGAGTTTCACACAGTGCTCAGCTGTGATGGCAGTGGGTTTCTTTCCTAAGTCTGTGTCCAGCTGGAATCTGGTGGGGGTGGGGGGCAAGGAGGTAATTGGGGCAAACTTGTGAAAATGTGCAGGGGCTCATCATTTCACGCAGTGGACAGTATTGGAAAGTTCAGTAGCTTCCTCTCACACTTCGTGAATCTACACAGCCAGTTTTCCCAAAGTCCACCTAGACAAATTTCTTCAGAACATTAACTTATAAGAGCACAATTGGTTTCTGCTATTTTCATGGTAATAGGGAACCATTAAAGATCTTGGGTTGCCTTCTCCTTAAACTTTTTTTTTCCTGACAGCATCATCCCATGTTCTTATAATTTCCTTCTTAATAATTTTCTTAATAAAAGCATTCACATCAACTGTTTAAGAAACATAAGTTGCAATCTATTGCTATTTGTCTCTGTAGTTTTCCCTAAAATATTAAAAGATGACATAAATAGTTAATACTTAAATTGATGTTTGTTACTGTTATAAGTATCTTCTACTCAAGGACTCATTTAATCCTCCTAGCAATCATATGAGGTAGGTCCTCTTATTATCTCATTTATAGATGAGGAAACCAAGGCACAAAGAGGTTAAGATATTTCCTTGAGGTCACGCAGCTAGTAAGTGGTGAAATCATTCTTCAAACCTGGTGGTCTGGCTCAGGGTCTGTGCTCCCAACAGCCTGGCTAGATTGTCTCTCAAGAGAAAACTCTATACCATGTCATTTCAAGGAGAGTGGACATAACTGCAGGTCAGTTTCTTCTCTGTGGTCTGAGAGAAGGAGCCAGGCGGCTTCTTCCTCTGCTCTTTGAAAGAGAGTAGCTAGATCCCTCAAGATATTCAAGAGACCCAGAAGCTCACTGAGGCAGCCCCTACAAGAAGCTTTAGAAACCAAACTTCACACATCCTACTGAAGGCCGTGGGTGCCTTCCGTGTCTGTTTTGGAACCAGACCCTACCCGTGAACTAAAAGGATGCTCTGGGCAGGATAAAGGCCAAGCCACTCAAGGTTGACCCCGTAAGAGTCCTCTTTGAAGTAGAAATGACTGTGTTTATAGCACAGACAAAATGGTGGAAGCGGGGCCAACTGTGAAGGTCAGGCAAAGATTCCCTGTGATGTGTTCACTCCCCAGTAGCTCATTCCCAAGGGCCACTGGGGCTCCCTGGAATGACACTATTCTTTCCCAGCTGCGGTATCAAAAGTCTAAATAGAAAATGATCAGCACCCTTGACTAAAGGCAAATATGTCCACCGAGGTGTGCCTGCTCATCCTACTGCTTCACACACACGCGGGAATATAGTCATGATAATCATGGGGAACAGAACAAAGAAAATGCTACTTGTTTTGTCCTGTCCGTGTGGCACCACAGATGCACTCACAGACATGGCTACATTTCTTCGCATCACAACCCCCTGAGGTTGCATCATTAGCTCCCTTGTCTCATCTAAAGAAACAACTTAGAGACCCAAAGATCACATCTGAGCAACCCACCTGGTCGGCGTCAGAGCCAAGGTAAGATTCCAGGTACCGCAGACCCCGAGCCCTTGCATCTCCTCCTTACTGCACTGACTCCTAAGTAACTTCAGATGATAACCCAGAGACATGAGGGTAATAATGATGGAGTAGGAGGGGCTACTTGTCTATTTCAGTAGGAATCCAAGCCCTCAAAACCAGAACAGTAAAGTTGCCCAGCTCTCCCCCTCCTGGGGAGAAATGAAACTTGAATTTCCCCAGGCCTATTAATTCTGTACCTCTGCTTTAGAGAGAAATATGATACAACAGAGGAAAAATTGAAAAGTCAATAAATGCTCACACCCCCTGTGGCTGACTCAAAAATTTCTGCAAGTGCCCTGCATTTATAGCTGGAGAGAAGGAGACGGACAGAAGCAGCTGCTTGCTATCATTTCGAAGAACTTCAGGCTTCCGACCAAAATAGTCTTTGAACTTTTGAAGCTCCCTTTCTAGTAGTCTCGAGGAGGAGTGAACCAATATCCTAGATTTTGAGATGATATTTTTAGCCTTGAAATCAATTGTGCACTTTTGCTCCCTCCTTCCATCATGAGTCCCTCATGCTGTGCGTTGCACATGTTGTTTTACTCAGGAGAGTATCTTGTGCGGGGCTGGTGCCCAGTGAAATTTGGATTATGACTCAATTACCAAAAAAAAAAAAAAAAGAAAAAAGAAAAAAGAAAAAAGAAAAGAAGACCTCAAAATATTTATAAGTAAAGAAAATGTTCCACGGAGTCAAGACATAATTTCAAATATGTTCATCAAATTTAAAAAAATAGGAAAGCTTATTTTTAAGCTTAATAAAAGTGGTTATTAAAATAGATTTGCAGATGCTGTGGTCCATATGCATATTGCGTATCTGTGTTCCCTATATGAATATATTAAGCTGAAAATGTTATATGCCATATGCACATATTCTTTATTAAAAGCAGTACTAGCGATAGCATTAAGACGAATCACAGACAACTGAGTCCATTGATAACCATCTTTAACAAGAAACGCTAGCATCAGACTTGATGCTTTGTCCCTTTCATCCCTACGTGCAGCCTGTCAGCAGGACCTTCTTCTGGTTCTACCTCTATACTGTTCTTCAGATCTGCTCTCATGTCATTACATCTGCTGCCATCATTTAGTCCACACCACCTTTAGCTCCTGCCTGCCGGGGTCTCTGAAGCATCCTTCCAACTGATCATAATTCCCTGCACTCCGTGCTCCTCAAAGTGATGAACCTGATGGCCGTCAATGCTTTGTTTTTGCATTCCAAGGATCAAACCTCCCGACTTGGATAACGACACCTTAGCTGTCCCTTGAGGACTAGGGCTGCATCAGCCTTGGGGGCGTGCCATTGAGTGGGGAGTCCTCCCTCCCCCCATTCTGAAGGTTGAGCAGGTGATCTAAGATGGACAATCGGATGCTGACTCTGGAGCTGGAATCTAGAACAAAGGCAGCAGGAGCTTGGAATGTTCCAAACTGGTGATCAGTTTCTTCCTGCTGTTTAGATGTCCAGCATGCCTTGGTACCCAGCCTTTCTAGGAGCCACTTGTTCAAAGATTTCATCATTTCAGATTCTTTCACTTGGTTTTTCCAGAATTGTTTTGTTTGTAACTGAAAAGCCTTAACCGACCCTAATAGACTCGGAGAATATGGTGAGGAAATATTACCCCTCTGCTTACAATTTTAATGGTTTCCCAATGTGCTTAGAATACAGTGCAAGCATTATCAGGGTGCTGGGTGATCTGGCCTTGCCTGTGCCCTCAGTGGAAGGCTTGATGAGCACCTACGAAGCTCATTTACAGAGCGGGGAGGTGAGGCCCAGATGGTTCAGGGACTTACACTAAATCACACAACCGTAAGCAGGAGAGCAGAGACTGAAATCATTCAGAGTCACTTCCAAATTATCTTAGGCGGGGTTCTCCAGAGAATCAGAATCAATAGGGTACAGATAGATAAATACATAGGTAGATATAAAAGATGGTTTATTAGGGGAATTGGCTCATGCTGTTACAGAGATGCAGAAGCCCCACGATATGCCACCTGCAAGCTGGAAAGCCAGGACAGCCAGTGGTGTAAGTCAGTCCCCAGTGCGAAGCCCTGAGAATCTTAGGGCTGATGGTCTACATCCTGGTCTGAGCCCAAAACCCTGAGAACCGGGAGTACCATTGTCTGACGGCAGCAGAAGATGCATGTCTCGGGTCATGCAGGAAGTAAATTCTCCTTGCCTCTGCCCTTTGTTTCTATTCAGGCCCTCAACAGATTAGATGATGCCAGCCCACATTGGTGAGGGTAATTTATTTGTTTTTACTCAATCTGATGATTCAAATGCTAAGGTCTTCCTGGGACACCTCACAGAGACACCCAGAAGGAATGTTTTAGCAGCTATCTGGGCATCCTTTCACCTAGTCAGGTTGACATTTAAAATTAATCATCAAAAACTCTTGGCTCTTTTCTTTCATTTCATAGGCTGTTTGGTTTCCATTTCTCACTAGCTTGTTCCCTGGGACCAGAGCACAGCAAACCACATTCAATTTTGCACATGGCAGGATGTATTTTCAGAGGCTCTGCAAGAGCTTATGTATCTTTCTTCTACCAAACTCAAAGAGTGTCAAATGACCCTAAACTCCAAATTCCTTGAAAGTTTATCCTAATATCAAATGACTTATTTAGTGTGTGTGACATATTTGAAGATGCTCCGTAAGTCTTTTTAATTACATGGAAAATTATGTTTGTGACAGAGCGATTACGGGGGAATTAGTTCAATATGGCACCATTTGGGGGTATGAAATAGTCATGGCAGAGATCTCATTGCAGACCATTAAATATTTGTCCCTGTGAGTGGAAGGGCATTGTGAAATGCTCCCACACTTATAATCCCTAGTTTTCCTTTCTCGGATACATTATTTGCATAAAATTGAAAGGAGACTTTACAGGAACCAGGGCTGGGAACAAAATGGGCCATGTCTCTCTCGTTTTGCTTCTGCCAAATAATCTGTAAATTATAGTCCATTGCCGTTTTTTCATTAATTGCACATATTCTTTTTCATTTGGCTGCAAATTCCATCACTTTGGCCAAAAATGTGTACTTCTGCGACAGCACAAAGTAAGCACTTTGAAAGGACAAGCAGTTCAGAGAGAGTAGGTAATTATACCAAGAAAACCAAACGCAAGAGGAGAATAAAGCCCCAAGATTGAAATGAGAGAAAACGATGAACTAAAATGAAGTCACCTTCCAACATTTTAAATAACCAGATACATGGTGTAGGAGTTAATGGCCAGAGGGAGGGCCGGTCCCTCTTCTAAGTATTTCCGTGTCTGTGCACGGGTTCTTTCCTGCAGTCCCCCTTTCTCTATGGCCAGGTGCCCTGCCACCTACCACCATTTGCCCTGGGTCATTGACTGAGCACCTCTCGTGTGAGACACTTCCCCCCTCACTATACCATGTTTCCTTTCCTGCTCTTGGCTGCACAGTGTGTTAGCCATGGTGGTGCCCATCTTCTCATTTCAATCTTGGGTCTTTTTTTTTTTTTCAGGAGAGAAAACAGAGTTGGAAACACTAGTGGATTTTCACAAGAATCCACTGAGTAATCCAACAGAATCAGGCTTTCAGCCTACACCATTTGACTCCAGGGCTGGGCATACTTACTGTCTGAGTTCTGAATACCATTCTCTTCCTTCATCGGAAACCTCCAGAGATTGTGCTGATTGACATAGGGGAAATGTGTGAGCACATTCTTTCGGAGAAGGCTTTGCATTTGTAGGTTTCAAGGTACCTAATTAAACTCTGTTGTATTTTCGGGGAGATTTGGGAGGTAGGTGAGCTGTGACTACTCTCCATCTTGATTTTGCTGAATTGTCCAAACTTGCAAACTCTACATTGGAAGGGCGAATTGTACTATATGCAAGTTATACCTTAATTATAAAAATAGAAACAAATATCTCATGATTACTGGCCCCACTACTGAGCAAAAAGTCTGAGTTGAGTTCTCATGAGAGGTAGAATCACCAGTGCTCTGTCTCACCACCACCCCCCCCCCCAAGCCCGGCACGTTTGCAAACTCAGTCTTAGAGGAGGAGAGTAAGATTTATAGTTGGTTAAACACAAACACAAAACTTCTGATGTGTAGTCCATCCTAGAGTGGAAAATAACTTTTTTGTTTAAAGAAGCCGTTTGAGTTGCTTAGTGTTCGTAGACTGGAAATGTTTTTGCAGGACATTACTTCCCCATATTTAATCACATAATTATATGTATTTTAATAGAAAGCTAATTTGTAATTTCTAAACAATCAACATACTGCTGGGGAAGGGCTTTAGGAATAATGGAGCAGTTTTCTTTGACATCGTATACTTCTCTTCGTGGGTCTCAGAGTTCATTCCAGAACCACTGTGATGCAATACCAATAGAGGAGCAAAGTTTTTTGTCTTTCCATAACTTCTTACATGTTTTGGAAAGACCAGATAAAGACAGCAATATCTGAACTTTTCAGACATGTTGGATCTTCGTTGCTTCCTGAAAGCGAAAGCTTGGGAAAAAATAAAATGTGTGCATACAACTTCCAAATGCTTCAGCACTAGTAGATCTAATACAGTATGGAATTTTCTCAGAATCATTTTCTAGGGCGATACTGTTTTGCTTTTTATTAGCATTCATTTCTTGACTGTGTTGAGGGCTTCCCTCCTTTAAGACCTCATGTCATATCAGTGTGGGTTCAGATAGGAAAATAGAGCCACTGTAAGTATGCTGGGAATAAAAGGGCTTAATATGGACATTGGGACTTATGTGAATATAGGGAGAACTCTGGGAGAAAAGATCAGGAGCGCTCCAGCTGGAAGATGGGGACAGACTTGGGGGCCTCCACTTGAAACGTAGGAGGTGGTAGCTCCCAAAGGCTTGTTGGAAAATGCTGTGATTCTCAAAAGTCCCTGAGAAACCTCCTGCCAACCGCTTTGGTCTGTAGCAGACAGTCAGGTGTGCCCCGAACACCTGCAGAGAAACTCTGTGAATCCCGCCTCTGCCTCCAGCTCTGGTGCAACGCCTCTGAAGAATTGAGGAGTCCCTCCCTCCTCCTCTGCCACCAGATCCATGCGGGCAAACTCTACCGTGAACCAGACAGGGATGCTGGGGGATGGCACTGTCCCCGTTTTCTCCTCCCATTGCAGCGGGGTGGTGTGGGTGATGCCTTGTGGTGGATCATCTTTACCCACATGCCATTCCGTCCTCCCAGAACGCTCTTCCTCTCACTCCTGTCCTTCAGGTCGCACTCTAAATGTCACAGCTTAGTGCAGCCTTCCTGGACAACAGCATCCAAAGTCTGGCCTTCCGAACTAACCTCTCATTAAACCCTACTTTTTCCTCTCATAGAGCTTATCACAGTGCGTAGGTAGGGTATTGTTGCATTTCCTGGTTGTTGCCTAGCTCCTCACTGGAATGTACGTTTCCATGAGGTCGGCACCAGATTGGCTCCGTTTGCTGCTGTGCCTCTGCTTCCTAGTATAGCACTTGTTAACAAATATATATGTTGACTAAAATTCTGAATGAAATTTATTTTTCTGAGATATTCTGGAGCCACTCCTTACCACTTACCAGGTACACGTACCCATCTAAAAAATAAAGTAAGAATGAAACATCAGGGGCACCTGGGTGGCTCAGTCGGTTAAGCGGCCGACTTCGGCTCAGGTCATGATCTCGCGGTTCGTGAGTTCGAGCCCCGCGTCGGGCTCTGCGCTGACGGCTCAGAGCCTGGAGTCTGCTTGACATTATGTGTCTCCCCCTCCCTCTCTTTCTCTGTCCTTCCCCCACTTGTGCGCTCTCTCTCTCTCTCTCTCTCTCTCTCTCAAAAGTTAATACAGAAACATTAAAAAAATTTAAAAAAAGATCGAAACATCAGTTATTTGCAAGGCAGTCCTCTAGATACTAAGGCATGCCACACAGAATGCGGTTCATGTCTGACCTTTAAATAATTTTGTCTTGAATACATTGGTTCCGATATAACTGAAAACCTCACCCCCAGAAAACCTTTTACTTATTTCCTACTTAAGTTTGATATGGCATCCAGGTCTCACAGAAAAATATGATCCTTTTTATTTATGTAATGTATGCAGTGGTCCATCCAGAGTAGAAGAGCTTATATTAGCTTCCAAGGTTGGGAACGGGATATATGAGCTGAGAAATTTGGAACTGGTCTGTGTAGCCTGGGTTTCCGACCAACACAAATACTATTGCCCAGGAAAAAAAAAAAAAAGCAACTTATAAAAAGGAGGTCCATGGCGCCAGCTTGCTGGGTCTTGAAGCTACATATTACTATTTAAAACATAGTTTCAGTCAGGCTTAGTTAGTTTTGACTTGGGGAGAAAATAAAAGTGTGTGAATCCCTTCTTTGGTTTTGGATAACACAGACATACTATAACTTGAAGATTATTTTTTTCCTCTGGAGGGGGAAGAATTAAAAAAAAAATGTCTTCATTCGGATGTAGTATTGTGGCATCTACCCACCAGGTTAGATGTCTATCTAGTTAAGAGGGGGATTTTAATTAAAGAACATAAAATTTAAATGGTTTGGAAAATGTCAACATGGTTTCCTATTTTGAGCCCAACACAGATGATAGAACAAGAGGGTATAAATGAAAATTAAAGAAAAACAAATTCAGAACAGATGTCAGGAAGTGTTTCTTCTTTTTTTTTTTCCACGCAGAGAATCATAAATGTGTGGAACAGCTTACCAGGCAAGATAGTTAAGGCAAAAAGAGGGAGGTCATTAAATAAACAATTAGACTGCAAATAGATTGCAAAAACAATGAGAAGTGGTGAACCAAATGGTCTCTCTCTCCCCCGGTGTTGGGATGTTGTGGATAAAAGGAAATCTTTGGACATCCCTCAAACCCTAAATGTCTAGACCGCGCACAGGGAGCTTGCAAATATCCTAGTGTCTGTATTTCTGGGCTTCCAATGTGAGCTAGTCGAGTGTCATCTTGGAGATTTTCATGTTGGAATTCTTCCACTCAAACACATGTGCTTTAGGGAAACACGAAGTGTGAAAACATTGAGTTCCAAGTAACAAGAGGCAAAGCAACTAATGAATAGACTCTGAAATGATGAATAGATATGGACAGAGAGCTGCACATACTGCCTGTATTAAGAAGACTCAACATGAACATTTTAGCTAATTACACTGGTGATTGTTTCCATTGAAATACGTGCTATTTTGACAAGACGTCCACTGTGACAGATGCCCGGTTGCCAGGTTGACTGGCACCTGCCTTTACAGGGCATGTCCTGTCTTTAATGATTCTGTCCAGTGTCCTATATTGACTTTGTTAAGAGGTCCTGATGGTCGCATATTCCGATTTTATCCATAAATTACAAGAGTCAACAGCTCAGAGTTATTTTCCACACAGTAATCGGGGCACATGACTGACCCACAAGTTGACCATCGTACCTGTGTGTGTAAAGTTCTGGACAATGTCTGTGGTCTCTCCCACATGTTTGGCTCACGGACAACAAAAGAATGGACTGAGAAGAAGTCAAAGTACTTTGTTTTTTTTTTTTTTCATACTCAAAACAGGAAAAGGTTGTTCTTTGGCCTAAGTTTCAAGTTGTGAGCAAGTAAACCACTGTTCATTAGAGATAACCTCACAACACCACCACTGCTTTGAAAAGCAACCAAGCTGAGGCTGCCTCCCTCACTCCTGTGAGGGTCGTGCTGCAGGAAATTAGCGAACCAGTGATAGACCCAAGCTTCAGAAACTCAACACATTAAGGACAGCCTTACAACTGTAGACAACAGTCAGTCAGCAAAGGCTTTACTCCAGTGACCTTGCTTCTGAAAATCAGCCTTTCTCCAGTGTTCCCACTGGCACAACTGAAATTTCTCAGTGCCTAGACACGTCTGCTTCTCAAAGTCCACAAACCTTTGCAGGCAAGATCCCCAAACTTCCTGCAAGACCGGCTCTGACTTTAGGAGACTGTGCACAACCCCCCCTTCCAAGCAAACTGGGAGGTTCACTGCTTTCACAGCAGAGATAGAGCTCAATTTTTTGTGAGTTCACTAATGTGCAAACCCTCTTAATGATTCATTCAACCCTTTTACAGTTGGTTCATATTTGCGAGTGACCGACACACTGATGTGGCACTAATGTGTTTAAATTCAGTCTTTTCAATTCTTGTGGTGGTTGCTATTATCCTTTTTTTTTTTTCCCATTAAGACTTAATTTTTTTTACAGCAGTGTTAGGTTCACAGCAAAATTGAGAGGAAGGTATAGAGATTTCCCCTATATCTAACACGTACCCACAGCTTCTCCCATTTTCAGCTTCCCTGACAAGAGGGTATATTTGGTACTATTGAGAAACCTACACTGACTCATAATCACCCAAAGTCCATAGTTTACATTAGGATTCACACTTGGTGATATATATGGCATGGGTTTGGGAAAACGTATAATGCTATGTATTCATCATTGTAGATCATTGTAGCATCTATTTTCACGGTCCTAAAAATCCTCTGAATTCTTCCTATTCATCCTTATCCCACCCCTTAACCCCTGGCAACCGCGGATCTGGTTTCATAGTTTTGCATTTTCCACCATGTCATATAGTGGGAGTCATTCAGAATGTAGAATTTTTGGATTGGCTTCCTTCATTTATTAATATGCATTGAAGTTTTCTCTATGTCTTTTCATGGCTTGAGAGCTTATTTCTTTTTAGTGCTACGTAGTATTCCATTGTCTGGTTGTATCACAGTTGATTGATCCATTCACCAACTGAAGGACATTTTGGCTGCTTCCAAGTTTTGACAATTATAAATAAAGCTGCTAAAACCATCTGCCTGCAGATTTTTGTGTGGACATTAGGTTTTCGACTCCTTTGGGTAAATGGCAAAGCCTGCAACTGCTGGCTTGTATGATAAGAGTGTTTAGTTTTGTAAGAAATTGACACTGTCTTCCACAGTGGCTGTACCAGTTTTGCATTCCCACCAACAATGAATAAGAATTTCTGTTGTTCTGTAGCCTCATCAGCATTTGGTTGTCAGTGTTCCAGATTTTGGCTATTCTAATAGATGGTAGTAGTATCTTACTGTGGTTTAATTTGTATTTCCCTAATGACTTATGATGTGGAGCATCTTTTCATATGCTTATTTGCCATCTGTGTGTCTTCTTTGGTGAGGTGTCTGTTCAGGTCTTTGGTACATACTTTAATCCGTTTGTTTTCTTATATCTGAGTTTTGAGAATTCTTTCTACATTTTGGACAGCAGGCCTTTATCGGATGTGTCTTTTGCAAATATTTTCTTCCAGTCTGTGGCTTGTCTTGTCATTCTCTTGATACTATCTTTCACAGAGCAGAAAATTTTAATGTTTATGAACTCCAACTTATCTATTCTTTCATAGATCATACTTTCGGTGTTTTATATAATAAGACATCACCATACCCAAGGGCATCTAGGTTTACTCCTTTGTTATCTTCTAGTAGCTTTATGGTTTTGAATTTTACATTCAAATCTGTGATACATTTGGAGTTAACTTTTGTGATGGTTGCTAAGTCTGTGACTAGATTCACTTTTTTTTTCTTTTTCTTTCCTTTTTTCTTTCCTTCCTTCCTTCCTTCCTTTTATTTGTTTTTTTGTTTGTTTGTTCTTTTGCATGTGGATATCCAGTTGTTCCAGTACCATTCATTGAAAAAAACTATCTTTGTTTCACTGTATTCCTTTTGTTTCCTTGTCAAAAATCCATTGACTATATTTATGTGAACCTATTTCTGGGCTCTCTATTCTGTTCATTGATCTATTTGGATCTACAAATAATCATCTTCCATTGATGGATCTACAATAACCATCTTCTTGGTTATTGTAGCTTTATAATACAGCTTTAAGCTGGGTAGCACCAGCCATCCAACTTTGTTCTTCTCATTTGATACTGTGTTGAATATTACAGGTCTTTTGCCTTTCCACATGTACTTTAAAATTGGTTTGTTGATATCCACAAAATAACTTGCTGGAATTTTGATTGGGATTGCACTGAATCTATATATGAAGTTCTCATCCATGAACATGGAATACCCCTTCATTTACTTAGATATTCTTTGATTTTGTTCATCAGAGTTTCATAGTTGGCCTCACATAGATCTTGTATATATTTTGTTAGACTTATTATGCCTGAGTGTTTATTTTTTGGGAGTGTTAGTAACTTAAATGGCATTATGTTTTCAATTTCAAATTCCATTTGTTCATTGCTGGTATATAGGAACGTAATTGGCTTTTGCATATTAAACTTGTATCCTGATACCCGGTTGTAATCATTTATTAGTTCTGGGAGTTTCTGTTGACTTTTGGATTTTCTACACAGATGATCATGCAAACAAAAATAGCTTTGGGGCGCCTGGGTGGCTCAGTCGGTTAAGCGGCCGAGTTCGAGCCCCGTGTCGGGCTCTGGGCTGTCAGCACAGCCCGTTTCAGATTCTGTGTCTCCCTCTCTCTCTGACCCTCCCCTGCTCATGCTCTGTCTCTCTCTGTCTCAAAAATAAATAAACGTTAAAAAAAATTAAAAAAAAACAAAGATAGCTTTATTTCTTCCTTCCTAATCTGTATACTTTTTTTTTCTTGTCTTATTGCATTAGTAAGAATTTTCAGTACAGTGTTGAAAAGGAGTGAGGAAGGGACATCCTTGCTTTGTACCTGATCTTAGTGGAAGAGCTTCAAGTTTCCCACCATTAAGGTAATATTAACTGTAGGTTTTTGGTAAGTATTCTTTATCAAGTTCAGGAAATTCCCCTCTATTTCTAGTTTACTGAGACTTTTTATCATGAATGCATGATGATTTTAAGCACCTGTCAAATGCTTTTGCTTCATCTCTTGGTAATCATGTGGGGTTTTTTTTGTTTTTTGTTTTTTGTTTTTGATGTGTAATGGAGTCCATCAATTTTTGAATATTGAGCCAACCTTTATAACTGGAAGAAATCTCACTTTGTTGTCGGATGAAATTCTTTTCTATGTTGTTGGGTTAAATTTGTTATTTGCTTGAGGATTTTTGCATCTATTTTCATGACAGATATTGGTCTGAAGTTTCTTTTCTTGCAACGTCTTTGTCTAGTTTTGGTCTCAGGGTAACGTTGGCTTCATAACATGAGTTAAGACATCTGTTACCCATTTTTGCATTTGTGTGTATTTGAACTCTGAATTGACAAAATGCAAGGGTAATTTTCATGATGAATTTTATTAAACAAGGAGAACATCCTTCTGAAGCTCCTTATTCAGTATACAATTATTCATTCAACATTAAAAATGGTGGGAAGTAAGGTATAAGCCAGTAAATATTAATAGCTAAACATAAGAGATGTGTGATCTCCTCAAGCAGTATCAAGGAAAATGATAAGTGAAATTTTTTTTGTTGTTGTTTAAGAGAAATTTAGATGAAAAGATGACAGAACAGCAGTAGAAGAATGAAAAAAAAGTTATGCCATGAAGGGTGGTATTATATGCTTGAGCAAATCAGATTTGAAGAGCAGTTCTCAGGATGTCAGCATATGTTCAGTGTACGAGTTCTTAATTCTAGTGTTGTGTGTGGTTTTCAGTGGTCAAAAATGAAATAAGTGGATGTGATCATTGTAGGAACTATGTGGATGGACAGAGACTCTAACTGAAAGGAATTGTCTGTGGAAGTTCTTAGGAACAAGCCACTGAGGCTGATAAGGTGGATGTTTGCACAGGTGAGCGTAGGCGTGGTAGGGAATCCTCGCCGTGGTTTACGGATCAGGTGAGTGTTAGTAATGGAGCAATGGATTCTGCAGTGGACAGTCTCTGCATTCTGGATTGGAACCCTAAGTCCAGAATTTTGAAGGCTTTATTTGAAATTTTTATCTATGTAGTCTAATTGAGAGAAGGCACACTAGAGCTGGAGGTATGTAGATGGCAGGTGGAGTTGTAGACGGAGGGGACGCTGAGTCCTGGGCAGTTTGAGAAACAGCGTAAGAGCAGGGACAGGAGAATCTCTATTAAGCCCAATTGTGGAGAGTGTGAGAAATGTTCTCCTAGTGCAATCCTGAGTGTAACAATGTAGGTCTTTTTCTGTATCCAAATTAGCACGCCCACAATCTCCTGAACTGATACCAGGACTCCTGGTATCAGGACTCCTTTGCACAAGCATAGATGCAGAAGCGGAGACAAAAATCTCCATCCTTGTAAACTGGCCTTGAATTTCTCTTCCACTGTCTCCAGCACAGAGTCACAGCTGCCGTTTGCGGCAGCTCCTCGTTTCAGGATCAGGATGTAGAATGGCGGGCTCTCCAGGAAAACAAAACATGTAAAAGAAAGTCGTACAAAATAGAGCCTGCTGCTCTGGTATTTAAAAGCGATTAACTTTTGTCTAGAGATCTTTATAAGCCAGACCAGGAACAAGTAGGGAATGAAAGACTGTTTATTCCTGCTCTTACCTTCCCAGCGTCTCAGGCATTCCTCAGCGACTGCATTTTTTGATTTTGAGAGTTGGTTTTCAGGGGAATGTTTTAAACATTGGTTCTCGTGTTCTCGTTCTCCTAGTGCGGGCTGCCAGGATACTGCACTCAGCTACTGCAATCTGCACAGCCCTATTTTATAAAAGGGAAACTCATCTCCAGTGAAACTCTTTCCCCTTCTCCGTGTTTTTGCGACAATATAATTCACAAAGGAATAAAGGTGTCAAATTTCATGTTTTTTAACCTAAAAAATATAGGCATTTGGTAAAACCTACTTTTAGATAGATGATCAAATTCAAGGTATTTATATATTGTTTTCTCTTCATCACATATTCTTTATTAATTTCTTTAAATATAGAGGGCACTCACCATGTTCAAGACAGTAGTCACTATGCCAACACTAGGACTAGAGTTCTAAAAAAGATATGTTCCCTGTTATCATGGAGCTTTATTTTTCTTGTGAATTCCTCGTATGAGGGCAAATTCCTCTAGGAAGACTAGCCCAGTGAGAGAAATCCACAAAAGCCATTGATCCCAAGTGGAAGGAACGGTTCGCTTAGAACTGCGATCACCTGAGTCCCTCAAAACTGAGCAAAAAGAGGCTTTTGAAATGGATCTGAACTGGAACCCCATGCATCACTCATTAGCCATGTGCTCATGGGCACATGTTTGATTTCTCACAGCCCAGGTTTTCACAGCTATAATTAAGCTACCTTTCTGTATTGTTGTAGGAGACAAGATGTCAAGATGTTCCTGACCATGGTCGGTGGTTAACAAATGGTAGCAATCTTTCCTCCTCCCATTTTCTTCAAGAACTCCAAGAATATCTTTGCACCCTGCCTTCTCCTGTTCATATTACTGATTTTTCCCGTCCATACAGCTCTTTTATTATGCCACTAAATGGATAAATACCTTCAAAATCTTGATAATTACTGAATCAAAATGGGAAGTCCAGGAATGTGTCATTGGAATATTTGAGCAATTCAAAAGGGGGGTGAATCTGCCAGTGTGGCTCTATGTGATTAAAAGAAATGTGTGATGCAGTGCTTTCTTGGCCATTGGCAAGCTTTTGTCTAGTACGTAATTGCATCTAGGCACAGGAAGATTTTCTCCTTGTGAAGATGTCCTCATTTCTTCAGGTATCCTTTTGAAACATTCACAGAAAGACTCTGTTGATTTATGTAAACAACCATGTGTAATGGGTTATTGAATAGGGCTTTGCTAGACCAGATACCTTGAGTGGTGCTCAACGAGAGAAGAGGTAATTAATCCCCCATATTCAAAAGGTAGGTACTAGATCTCTCCTTGCTGGGCTGAATACTGTTGGCTGCTCTACTGTTGAGGCAGCCTCATCCCTCCATCCAAGTAGCCCAAAGAACGAGCAGCTGGAGGATGAAAGGAGGGAAGCCGAGGTCACCTATATCCCCAGTGGTGTGGCAATGATGTGCTTAGAAGATGCTGAAGGAATTAGCTAAGCTGGAGCTGCTTTGTAAAAACAAAGACCAAGAGAGTGCCCGGTGCTATGGGGCTTTGGGGTAGGAGGTATGGGTGTGGGAGCTGGGGGCGGGAGGGAGGGCACAGAAGTGAGAGAGCTCTCCACATGTCTCTGGGAAGCATGCGCTATCCACATTCCATGAGGCTTCTGAGGAACCCACATATCTGCGTCTGGGGAAGAGCCTAGCATCTGGACATCTGTCCCTTGAAGGGCCCCAGTAATTTATTGTAACAGAAGCAATCAAGTGAGACGTGTTCGTGTTCTCAAGTCCTTCCTCTCGCTAGCCTTGGCAGAAGGAGCAGAGAACGAAACAAGACAGGAACAGCCTGTGTTCTCTTCCACACTGAAGGCCCCTGAGCTGGGGATCAGCCTGAGCCTGGGGTGGGAAGAAGCTTTGAATCAGACTGAAGGGATTTTACATCCCTTAAAGTAAGTCTTACTTTCTTGGAGATGCTCATAATAGAAACTGGCCAGAAGTCAATGTTAGGGTTAAAGGTGATGTTCCAAAGTGTCCTTGTGGGAAGCAGTGATTGTAGAAAACTCCAGCTTTCTGTTTTCTGCACTCACCCAAGTGAGTGAGATGCTGAGACCTTCACTGAACTCCGATCATGGACTGTGAGGAGCCCAATCTCCAGATGCTGCCAGAGCTGAAAAATGGGCCTGATTCAAGGAGGAAACTCATGCTCTGAACCCCGCTCCCATGCTCACCACCATTATGGTTCAATGGCTTCAAATCCCTCAACCTCATGTAGCTTTCTGCAAAGAGATTAGATTTTGTATTATTTTCCTCATGCTTGACATCAGCTCAGAATTAATCTTAGAAAGACTTAAGTAATCGGAGCCACTTAATTAGAGACCCTTAATACTCAAGGGATGAAGGGAAAATCCCAACGATGCCACCCCACTTCTTCCACTCACATTACTCATGGAGCCTTGGATGCCCACTGAAGGTTCCAAGGGCCCACCTGCTGGTATTTGTAGTTCAAGAGACCCATTCCCTCCAGCTCAGTGACCATACACATACATTCATTATATGCATTGATCTGCAAGTAAAGAATGTGCCAGGGAAAAGGACTGACCTCAGAGGTGGTGGAAACCTGACAGAAATACTGAGAAAACCACTCTTTCTATAACTTTACTGTATGTATCTTCACTCAACTCTGAATTCTTTGGAGTGAGGGGCTCAGGGACACCAACTGCACACTGAGAGCTTTAGGTTCTAGAAACAAAATATCGAGGCTGATGGTCAAGTATTTTTTAGTGATTCGCCGATATTCTTTATGAATGGTAGGATGGATAAAAATATATCTGATAATAAAATAAAATGAAAAATAATTTTCCATTCTGTTATCATCAGCACAGTAGTTAGAATGTACAAACTGGAGGGATATACACCTTGTACTTTGCACCTGATTTCACTTAGTCTTCATAACAGGTATTATCCCCAGGATGAGACTAAAATTTAGTGCCGTTGGGTAACTTTCCCAAGATCATGCAGCTACTTGGTGGCAAAGGCTGGATTCTATTCCAGCTGTAGCTGATTCCAAAGTGGATGTTCTTAGCCATGGAGTGATAATACTGTTCATGTTTGGGTAGAGCTTGGATGTGAGACCTCTTCAATCAAACCTCAGGGTGATGCCTCGTCACTATTTCTGAAGAGTTTGTACCCAATTGGAAACATTTATTAGATGCCTACTATTGTAATAATTCCCCCTTTCCTTACATTCCATTTCCTGAATTAGAGAAGCAATCTGAATGTCACTGGTCAAAGGAGAATTTGGGCTGCTAGGTATTAGTGTCCCTGGTTATCTCTATGGGGGGGGGGCAATTTTAAGAAAAGAGGGGGGTGGTATCATCAATAGAAAAGCAAAGTAGGGTGAATGGTAGGGGAAAAAGGTAGTGTTTACGGTGAAGAAAGAGAGGAAGGAAAGAGTGTGGAAGAAGCAGTGTCTACCTTCGTGCTGCAGTGGCTGAGTTACCTGAGAGGAAAGCAGGGGCTGGAACCAGGCCACAGGGTCTTGGTGGCTAATGCTCACACATGAACGCACAGGGAGAAAGTTAGGAAAGCCTGAGAAGAGACTGAAAAATCCTTATAAACCTTTTCTTCTTATCTCAGAAATTGGCAAAACATAGCTTACTGGAAGTCACGGCCTACCTCAGAAGGCAAAAGGGGGGAAAAAAAGTCTTAAGACATGAGACAAGAAATTTATCGAGCATTTGAATGGAGGACCAGATAAAGGCAAAATAAATGAACCCTAATCTGTTATAATCTGCAGCTAAACCAGATGAATAACAAGCATTTTATCGACACTACAAAAAACAATCTTTAAAACTGGGTGGGGGAGTGGGGAGGATGATAAAGGAAAATCAATTCACAGATACGAGGTTCTTCCATTCTTCAAGACGTTGAAGAATACTTCATGTCCATACTGAATTTCTTGAATTCATCAAGATATTGTTCTTCTTCGGGACACATCCATGTTGTAGGAGGTATCAGAATTCCCTTCCTTTTTAAGGCTGAATAATAGTTCATGCATGTGTAGACCACACTTTGTTCATTTCCTCCTCTGTAGATGGACATTTGGGCAGTTTTCACCTTTCAGCTCTTGTAAATACTGCTTCTATGAAGGTAGGTGCACAAATATCTGTTTGAGTCCTCACTTCCACTTCTTTTGAGTATATATCCAGAAGAGAATTTGCTGGATCATATAATAATTCTATTTACATTTTTGAGAAGCAGCCATACCGCTTTCCTCAGTGGCTTGAAACATTTTACACTCCTATCAGCAGTGCACCATATTTTGTTCTATTGGTTATAAAACCATTGATTTTCTAAGGGCTTGCAAAATTTTGCACATCCCCCGTGCTGCATTTTCCCCACACAGATATGGTGCTAGCCCTTAAACCGTGGATTCTTCTTGGCTGGTGGCTATTCGAGAGTAAAATTTCCTTGGTAGGCTAGGAAACATGCTGGTAGCAGAGTACTCACGATTCTTCCAAATGTGTTCTGCAAATAATTCTTTCACTTGATCTTTGCAACCCTGTGAAACAGGCATCGTTATTCCAATTTCACATCTTATCGATAACTTACTTGTGCCGAGTGGCTTGTGAGACTTGCAATGTGCAATGTGCTGTAGAAGGAGTGCGGTGCTTGACGTTGAACCCATCTACTTGCTCTGCCGCCCTGACCTTCGACAAATACTGTGACATTTTTCCGTGATGAGTAGCTATCTGTGCTCCATGGCCAAGGTCCAGGCTTGAGCCAGCCTGGTACACAAGCCAGCCAACTCGCCTCTGCCTGGCTCACATCATCTCTTCTTGTTGTTACATGCAGTCATTCATACTCACTTATTAAAAACTTCATTTCTTTGTGAAATGGTATCTTCCCCCCCCAAAAAAAAGCCAACTGCTAGTGCAGTGAAGATGAAGAAAAAGTGAGGCAAGCTACAACGGTAAGGATTCTTTGCCAGGACGTAAAAATGAGTAAATTAGAGAGAGAAATGAATTCAGCAATGGCTCAGATCTGAGGAATGAACAAGTTCACCAATTCCTCCCTACAGAAATGAGAAAAAGACATTTGTGAAACTGCGGTAAATGATCCAGCCAGTGAAAAAATTGCTCATCAAGTGAGAGATAAGACTTAAGTGAAAACTGAAGAGGGGGTTAATGTGTAGAGTGAGAATATGCACAGGAAACACAAGACTTATGATGGAAACAGGAATCGGCAGAAAGCCCAGATCCTGTACAAACATTTCCACGAAGCAACAGATGGGGAAGACTCCAGTGTGGCTTGTCAACCAACCTTTGCTGTGAGTAAAGTTGGTTAGAAAGCTTGAAGAAGCATTTTTCCCCCTTGGATTATACGAAGTAACCCGGAAAAATGGCACCAATATACCTCTTGGTTGATGACCGGTTTTCCACTACCCCCAGAAAGATCCTAAAAGGGAAGCATGGGAGACCAGAACAAGACGGCGACACTGGTTTCGAAACCTCCACTGGACTAAAAGTGTCTTCGCGAACATCAGAATCCATGAGGAGAGTGAATACTAAGATTAAAAGCAGCCAAAGACAGTCTTCTGGGCTTTGGGAATGTGGGCTTTGTGGTCGAGCCAAGTTTGCTCCACCCTTCCTCAGGCTCCAGGGCATTTAGACTCAAAGATGAGAACGTCATGTCCACATATTATCAGTGCTGAAAACACTATGCTGGGAACACGGCATGTTTCCTCTTGCACAGGACAACTGTTTCGTCAAAGTGGAATTTGGGCTTCGAAGGGTCTCGAGACCTTTGCCTCATGTTAGAGATGGGGATAGAGAGACAGAAGTCACACTGGTGAAAGATGACTGAGCCACGATTCCAATACTGACCAGACACTCCAGAGTCTACTCTCTTCCCACTATTCCCTACTCATGTTCAGTAGTTGGGTCAGGCAAACTTGTTTCCCCAAAACCTTGAAATCGGTGCTGAGAAGTGGACAGGTACAGAGTTCTTCCGTGGTTCCCTCCAGCCCACCCCTTTCCCCTGTCTACCTCTGGGGAGCAGGAGGGAGCTGCCGGAACAGTACATCCACCTAGGCACACCATGGATAATAGAGCAAACTCCCAAATGTGATAAGCTCCATTTTGATTGTATATGTTTTAAAGATTTTTTTCTATCAATACTGCTCACAATTTAATTACAATAATTAACGTAGTTTTCCAATATTATTTTTGCATTTGATTATATGCCTAAAAATGTTGCAGCTGTGTTTACCTATATGCCTTTTGTCTTAGGCTTCATTTAAAATGAGAAGTAAATATCATTTTTATATATAGCTTTCCACTTGCTTTGTGAACTATTTTCATAATACCCCAATTTAGCCACATACATCCTCTGCTGTGCTCAGAGCTCTCCAATTAGGGTAAGAGTGGGACAGAAATCAGGGGACAGCATCAGTTCCCTGGCCCCAGCAGGCGATGTTTCCAAGTGCTAGCAAAATAAATATATTTTTCTTCATAAAAACAATGTAGATAATTTGCAGTCATATTTGGCTACCCATAGCTTTGCAGGCAAAATGGAACAAAACAAAATCCTTTTTTTTTTTTTTTTTTTTTTTTTTTTTTGGCTACTCTACCTCAGAGGAGGGAAAAAGAAAACGAGTTGCTGACCAGAAGCCAATTTCAGCTTGACTGTTCAGAAAAAAAAAAAAAAAAAAAAAAAGGAGAAGAAGAAGAAAGAGAAAAGCCTTTTAAAGAGCACATGGCACAATTAAACAGCAGAACAGAGCATAAAGCCGCTTCTGAATTTAGAGTCTGGGTTTGGGCTGTAACACATTGGTGGTCGATAAACAGCAGGGAAGAAGCAAAGATTTCACTTGTCAACTCAGCGTACTTCTTAAACCTGGGCGAGAGGTGTTAGTGCCTCAAACTGTTGACAGAATTCAGAGTCCCGAATGCAGAGACATAAGAGTACCTCGTTCAAATACATGTAGGGAACTTTGAACACATTAATTGTCAATTGCGATTAATTATTTCCGTGAAGGTTGAAGAGACTATGACAGCTTAAATGCATAAAAGCCCATCATAAAATTGTGAAACATACCTAAATAATACATCTGCTGCAAAGTCTGGGCATTAGCATATTTTTGTTCTTAAACTAGTTTAGTATTTAAAAAAACGTGTAACGTATTTACCATGGCAATGCAAGGGGATTTTAGATGAGGGTGCTGGGAGAGGAGACAGAAGCTAGGGCAGGACTGGGCTGTAGAAGGCTGTCAGGTTGACAGGAAGGGAGAAAGGATGGCGGGGGAGCCAGGAAGGTGGGAGGAGTATACGTGAACACAGACGCACACGCACGCACACACACATACCTGGGCTCACAGGTACCCTTGCCAGGCAACAGCCCCGTGCAGGTGTGACTACAACACCTTGAACCATCAATGCCAGGGATTCCCTTGTCTGCACATTCTAGGGGCCCTGGTGCCTGCGTGGGGAGCCCCTCCTCAAGTGAAGGCCCAGTGGAGGGGACATGACATTAGTTGTTCTGTGGGGATTAGGGTGTAGCTGCAGCCTCTGATTCCTATTTAGAAGACGAGAGGATCGTTCTGGAATTCAACATTTCGAGGTTCAATTCCCGATGCTGATACTTAGTTGTAACTTCTTAACCATGTGAGCCCAGGCAGGTCACTTTGCCTTCTTGAACCTCAAATCCTTAACCGTGTAACAACTCCCTCCCTCACTCCACAATGTAGGGGATGGTGGGAATTAAGTGGTAGTGTGGGCAGACGGTGTAGTGTGGCATCTCAGGGGCAGTACACGGTGTCTATTTTATTTGTAAGTGTTAGTCAGACAGATACACCCAGACCCTGGGAGTGAGTCCTCTGAGAAATTCACCCTTTCCATGAAATATCTAAACCATTATTGTTGATCAGCCTGGTTATAAACTCCTGTGAGGAAGCTGAGAAGTATTGTGAACATGATGAAAAGACTGTTCAAATACTTACTACACGGTGTTCGTGGGTTTTTTCTCGAGTCAGATGACCACGGCGAGTATTGGATTGCACACTGGTTATTTGTACTGTTTCTGGATATTGCCAAAATATGGAAGTGGACATATTTGGGAGAAGACCCGATTTTGTAGAGAGTGCAGATCTTCCAGGAGGAAAAGTTTATTGGACAACTCACTTCTTTTGGAATTAACAATGAACTCTCAGTATTTTTTTTTTAATGTTAATGTTTACTTTATTTTTGAGAGAGAGAGAGAGACATAGAACATGAGTGGGGAGGGGCACAGAGAGAGACGGAGACACAGAATCCGAAGCAGGCTCCAGGCTCCGAGCCGTCAGCACAGAGCCCGACGCGGGGCTCAAACTCGGGAACAGCGACATCATGACCTGGGCCGAAGTTTGATGCTTAACCAACTGAGCCACCCAGGTGCCCCGAACTCTCATTACCTTTTAACGTGAATAAGTTTTTGCATTTATCATTCCAGTTATCTTTCATTTTTGTGCAGTCGCCTAAACTTAAAAGATAAATTTGTTGAGGGGGGTGGCGAGCCTGTGTGTCTCAGTCGGTTAAGCGTCCAACTCTTGGTTTCAGCTCAGGGCATGATCTCACAGTTCATGAGATCAAGCCCCACATCAGGCTCTGCATTGACAGTGCGGAGCCTGCTTGGGATTCTCTCTCACTCTCTTTCTCTACGCCTCCCCCGCTTGTGTGCACACTCTTTCTTTCTCTCTCTCTCAAAATAAATTTAAAAAATAAAATAAATACAGTTGTTGGAAACTAAAAGTGGATTGTTTAAAAAAATGTATATATAAGTATGTACACATATTATAAAATTGAGAAGTGTGTTATAATAACAACTAGAGTTTGGGAACAGTAATCAAGAATATACACGCGTACTGTTAATTTAGTAAGAGGTTCTGCCTATTACATTTTATTCAGTTGATTTTTTAACAAATACATTTTCATTTTAATAAATTCAAGAATCAATATTATATCAAGTTTAAATAGTATCTTCACATCCCCCACAGCTAGAAATATTGCCTACCTATGTTTCCAGTCTTTTTATTGTTCGTGTTTTATTAAAAATACTTTTTTTTAATGTTTATTTATTTTTGAGAGAGAAACATAGTGCGAACAGGGGAGGGGCAGAGAGAGCGGGAGACACAGAATCTAAAGCAGGCTCCAGGCTCTGAGCTGTCAGCACAGAGCCTGACGTGGGGCTCGAACTCACGAACCGCGAGATCATGACCTGAGCCGAAGTCGGATGCTTAACCGACTGAGCCACCCAGGAGCCCCCATATTGTTTTTATATAAAGGGGATTGAACTATGCTCATTATTTGCACCTTGCATTTTTCATTTATACTAAGTCTGAGACACTTTTCCATGTCAGTAAATCTGTATTATTTATTTCGTTTTTAAGTGCGTACATAGTATTCGTTAACACAGAGGCAATATGATTTGTTTCATTACTCCTTTTTGCTCTGCATTGTATTTCCAACCTGAACATATTACAAATAGCATCATGGTGAATATTAGTATAAATACTGGTGCCTACAATGAGGTGTTTCTTTGTAAGGGGGTTCCTGGAAGTGGGCTCGCTGAGTCAAAAGTTGATCTTTGTTTTCTTTTTAACTGAGGTAATGAAATTGTCCTTAAAAAGCTTCTTCTATTTACAGCATCCAATACTGCATGACGTGGTCTGATTTTTTTCCATCTGTCTTTATTATTATTCTTTGAATATTTTATCAGTTTAAAGAATGAAAATAATATATTCTTAATTTTCATTTTCCCTCATTATAAGAAAGATGGACCTCTCTAAATATCCTTATTACCCCTTTGGGTTTCTTCATCTATAATGTGTCTATTCATACCCTTTATCCACTATTATTTTGCATTTACTTGGTGTTTACCTCTTCTTACTTGATGCATAGAGTTTGTTTTTACATATTTTGGATATACAGCTTATTTGTGTGTGTGTGTGTGTGTGTGTGTGTGTGTGTGTGTGTGTGTGCATGTAGGTGTATGACAGTGTTTCTGCAACTAGAAATTGTATTTTTAATCTTTAACGTCTTAAGAAAAGTTTGCATTTTTATGTAGTTATGTTTATCACTCTTTTTCTTTAAATCTGATTTGGATACCTTGTATAAAAATGCTTGTCTTGCCAAATTTTATTTAAAAAAAAAACAGGATTCTATGTTTTCTTTTAATATTTTTTTCTTATAATTCTATCAGGACTTTATTTTTGTATTATATAGAAGACGACTAACTTTATTTTTCTCTAGATGTCCCATTCTTTCTTTTCCTTACCTAGTTTATTCTTTCCCACTGATCTGAGGTTTAACAAATTATTATTATATGAGTCAGGATAGGTTAGGCTACACGACAGCAGTACATGAAGCCCAAAACCTTAGTGGTGACCTAGGGCGATGTTCTCTATTTCTCTCGTTTGCACCAATGCCCTTGGAAGACGGCGCGGGCTTAGCTCCGTGGAATTGCTGGGGAGCCGGGCTGATGCAGGGTTTGACATCCTGTAGCTATATGACGGGGCCATGTGGCCGTCCTGGTAGCCACACCACAGAGAAAGTGAGACCGAAGGATCTGGGGCACTCTCACTGCTTAGCCTGGGGCGGCTGCTGTGGGTCCTGTCTGCTCACCTGCGTTGGCCACAACTGCCTGAGGGCCTTGCCTCATGGGGGAAAGACACGGAGGACGAGACAGAACTCACGTTTTCCTCCAAATCCTGTCTGTTCTGTGCAGGAAGGTGGAGAGTGGGGAATTCCAAGAGCAAATTCAAATAGCGAGAAAAGCTGTGTTTTCTCTCGTCTCTGTTGTCCTTGAGTTTTAAAAACAAGTAGGGAAATAAAATAAAAACAAGTAGAGAAGATTCCCATAGCATGGGGTCATCAAAAAATTGATTAGAGGGGCACCTGGGTGGCTCATTCCGTTAAGCGTCCGACTTCAGCTCAGGTCACGATCTCACAGTTTGTGAGTTCGAGCCCCGCGTTGGGCTCTGCACAATGACAGTGTAGACCCTGCATGGGATTCCCTCTCTGCCTCTCTCTTTCCTCCTCCTCGGCTCATGCTCGTGCTCTCTCTCTTTCTTTCTGTGTGTGTGTGTGCGTGTGTGTGTGTCAAAAAAAAATTTAAAAAATTGACTTGAATCTATTCAGATTCTGAATTTAGAAACCAAGGGCTGGGAGAGTGGGGGATACCTGTTTGGCAAATGTTGCTTTCTCTGCCATAGTTATATATAAAAATAAGTGAATGTATGCAATAAAACCCAAACAGAATGATTTGTGAATACAATCATTTCGTCGCATCCATGCTTTGACAAACTCTTCTTAATTTTGTTTAAAATTTTTTAATTGTTGGCATTTTAAATTTCCAGTAGTTTACTGTTACCTTGTTTGCACGCTCTTAAATTAGTTGGAACTTATCCTCCTCTAACTACGTGTAGTGAAGATCTTTAGCTACAAGGAATCATTAAAGCCATGAAGCTTCTCTGGGTCCTAGTTTCCTCAGTGGGTCTACACAATAATAACACATCTGTATTGGAAGAACAGTGTGCGGGCTAACCCGAGCTCACGTGTAGAAGGAACTTGATATGCAGTGTTATAGAAGTATAGAATATATGGAGAGAATTGTTACAGTAGTTTCGTGGTTGGTTATTTTGAAAAGTCTAGGTAGAAAACAATGTGGTTCAAAACTTGTGCCTCCGATTTGTGCCCGAGACAGGATCTTATGCCAGTGGTTTCTAGAGAAGTTGTGTTCTCAGGAGAAAGCAGTAGGAAAGAGAGGGAAGCAGGCCAGGGCAGGGGAGGGCGCTGCGCAAAGGTGTGAGCTCAGCTGTGGTCCAGCCTTAGCCATCTCCTCGGACGTTCTGGGCCATGAACAGTATCTTAGAGCAGTGCGACCTGGAAGCAACAGATCCTGTCTTTTATGTTCCCAAAGCGGTCATTGGCTGCGGGCTGTCCCAAATGGAAGGCAGAATCTTCCAGGCATTTCTAGCCCCGTTGATTTCCTTCACCGAGGGCAGTTCTCAGGAGGTGGGGCAGCTGCAGACTTTTGGACACCACGCTCACAGCGGCCGGGACTGGAGCTTGTTACAATACGGATTGCTCTTTCCCGGTCCGAATTTCTGTAATAGGAGGCCTGAGATGGGGCCTGATGGTTTGCACGCTGACGAGCCACCACTGCTGGTTACGGGAGCCACCACTGCTGGTTACGGGGGCCACCCCGAGAGACACCGCTCTGTGCTTCTCCATGCTTTTTTTTTTTTTTTTGAATTTTCTTATCTCACTTATGGTTTAAAACTTTTAGTTTCTGTGATGAGCATCGTTTTCTTGTTTCTGTCCTTAGTGGGAATGTCTCTAATGATTCACCCTTCATACCTTTGTTGGTTGTGGTTAACTGGGAGATTCGTTTTAGCAAGTTTAGAAAATTCCCTTCTGTTTCCAGAGAAAGCTATCTACCAGGAAGAGATGCTGAATATTATCAAGTGTTTTCCAGTAACCATTGTGATAATCAAGTTTCCTTGCTCTGTTTATTCACATTGCCGAATACTGAAACTTCTTTGAAGTCCTGGCGTAAACCTTGCTTGTTTTATATGATGATTCATGCTTTAAATGTACTTATTGATTTGATTTGCTAGTATATTTTTAAGGATTTTGTGTACAAGAACCTAAGTGACACTGACTCATTTTCTTTTCATTGTTTCCTCTTCATTCCTTCCCTCCTCCTGTTCATTCTTCTTTCCTTTTTTTTTTCTTTAAATCTTGTTATCCTATTTTTTTTTCTCTTGGCTTCAAAATCCTGCTAGCTTCGTAGGCTGAACTGAGAATTAGTCTATCATTCTCTAGGCCATGCAGTATTTTCCATAATATAAAAATGATATGTTTTCCTGAGTGTTTGGTTATAATATATCTTTAAAAGACTGTAGGTTTCGTGTCTCTTTGAAATATAGATGTTATATGGTGTTTGGGATTTCTTCTACATGCTTTTTAAGTGATAACTATAATTTCCAGAGTATTTACAAAGATTTTAAGTTCCATGTAGCCTTCACCTAGCTTCCTCTAAAGGTAACCTAACTATTGCGTGTTTGTCGAAACTAAGAAATTAACTTCAGTAAAATACTATTAACCATACCACAGATTTCATTAGAACTTTGCCAGGTTTTCCACTAATATTCTATTTCTGACAAGTTCCAAAGTTCTCTTTATAATTAAATGTTTGTTTATTTATTTTTGTGAGAAAGAGAGAGAGAGAGAGAGAACAAGCAGGGGAAGGGAAAAGAGAGAGAGGGAGACAAGGAATCTGAAGCAGGCTCCAGGCTCCAAGCTGTCAGCACAGAGCCTGACGTGGGGCTCGAACCCACGGACTGCAAGATCATGACCTGAGCCAAAGTCGGACACTTAACTGACTGAGCCACCCGGGTGCCCCCTATTTCTGTCAGGTTCTAATGTAGGTTCCACATCACTTTTAGACCCTGTCCCTTAGTCTTTTCTGGTCTGTGACAGTTTCTCATTCCTTATTTATATTTCATGACCTTGAATTGCCTGAGGAATACTGGTCAGATATTTGGTAGAATGTCACTGAATTTGGGTTTATTTGATGTTTTCTCACGATTAGATGGAGTTGATAGGTTTTGAGGAAGATGTCTGCAAAGATGAAGGCTCTTTTTATCTCATTTCATCAGAGGATACACGATACCGTCATGACATTACTGGTGATGTTAAAGTTGATCGCGCAACGAAAGTAGTGTTTCCCGGGTTACCTCCCATAAAATTTCTATCTATCCCCCTTTTTTTTACTCGGTTCTTTGGAAACCAGTTATTAAGCCTAACCCACACCCAAAGAGAGGGAAATTAAACCTAACCTCCTTGAGAGAGGATATCAACATTTAAAAAAAAAATTCTGCTGTAAAGAAAATATTTCTCTTGTGTCTCACTGTTAATGAATTAATTCATTTCTTTATATTACTATGAACTCGTCAATACCTATTTCACTGGAATAACCCTCTATTATTATTATTTATTTTGTTGTTCAAGTTGTTCCAACTCAGGCCATTGTAGATCTCCTTCAGGTTGACTCCTGTGTTCTTTTGGATTCTTTTACTGGAGAACAGGATTTAGAAACCAAGGTCATGAGACTAGGTGTGCCCATTGCTTCTGGGATGTCACTGCTTCTAGGCCCTCCTGGTGGAGAGAGAGCTAGGAAATGTATACATGCGAATTAACTTGTGTGTACAAACATATCTATAATCCGTTCTGTACTTTTTGTAATTTGATTTTGCAGCCTCTTCTTTGGTAGGTATTTGTGATCCGTATTTTATTATGTGATTATGCATTTAACCCGATTTTAAATTTTTGGTAATAATTCAAAACACATTGAAATTTTTCATTGAAATATTTTATAAAAGGCATCTTGTATCTTATTACCTTGCTCGAAATCACCACTAGTTCGAGTAGTTTTTGGATTCTTTAGTATTTTCTATATGCCTAATTGTGCCATGTAAAGAAAAAGAGGATTTTCGCTTCTTTTTTTCCCCCAGTCATTATGATTTTTTTATTTCTTTTCATTATTGCACTGGCTAAGGCCTCTAGCATAATGTTGGAAAGAAGTTTAAAAAGTAAGCATCCTAGTCATCATCCCAAAATATTGGTTAGTTTTTGCATATCGTACCAACTTTTCACTACAGGAATACACCCTGCTTGGTCTCTTTTATATCTCTATATTGCTGGATTTAATTTGCCAATATTTTATTTAGGATATTTGAGTTAATGTTTCTGAAGGATATTTGTCTGTAATTCTCTTTTCTGGTTATTTTACCATCAGATTTTGTTACTATATTTACTTATCTCTTCAATTTGGTGTTTTCTTAGCCTGGATTCTAAAATGCTAATTAGCCTGACTTGGGCACTGAACATATTTTTTTCTCTGCATGCCTACCCCAATGCAGACTGACAACCAAATCTGGCTTTAGGGTTCTGCTTCGTCGATATTCACTGGGTTCCTACTATGCAGCAGACCCTGTTCTGGGCACTTGTCAGAAAGAGCAGGAGAACTTAGCAAAATGAACATTAAAACAAACCAGTACTCAAGAAGTCTGATCTCGATGGTATTCTGAATGGCTCTTTGCCAGAGCACTTGGCGGGACCCTAACTTGGGTCTTCTGTTTTGTTGAGTGTGGATAATCCTTATTCTGAATGTCTATGCCATTCCGTACCCCCCAGTTCCAGTTCAGCTGCTAGCTTTGAAGCAAGGACTACTTCCTGCTCAGTTATCATTGTTTATATTTGCCCCTGCTGCTTCCTTATTTCTCTCATCCAAGGTTTTAGTGCTAAAAAGTTACCCAGGTGTTGTAGCTACAGAAACCAGTACAAGCACTCAAATAAGTTAGGAAAGGATTTTCCCAACCCTGAGAGCTAGGCAGTTCCTAATGATTTATGTATTCATCTAACAAATATTTATTGAATGTCTACTGTAGGCTACACATAACGCTAGTATATATGTGTATATATTTTAACTTTTATTCAGTTTTGAGAGACAGAGAGAGAGAGACAGAGCGTGAATGGGGGAGGGGCAGAGAGAGAGGGAGACACAGAATCGGAAGCAGTCTCCAGGCTCTGAGCCATCAGCACAGAGCCCGATGCGGGGCTCGAACTCACAGACCGCGAGATCATGACCTGAGCCGAAGTCGGACACTCAACCGACTGAGCCACCCAGGCGCCCCAACACTAGTATATATCGTACTGTATCCTAGGAAACCGATTATAAATAAGACATATTCATGCTTTCCTAGAGTTCATATTCCATTGGGAAAAGATGATTATCAAGAAACATACGCCTTCTAGCACTGCCAAGTGACATGAAGAAAATCACACAGACTAATTGTGACGAAGGGTGCTAGGAACCGGGACCAGCATTCATAGATTGTCCTGGAGGGCCTCCAGGAGGTGACTTGGGTATTATCTGAGACCTGAATACTAAAGAATATGGTTAGTCGAGTACCTGGGGGAGGAGATTCCATATGAAGCAAGTGGAAAAGCCTTGATGTGGGAACAAGCCTGGTGTATTGCAGGGACAGCATATAGCAAGCAAGGTGGGGAGTGTGTAAGATAAGAACAGAGCATCGGTAGAGCTATGAAGTCACCGTGATGGGTTTGGGGCTTATTCTGAGTGTGATTGGAAACTGTCACAGGGATGTAAGCAAGGGCATGAGCCAAACTCTTCCTTAGACATTTTGCGGGACTATTATGACTGCTGTGTGGAGAATGAAAAAGGGAGGAATTGCAGAAGTGGAATCAAAGAAACCACTTAGTGGCAACAGTAGCATTCCAGGTGACAGAGAGCATCTTGGGTTGGTCTAGGGTGACTTCAGCAAAAATAGAGGTGGACACACTTGTGGTATATTTGCGAGTAGAGCCAATAGAAGCTGGTGATAATACATGGGATGTAGTGACTAGTGAAGCACTGACAGTGACTCCTAAGCTGTGAGCTTTAGCAGCTGGATCAATGGTGGTACCATTTACTGTGGTGTCGAAGGCTCAGGAGGGAACAGATCTGGTGGTGGTATGAGGTCGAAATTAGGAGCTCTATTTTGAAAATGTTAAGTTTTGAGACCTATTAGACTCTCAAGTGTGTAGTGTATGTCAAGTATGCAATTATATTCACAAATCTGGAATTGAAGGGACAGCTCAGAGCTGGAAGGTAATTTTGAACTATTAAGGAGAGTATTAATTATTAGACTTCCACTGTACTCCTTAAGTATAATCAGAATTGCTCTTGAAATTTTCTGTGGAAGATGCCTTGCTGGAGACTGATATACCACCTCTTACTAAGTCCAGCACAGCCAGGTTTTTCCTCCTAATTTGAGCATTTAGCTCTTTATAGCTTTTTTCTTTTGGAGGGGGGAGGGTAATGTTGCTGGATTGTGCTTAGCGGCCATGTTGAAGAAAAAAAAATACTTATCTCAAGACGTAATCAAATCCAGCATGACAATCTCATAGATATCTCAAACTAAATATTTTCAAGATAGAATTCATTCTTTCTTTCCAAAAACACCATCCAATTTGTTTATACCCAAGGACACCATTTTAAAATGTAAATGGTGACTCTAGCAACCTTGTGGGTCAGACAACCAACCTAAGAATAATTGACTCTATGAGAAATCCACAGATACAGACAGATTGAAGGAGTGGGAGATTTCATTTCCTCCTCCATTTATTTTGAACATAAACAGGAAAATATGTCAGCCAGCCTCCAACCTGGCTCTCAATGATCCCCACCTCCAGATGTTCACACCCTTGTGTAGTCCCCTCCCACATTGTACCAGGGTCAGTCTGTGGGATCAAATATGGTAGAACTTACGGGATGTCACTCCCAAGATTAGGTTATGAAAGACCCCAGCTTCCATCTAGAGCTCTCTCTCAGACAACCAAGTTTATCAACCAATCATGGATCTTATCTTGCTCTACAGGAAACCCCCTGCATTGTCTTCAGGATACTCAGGTGGTTTCTTCCCACAGAAGAAGAACTGAGACTTTCACCCAATAGCCAACAAGAAACTGAGGAGTCTAGCCAATAGCCATCTGAATGAGCTCTCTGGGAAGTGGCTCCTCGAGCCCTTTGAAAGGTTTTGGTGATGCAGATCCGGCCAACAGATTGCAGCCTCTTGAGAGACCCTGAGCCAGAACTGCCCAGCGAAGCCACTCCCGGGTTTCTGACCCTCAGAAATTATGCGATGATCAATGTCTATTGTCTTAAACACTGAATTTTTGGATAATTTGTTTTGCAGCAATATGTAACTAATACAGCAAGAGATTATGCCTGTCTATATAAGTTATTTCTGACTGTGACCTTGATTTGGCCTCTGTCTTCTCTCTCTGTCTCTCTTTCAATCCAATTTGCCATATTTCCACTTGTGCCGCTGCTCTACTCTAACACTACCTCTCTCTGCAGGCATCCTTTTAAATCTGAAACAAGGTGAACATTTCACTTAGCTTTGGCTGAAGGACACCACACGGTGTGTTCGAAAGCAGATCATTGGCCATGTGCCTCAGTAGCATTTGTATCCTGTCGATCAAAGAGAGGGTGATAAATGCCTTCTGTGTACTTACAAAATTAAAGACCTGTGGATTCCCCAAATTTGGGGCTATTTTTGAAAACTAGTTCTTTACTTCCAAAAGAAAGCATGTAATATGCCACTTGGAAAGGGAATTGGAGATTGTTCAATCCAGCTTGCTCATTTTTTCACAGGGAGCCACCGACATCCAGACTAAGGGAGTAAATGGGCAGCACTTGTCCACCACCTAGTAAGAACCGGGATGGGGAGAACGGGATCGTCCCGAATCCTGACCTTGGAGGTCGTGAGTCATCATCATTAATGATAAGCTAGGGCACAAAGAGCTTACCATGTGCTAGCATCTTTCTAGGTTTGCTAAGTCCACGAATTCATTTGTTTGTCGTAGTAGCCTTGTTCGGTACTATTATTCTCACTTTGCAGACGAGAAAATGAGACACAGTAAGATTAGGTGACATGCCAGAGTTGGCACTCTGAGTGATTGGTAAGACTGAGATTTGAGCACAGGCAGTTTGATTCCAAAGTTTGTCTTTTTGTATTTGTATCATTATCTGTGTACTTTCAGACAACATTGCTCTCTCTTCTCCACATGGCGTGTGCAGCAATAATATTGCCTACTCTCTTCTTTTTATTTTTTTAATGTTTATTTATTTTTGAGAGAGAGAGAGAGAGAGACAGGGCATGAGCAGGGGAGGGGCAGAGAGAGAGGGAGACACAGAATCCGAAGCAGGCTCCAGGCTCGGAGCCATCAGCACAGAGCCCAACACGGGTCTCGAACCCACAAACTGGGGGATCATGACCTGAGCTGAAGTTGGCACTTAACCGACTGAGCCACCCAGGTGCCCCTTGCCTCCTCTATTCTAAAATGTTCATCAGCAGCAAAGTTCTGTGAGCACAAGTTCAATCTCTTTTCCATCATTAATGCTGCTCTATTCCTTAAAACTAGAAACTGCCAAGTTCTGCCTCAAACTTCTTTTTTTCTAGTTAGAATGAGACATTTATAAATTTCTTTATTGCAGGAAAAATAGTAAATGGTGTAGAAATGCTATTAAAATATCCTGCGAGAATTATTTTTAACTTCTTTCACGTAGATGGCAATCGCTTCTGTATTTTGCTTCTCTGGATGAGTCTATCCTGGAGACATGCTTGTGAAGTCAGATTAAAGCCAAGTGTAAATCACCTCTCAGGGCTGGTTCCCAAGCCAAATTCCAGACGTGATTTCATTAATACACCTTTATCTCCCCTCTTAACTGTGTGCTGGTCCCTCAAAACGCATTTTGGATCACCAGTGCTAATTATAATATGGTGCTAATGGCCTTAAAAGAGGCTGCAATAACACGAGTAAACTTCTTTTACTTTCAAATTCAGGTCCAGAGGGCTCTGAGGCTGGTCTACAAATTCACCAGCCATCTGTCCAGAGTGATCATTTTGTTTTTAGCTCCAGCTCCTTCGTTTCTCATTTAGTAATGAGCTGGGAGATTACTTTTTAATATTGGCCGAAGAACTATCTCGTATGTAGCATGAGGGGGATGAGGCTGGTTTCAGATGTGCCCGAAGAACAGGAGTTAGTGGGAATGAAGCAGCTCCATTTTATTTCTAACCCCACAGGGAGAGCGATGCCCTCTCCGTCTCAAGAGGGCGGGTCCTCACCCTGTGATGCGGGTCTGCTGAGTTGGGCCCCCCGGGGACTCAAGTTACCGCTGCTCCGGACTTGCCTTTGGGAGGTCCGGTGGAGCTTTTCGTAGAGCGAACCGTGCTTTTTCTTCCTCTCTTCTTTCTCTTCTGTGCTGAGAACATCCTCTGGCTCAGGCAGGGTGCGAGGTGCCAGGGGAGCAGAAGTGCACGGGACGTGGCCCCTCTGCTCAGAGAGCTCGTGGCCTAATAGTCAGAGGCCGCCTGGCATCCAGGTATTTGCAGGACGCTTTCCAGAGGCACGTCTCCCGGCTGCATTTAACACGCATACCGCGTGTGGCCCCTGAACGTCGGCGGTTCGCCCAGCAATACGGCAAAGTTAAACCCAACAGGAACTTGACTGTCTCCGACCTGAAACCCATCTCCCCACACGTGTGGGTGTACGAGGCCCACGCGATGGCCGCGTACCAGGAACTGACAAGATGATGGGGTGGCTCATGGAGAACTCGTGTTCACAGAAGATTCTCAAGTTCAGGGCCATGGCGATTGTCCAGTACTGTGGGAGCCAGGAAGGACAACGGCCGCAACTGGGAAATTGCAGGACTCACACCAGACTCACGAGTTTCTGTGAAGAGTAATCACAGATGAGCAGGATTTTAGGGAAGAATCAGCGAGTGAGCTACTGAGCCTTTTTCTTAAATACTGTCTCTGTTCCTTTGATATAAAGGCAAGATATTCTATCTCAAATATATTTCTTTAAAATTACATGTTTTTTTGTAGACTTGAAAACATCTGCTCTTGGGATGCCCTCGATGGTCTTATACTTGAGGTTTTTATAGTTTGACATTCTTCATTTTTCATAATCCTGTGGCTATATCTGTGTTAACTATAATAAAAAAAATTATACTATCTTCTACTTGCCTATTATATTAAATCATAACTTCCCTTGAAGCCAGAGATCATACCTCAATACATTATTTTCACTCAACACTGAGCAAATTTTAACCTACCTAAAAGTCCGACAGCCCAGGATGAATGAAGTGCAAGTCCAGGAGAAATCTTCTAGAAGTCCTGTTCCTGAAAATATTACCTGTTCTGAGAATTCACAAATGGACGCAGAGGGGAGGGAAAGTGAGGGAGGGGCAGGAGTGTCCTCTACAGAAGGCCTAAGAAAGCATGCCGTGGCTGAATGTCTCTCGGGAGCCCTGAGAAAAGGAGACAAGACAAGATTAGTCATCCCCGAGCAGAGCTTGAGCGTGCCGCTGACAGGTTCTGTCAGGAAAAGTGAGGTGGGCCAGCTCTGGGAACATGGGAATGAATGTTCCAGCACCATGATGTCTCCAGAGAAAGCACATTTGTAAGTGCCAGCTCGTGAGGTCCACTGCCTAGGACGCAGATTACGGTCAGCACTCGACAGCTGGCAAAGGGAGTGAAAACACGGGGAAAGATTCAAAGGAGAAAGACAGAAGTTTAACTTCCAAAAAAACCACACTCTTTCTCTGAAATAGTTTTGGCAAGAGCTAGATACCGTTAGTGAGGGGGAGGGATATCAAGTTTTTTACCTGTTAGGATCTTGTGGTTCACTCCCTTCTCCTTACCCTGTTGTCTGTGTGTCTACACAGCCCGGGTGGAGTTTTCTCCTCTGAATTGAATGAGCTGTTGCCTGTCCGGACAAACAGACTAGACAGCCAGGGTGAGGGCTTCGATGCCGTTACTGGCCATGCCAGTCCCCGTGCTAGCCTTGATAGAAAGTGAATCCACAATAAATACAGTTTTGTCACTATTTGATTTTTATCACCGTTAATATCTTAAGCATATGCTTTTGTAAGTTATCCAAGCACTTATGCTTATTGTAAAACATTTTGTGATTTTTTTTTTTTGTCATCTCTCCTATTGTTGTTTTTTAGTGGAATCCTGGTACTAATACTTCATTTCTCATGTGCTCATGCCCTCATACTGGTTTTATGATGAACTCTGCAAGGGGAAGGTGCAGGCCTGATTTTTATTTGCATCACCCCATATGGACTGAGGGGCTGTAATACGGGGTGTGGGTTTCCGTCTCCAAGTGCAGGTGGTCACCTGTTATCATGTAATATTTGATAACAATTTAGTCTTTGAATTTTTGCCTACCTATCAAAAAACGTACCTTCATCATCCCAGGATCTTCCCCCTTTGCTGATAGTACCATTTTCCTGGGGTAGTCACAATTTTAAGATCTTAGGATGTGATTGGGGCGCCTGGGTGGCTCAATTGGTTAAGCGTCCAATTTTGGCTCAAGTCATGATCTCACGGTTTGTCAGTTCAAGCCCCGCATTGGGCTCCAGGCTGACGGCTCAGAGACTGGAGTCTGATTTGGACTCTGTCTCCCTCTCTGCCCCTCCCTGGCTCTCTCTCTCTCTCTCTCTCTCTCTCTCTCTCTCTCTCTCAAAAAATACACATTAAAAAAAATTTTTTTTTAAAAAGGTCTTAGGAGGTGATGAAATTTGGGCTGGCTCTTCTGGTCAGAGTTATTGCTGTAGAAATCATATGGCACAGTGTCCCACGAGCTTGGTAGTGAGGACTGGCTACATAATCTGTAGGGCCCAGTGCAAAATGAAAATGTGGGGCTCTCGTTCTTTGCTCATTTTTCTGTTTGGTTGTCATATTTAAAGTTTATTTTAGGATGTCTTTTTAGTTTAAGAAAGCTAGCACTTTGTCTAAATTTCTGAGTGTGCCTTTTATCCTTAACTTGATTTAGAGTAGTTTTGTCATCAGACATATTTTATTTTTATACAGTATACTGTATCAATATTTTCTTATGGTTTCTACTTTTGCTCCACATTTAAAAAGGTCTTTCCCATTATTTTTAGTGGAGATTGAGATCATCGGATTTTGAATCTTGTAAAGATCACTCTGGCTACCGTTCAGAAAACAGATGGAGGGGGGCAATACCCAAGATTGTGGGTGACAATGAGAAAGCAATTGCAGGAGTCCCTAGGAGTGATATTAACAGCCATGTTTGTGATGTTGGCAGCAGAGGTAGAAAACATGGATGGACTCCGGATCTGTTCAGGAGGCAAAATAGTAGGCAATAGATTGGATATGGCGAGGAGACAGGCTTTTGGTTTGAGCAAATGGATAAAGGATGTCATTCACTGCGATAAAGAAGCCGAGGAAAGAACCGGTTTTTATTTTTTCCTCTTTCTTTATTCTTTAATGAATTAAACTCTGTGGTGCAGGGGGTGGGGGAGGCCATTATAAGTGTGGTCTGGTACACGTTAGCTTTGGGTAGTTTTAAGACCTCCTTAGGGACTTGCTGAGTCCACATCTCAGGTTCCCGGGGGAAGGGATCTACCATGAAATGGTTCATGGTAATCGATGTCTTGGGCACAGACGAGATCATCTATGAAGACAGCATAGAGTACAAAGAGACGGGAACCGGGAAGAGCCTTGAAGAACTCCAACCTTTCATGGCTGGGCACAAGAGGATGATCCTAGTAGCTCCGAATGCTAGCCAGCCTTTGATGCTGTGGATTCACCAGGGACTGAGGGATAGGACGCGTCTGGAGCTGCGAGAGGGGTACCCTGTGACTGGGCCGGACGCCCGGTAGGAATGTGTAAGGATAACACTGGAGATCCCATTGGGCCGGGCAGCTCTGTCTACCAGGACGCTCTGGGACATCTCGTATTTTGTACATTTTTCTTTCTGCCTTTGTGTTACCATTTCTGCAGTATGAGAGGAGATTCAAAAAGCCGATTCCTCTCGCTCTTCCCCAACACTGACATCAAGTGTTTTCTTGCCACCTTAACTCATTAGTGATGCAAAAAGACTTATGCAAGAGAAATATGCTTTGTTCTTTCCAGGCAAAGAATACATTAAAGATGCAGCATTTATACTTCCAAATTGGGGTGTGAATAACATGGGGAAAAGGGTTTTTCAGCATTTCTACCTAAACACCTGTTACCGTTTTCTTGCTGTTAGCGTGGTGTCATGGAAACAGCCTGGATGTTAAAAATATCTAGACCTCGGTTCAAACCCCAGCACTGTCTCCTGCTACAGCTGCACCTTAAGATAAGTCACTTAACCTTTAAGCCTTTTCTCATCTACAAGATGAGGATCATCATATTTATTGCCCCAGGCGCACGAGAGAACAGAAAGAGGGACCGAGAAAGAGAACCTGGCAGAGGGCTCGTCGTCACTGACAGGTCATTATCGCCCCCAGCTTCTCTCCTCTCCTCTCCATCATCCGCGCTCCGGTCGTAAGCCAGCCTGCTTGGTCTCATGCACATATGCTTCTTCTTTCCTTCCATCACAAAACCACTGAAAGTCTGTGTACGTCCCTTTGAGCAATAGAGGATTTCTCAGGTGAAACGGTGCATTGTGTTGTAATTAACTTTGCTGCTGGTTTCTGCGAAACCCGTAGTTGATGAGTAAATATTCAGAGCTGGAAGGGATCAGGCTTCATGGTCTGAAACATCCGTGCATTCAGAGAAAGAAGACAGCAGGCGAAAAGTGTGGTGAGAAAGGGAAAGGGGGATTAGGGAAGTGCTAGCCTGTGATATATGCCCGGCTGGACCCAGGGCCTCCTGGGGCACTCCAGTGAGTTTGCAGGTCTTTTGAGAGTGTCGCACGCTTCCTCACTGACTGCCCCCTACACCTAGAGAAAAGCCTGTGACGTTTCTTCTCTAACGTCTGATTCATGCACATCTTGTTTCAAAACGTCTGGCCGTGAGACCACACCCGATTCAGACATTCCAGTTCTGCCACGTTTGGGGAAAGGACAGCCAGCATCTTGTGCCGTCAGAAAAGGTCCGTAGATTTACACTGTGTCCCAAGCTTCGTAGTTCCTCGCTGATGGAGTGGGTTCTGCCAGACATTTGCCTTTCCTGGGCCCAAGAGTCCTCACCTTCCAGATGACAGATGGACGTGACTGCCCTTTGACCTCGAGGATCCCCTCAGGTTCTGAGGATGAACCTAGAAGCCTCCAGGTTGTAACCTCCACTGGCGCTGGTCCTGGTGTTCCAATCCCGGGTACGGATCCAGCTCTCCTCTTTGCAAATCGCGTGTTTTTATTTTTTGCGTCTCACTGTGCAGCAAAGCATGTATTACAGTGAATTAATGCTGCGGGCACAGCACTCTGCTAAAACGACTGTTAAGCGCAGAGTGAAAGAAAATGCTGCAGCGACTCGTACGGTATCATTATGTAACAGAAAATTAAAAATCTGATAATTTGATTGGAAGTCTCAGGTGAGTTTTTGTATAAAAATGTTAACCTCAAGTAGCTATAAGCAGGTAAATGTTTTATTCATCCCACTGATACGAAATAAGTGCTTATGATATAAATTATGTATAATTAATACCCCCGGGGTAAAAAAATGTATGCTAATAGGTTGTCGGTTAATTAAGGAAGGAAAAGGAGGTAAACAAAGGTGATTATAATTTGTCCTGGGACCATAAACAGAAATCGCGCCTTAAATAATCTCTGTAAAAAAACACATGATCCAGCAAATCCTTCGTTTCCATGCAGAACAGCCGCCTAATGGTTTACAGCCCCCGTTCTGTGCAGAAGTGGCTTGTGATGGCAGGCCGGGCCTGGCCCTCCCAGCCGCTGGGGCAGCGCTGAGATGGCCTTTGATGAGCAGCCCTGGTCTCTTCAGGAATGTTCTCTGAAATACAGCTCATTTGGGAAGCCAGAAGCTGCATTCAGAGAAAAAGGAAGACATCCACCTAATGAAAACTTGAAAAAGGACACGCACACAAAATGGCAGTCTTGTGCTTTCTGGCTAATTTCATCCTCTTCTTTCACACTGGGGAGCAGATGCAGAGGCACCTGCTCCCACGTGTGAATGGATGCTGTTGCGGTGAGGGATGGCGTGGGTCAGGAAAACGTGTCCTCGGAGCATCTGTGAGGCTTCTTCACCGCTCATTCATTCGTTCGTTCTTTCCTTCATTCTTTCATTCATTTGACAGACGTTCATGGACCACATACTCCGTGCTCGGTGCGGGGGATACACATGCCCTCGGGAGGCTGTCGGCCTTGTCTCTTTTCCTCTCTCTAGTGGTGGTCTTCCCTACTGATGGGGTCTGCATCTTCAGATGAAAACGTCTAGCAAAGAGCTAGGTAAGAACATTTGAAGCTCGGTGGGAAAGTTTGACATCAAAAAAATAAAGAAAGAAAAGGTTTGGGGGCGCCTGGGTGGCTCAGTCGGGTAAGTGTCGCCTTTTGATTTTGGCTCAGGTCATGATCTCAGGGTCATGAGCCTGAGCCCTCTGTGCTGAACCTGCTTGGGACTCTCTCTCTCTCTCTGCCCCTCCCTCACTTGCACACACTCTCTCTCTCTCAAATAAATAAATAAATAAATAAATAAATAAATAAATAAATAAGGTTTAGGTTATCTGAATGAGCAGGGGTCTAGCAGGGGAGCTATCCAGGGATCATGAACACTCAGGTGCGGGAAGACGCAGAGCCCAGCTGGAAAGGACAACCAGCTAGCAAGTCAGAAGAGTACTTGGAGACCAGGTGGCACAGAAACTAATAGACAGGGAAACTCAAGAAAGACAAAGCCACCCACAGTGTCACTGCGAGGAGGGGCCCCCTCAATACACAAAGATGTGTCCTCAGTGGATTGTGAAATTACACGGGCATGGCGGGGGACGGGAAGAGCAAGGTGGAGGGCACAGGCTTGGCTGTACAGGTGTCCACAGGTGTGCAAACCAGTGAAAATGACCATCGGAGAAGTTTGGAGACAAAATGGAAGAGAGGCCT
This sequence comes from Panthera uncia, assembly GCF_023721935.1. NCBI lineage: Eukaryota > Metazoa > Chordata > Mammalia > Carnivora > Felidae > Panthera > Panthera uncia. Next base: position 34,493,152 of record NW_026057579.1, read on the forward strand.
TGGGCAAAGAAATAGATTTGAGAGGTCAGTTTAGAGGGCACTTCGCTTCGAGACTAACGCATGAGGGGGCGACGTACATTTGGGGACCGAAGAGACGTGCGTTTTTAAAAGACGTTAGAAAGAGTCCTGGAAAGAATTTGGGAAGGCATTTCGGGCTCACAGGGAGGGTTCGTCCTCCGAGAGCGCGAGGCCATCTTCCACCTCTGGGGCACCAGAAAAGTGAGGGGCGTCGAGGAGGCCGTGGAGCTGTCGGTCGGCATGTGGGCAGAGGCGCTGGTGCCGGCCCATTGGCCTCAACACCCCCCCCCCCAACAAGAGTCTGTGATTAAACGCCAGAATTGGGGTGAAAGAGGTTGGGTGAGAAACTGGGATCTTGGAAAATACTGCGAATTGTCACAGAGAGGAACAGGAGAGGAAGTTCACCCGGGACCGGAAAAGCCCAGTTACATCTCCTAAAGTGCAGGTTCCGGTCACGTGCAGCTCCTCCCAGCCCTCACTGGGCGCTCCGTTTTGCCTTCTATTATCCAAAAGAGACAGGGGATTTTGAGGGGGATTCCTTTGTCCTGTTTTCCATAGGCCCCTTGCAGTGCTTATTATATGCTTATTATACCAAATTCTTTTCCTGCAGCCCTGGTAACTACTGGTTCTTTTCATTCTTCTTCTTCTTTTTTTTTTTCAAGTGAGAGAACAGTGTTTCACCTGATTCCTGAGAGTCACAATTTTCCAGTTTTGCTGGATGACCAGGAATTTCTGTGTAATAAGACCCACAGGCAGCCATCTGCCCCGAACGGGTGTTACACACTGAGGGCAGAGATCCTGTAATCATTGATCTTTGGCACCTTTGAGCAGAGATGAAGACTTTCCAACACTTGTACATCACCATCAGTATTAGCAATGGTTTGAATGAGTTAGTATTTGCAAACTCAGAAGAGCTTCTGAAATACCAATGGAGATGAACATTATTTTATAAACCTAACTGTGCTGGGGAGTGGGAAATGCCCAGTACGTGGTATCAGACAGACTCTCAGGCAGACAGTGCTGACTGACACGGGTGGGTGGCTCTGAACAAATTGGCTAACTTGAATTTCCCCATCTGTGAAATGAGGATTATGATTCCCACCTCCTAGGATACCGTAAGATTAAAACGAGGGAAATAGCAAGGTGGCACGTTTAAGTTTGTTTGTTTATTTAGAAAGATAGAGAGCAAGCGGGGGAGAGGCAAAGAGAGAGGGAGAGAGGGAGCATCCCAAGCAGGCTCCACTCTCTCAGCACAGAGCCTGACGTGGGCCTCAAACCCACAAACCATGAGACCATGACCTGAGCCAAAGTCAAGAGTCAGACGCTTAACCGCCTGAGCCACTCAGGCACATTTAAAATGCGGTCAGTAAAATCTCCAGCCCGTTGTCTATCACCTAATGAAGAGTAGACACTCTTTTCATTGTATCTGAAAATATCTGTCATTGTCACCTTCATCACCATCTTCATAATCATGGCCCTGAAACTTATTATCTGTAGACTTCAAGCAATTTACTCTGTTAGGAAATTAGATGCCACTCTGCAGTCAGAGGGTTTGTTAATGTAAGCATTGAAATGTTTTTTGTCCCTAGTGAGGAATACACAAATATGAAGAGTGAAACTTGATGAAATTTCACAAACTGAAGTGCCAGGTAACAAGAATCCAGATTCACAAAGTGTACCCGCTGAACCCCCATGTCGTCTTGTAGTCATTATCTCCTCAAGAGTAACCACTACCCTAACTTCTAAAATCATAGAGTTTGTTTTCTGATTTTTAAATTTATACAAATGAAATTATCTAAGTATGTATTCTTTTACGTCTGAGTTCTTTTGATGGTGACTCATCCATCTGTTGGAGGAAATTGTAATTATTTCATTCTCATCACTTTATAGTATTCCATTCATGAATAGGCAACAGTTTATTCTACTATTGACTAGTAGGTCTGGATTTTTTTTCCAGTATGAACCTATTCAAGTATTCCTGCTGTGAATATGCTCGAAAGTATGTTTTTTCAGGAATACATGTGCACATTTCTATCGATACGGATGTAGGGCGGAATTGCCAGGATGTAGGATGTATGCGTGTTCAGTTTTAGTAGACAACGTCAGTTTCCCAGTGTCTTCCAATCACATGAAAACGTGGTTATACCAATTTAATCTTCTATAAATCTATGGATTCTAGTTGCGCTAGATGCAACTCTTGGTTTTATCCGTCTTTTAAGTTATAGACTTTCTCTCTTGTGATTTGTATTTATCTGATCATCAGTGAAGCTGAGCACCTTTAAATTTTCTTGTTTTCTGGTTTTTGTGATTCAGTTATTGTTTTCTTATGTGCCTATTCAAGTCTTTCTATTATTTGAATGTCTGCCTTTTTCTTATTGATTTTTAAAAGTTCTTTATATGTTCTGGACAGCCTTTTGTCAGATGTAGGTCTGACAAATATATTTTCCTATTCTATGGTGTGTCTTCCACGTCTCTCCATGGTGTATGTTGATATTCAGAAGATCTGAATTTCCATGGAGTTCTATTTAGCAGTTTTGTCTTTTATGGTTAGCATTTGTGTGTGTGTGTGTGTGTGTGTGTGCATGCGCATGTGTGTGTCTGTCTTATTGAGGGTTTGCTTACCCCAATGTTACAAATAAGTTCTTGTATGTTTTCTTTTAAATCTTTAAAAGATGTTAACTACTTACATACAGATCCAGTCATACTGAATTTGAATTTTAAGGATGGTGTGAGGCACAGGGAAAAGATTCATTTCCATCCAGCATGGACATCCTAGTGACCCAGCACCATTTATTGAAAAGATGGCTCTTTTTTCATAGGAATATTTTAATACAAGAAATAGAAACCTAACAAAGCATTTGGAAGGGCTAGGGGTAACAAAGAATGTAAAACCATTGCCAAAGTTCTCCACTTGCAACGCTACCGCAGGAGAAACTTCTGAGAAGTGGGTGGGAACCCACTTTCCACCCAGACTCTTACCGGTGAGTTCAGTCGTACCTCTAGCTGTGACTTGCCAGAGAATACGGACTCCTGCTTCCCTTCTGAGGCCAGAGGCACCTGCAAACTTATGGGGAAAGGGATTCTGGGAAATGCAGTTCGAGGATTCTTCTAGGGGACCTAGTGAAGACTAGAGAAGGGGGCGGTGATGATGCCAAATTGAAAACCCAGTTCAGCATAGGCACTTAATGTTTTTGTGCCTCAGATGAGGAAGTTTTAGATTTAAGGTTGGATTAGCGAGTCTCTAAGGACTTCCTGGCTCTAACAGTCATTCAAAGCGTTGGGTATTAGAAAAGCTGTATCAGTAGCTTTTATTCATTCTTCCAGGTGTTGTATCCTAGGCCGAGAATAGAAAAATAAGAAGGGAAGCTGGTTTCCGTAGAGGCATTCTGAACGCCACTGAAATAGAGGCTCACAAACACACGCTACAATGCAGTGAGTTACTGGCCGTGGCTGTAACTACACAGAGTGCTGCAGAGTGTAGGCAAAGGAGCAGCCAGAACAGCCAGGCAGCCCCGTGGGGCTGCCGCTCGGGGTCCTGCCTGAGGAGCCGCGTGGGGATTGTGAGCCGAAGGAAAGAACAGCAGGTGCATCCAGGAATGCCTATGTTACCTGGGAAAAACGTAAACTCAAGCTTTGTTTCCTTTTATCTTGAATCTTTTGAGCAAAACCACAGGTGCCTTCAAGGAAACAGATGGAAGTTGTAATCTGTTGTGTGTAACAGAAGCATTAGGCAGTGTTTGTGTGGCTTTGGGCAAGTTCCTGCCTCTTCGCGCGATGATCTTCTCTCTCGGTAAAATATCCACGTTTCTTCGTTCCTCTTGGGGCAGGCTTTCTGGGGCTCTTGAGTTTTCTCTTCCTCTGCGTTCAGTCGTTTACAATCACAAATCTCGAGGCGCCTCTGCTTGCTAGGTGGATTTCAGGGGTGTCTGGGTTGGCTTTATCTTCCTCATAGGTTTCTCTCCAGAACCCTTGGGAAACGGGGTGGAGCGGAGGCAGAGAGGGGAAGAAGGAACTCGGGGTGGGTGTCAGTCAATCACAGCATATTTCAGTGATTTCACATGGATTGCGAAGTGTTGAATCACGAGGAGGCTGGCAAGAGGGCCTGCTCCTCATGAGGTCTGTTAATATTAGGAATTATTGCCTCAAACGCCGCAGGTGTGGATCGATCCCTTTCAGTCCCAGTAAATGGGGCTGCGACTGCCTTTGACAGCCTCAAAGCCACACAGTGCTCGTGCCCCAGGGCAGACAATGATGTGGGGGAGTTGCTGATTTCAGGATAGAAAATTACAATGCTTATATAGTAAACAGCACCTGGAACTTTACTAATGATTTTTACAATTAACAGCAGCAGTGTGGTCTGATTATTCATGCACGCTTTCTATGAAAGAAAAGAAAGGAAGCAGATGTTGAAAAAAGTCACATGGCTTAGATTGTACTGGGGGGTGGGCAGTGAAAGAAGGATGGAAGGGTAGAGACCGAAGGAAGGGAAGGGTGTGAGGTAGAGACTGCGTCCTCTTGTCCTTTAGGCTGTCACAAGCAAATTGCCGCCTTCCGAAGCTGGAAAGTAACCTTCAGATATGCTTGAGACCTTAACGGCTCTTTTCTCCATGATGCATATTTAAAATCCTATAGATTTGACAGTGTTTGAGCAATTTTACAGAAGCATTCAGTATTCACCAGAAACATACACGATTGGGCATTTCTCTAATTCCGTACCGAGGACTGGGCTACTCTGATGCACGTGCGGGATGCTGGCTGGGTTCTTCTGGATCCCACCGGGTGGGCTCATGGTTAATTTCAGGAAACTCCTATTTTCTACCAAGAAATCATCTGTATTGTATTTTCAAGCTTGATGACTGCTTCCATTTTTCTTCACCCATCACTGATCAGTTTTTTAATCCTTTGCTCAGCCTATGGTAAATTTCATTTCCTTTATCCTTGTATCTATTTACTTTATATATTGAAAAGATGATGCAGCCATATTAAATAGCGTTCCGAAGAATTAAATGTGCTTTTATCTCAATACACATATGCAACAGATAATTTCATTTTTCATATTTTGTCCTGGCCTTTGTCTATACAAAGACTTCTTTTATGTAGTAGCAACCACAGGAAAATGCTATTTGTATATTGCCTTTTTTAAATTATAAAAACAAATGGAAATGTTTCCTATTTTCACATGGAAAAATATTTTATTTTCATGTACAATAATTAGCCAATTATTGATGAAGAATTTTGTGCTATTTTAGGCAACACTACAGTGAATGCATTTGAGTAGATTTTTATTTCTGTTACATCGTTCCTTAGGGAAGATTCTAAATGATGGCATCATCTGGTCACAGGAAAGAGATAACCCTAAAAGGACTCTGGCTTCTTGTTACTCTTTTGGACTAGAAAGTCTCCTCAGGACGTGCGTGTAGCAAATTCAGCACAGACTCATCAATACTGGAGTGACTATCTATGTGTGAGTGTGTGTGTATGTGTGTGCACGTGTGCTAATTTTTCCTAGTATTGATAACCAAATGGTATTATAAGGTGGTTTCTCATCTGAATATTTTTAATTATTGGCCAAGGAAATGTTTTTTTTAATTTTTTATTGGATTTTATTCCATATGTGTCAAGGGAACTTTCATATTTTCCCATTTATTCACTACTGAGATTTTTTTAAAAAATTGCAATAGACAGGGGCACCTGGGTGGCTCAGTCGGTTGAGTGTCTGACTTCGGCTCAGGTCACCATCTCACGGTTCGTGAGTTCGAGCCCCGCATCGGGCTCTGTGCTGACAGCTCAGAGCCTGAAGCCTGCTTCAGATTCTTTCTCTGTCTCTCTGCCCCTCCCCTACTCGCTCTCTGTCTCTCTCACAAATATAAAACATATGGGAAAAAATTTTTTTTAAAATAAAATAATTGCAATAGACAATAATTTTTATGAGTGTGTGTGTATATATATATATATATTTTTTTTTTTTCCTCCTTTCATTTTGTTCCACTAAGGCTTAGAACTATCCCCGGCACAAAGACAGTACTATAAAAGTACTTGTTGAATGGCTTAGTAGGATACCATACACGAAATCGCTGTCAATTCCTAAATATTTGGGAACAAAATATCACATGGCTGTTCACTTCCCATGGCAACAGTGGAAGGTAGAGGAGAGGTGATAGTGTCTGGAAAAGAAGAGAATCATTTGCCCACAGACCCGGGAAGAGACGGACTGATTAGGCTTTGATTGTGTTTTTGGTTTTGTCTCATGCTTCCCTGGATGGATGTTGGCTGGCCCGTTACCATCAACAGAGTAAGACAACGTCGGTCCGCCGCCTCTCATCTAGACCCGAGGCTGGGTAGCAAGTCCACAGCAGGCAGCCAGCCTTGGCATGGCCCCTAAGCTCCACCTCCATCCCATGTGATATGCAATTACAGAGAGGCGGTTAGCTGCAGGGCAAGAGCAGTGCCTGGGGACTGGGTTGGAATGAAGGGCAAGAAATATCTAATAATAGCGTAGGGAGTCTGGGACTTGGAGCTTAGGTTAGGAATTAGGAGTTTCCTATGACCTCCTTCTTTCCACAGTCAATAGTTCCGCACTTATGTAAGGGCCACCCATGCTTCTTCCCTGGATAAATCTGAGAGAAAGGGCACTTTGGGAGGACACAGTGGAGTCCTGCCCAGAGTAACCAAACGAATCCTTTTTAAATGTGTGTAACATGTATCCGGGCCCGAAACCCTTCTCAGAAGTTAATAAGAAGTCTCAGCTGCGTGAACCAAAGCTCCAAGATTTTAAACTTCAGGAAATTTCATTTTACACTAAACAGACAAGGAAAAGGGCCCAACTTGAGTCCTAATGTAATCGGACCCTGTTGCCTTCTGGGTCCACAAAGCTGTGCTGAGGGCTGGCCCATGGGATCACGTGCCATTTTGGGTCCCTCTGTCTGTCCCTGAAGAGGTTGAGACGTAACAGAGAAGGAGCTGGAACAGGACCCTGGTGGAAAGATAAAGCTCTAGAGGAGTCAGCTCCACATGTAAGGAGCTTTTAAAAAGACCACTGTATGGGGCGCCTGGGTGGCTCAGTCAGTTAAGCGTGACTTCCGTCTGAACCATAATCTCACGGTTCATGGGTTTGAGCCCCGCACCGAGCTCTGTGCTGTGATGGTGCAGAGCCTGTTTGGGATTCTCTCTCTCTTTCCCTCTCTCTCTGCTCCTCCCCGGCTCATGCTTTCTCTTTCTCTCTCAAAATAAATCAGTCTTGTAAATAAACTTAAAAAAGTAAAATAAAAAGGCTACTTTATTAAGGCTGTGGAAAAGAATTAGCTCTTGGAAATGGCAGTTTTCCCACTGGGTAGAATATGCCTTTGCCCTTGCTTTCGTTCCTTAACTGATTGAATTCTAGCAACGACCCTGTGAGGTAAGTAGAATTATTACCCCTGCTGTATAATAAGGGGACTGAACCTTGTAGCAGGGTGGTATGGAAACCCTTATCTCTTAAACATCCAAGGTCCCTGATGTAACTATCATGTCACATTGCTTTATTAGTCAGGATTTGGTAGGAAAACAGACACTCTATATTTTCAGGAAGAGAAATTTTGGTTCAAATCTTTTATAAAAAATTAAAACAAAATAAAGATGCATGATTTCCACACTGCTAAGGTTAAACTGGATGCTTGTGAGCATCGTCTGTCTTTGCAGGGCTTTGCCCTACCTTTTGGAACAGACCATGGCGAGGGCAGATTTGTGTGCCCTACCTTGTGACTTTTCCCAGCATCCCAAGAGAAATACATTCATTCCTAGCCTTCCCTGCAGTTAGGACAGGGCATAGAACTACATTCTGGTCAGTGGAACATTGTGGGGGAGGCGAAGTCTCCCCGTTTCAGGACTGGCCTCAAAAAGCTTCCTGAAAATAGTTACAAACAGAGAGGAAGGGAGGCAAACCATAAGAGACTCTTAAATACAGAGAACAAACTGAGTGTGGATGGGGGGGGAGGGGAAATGGGTGATGGGCATTGAGGAGGGCACTTGCTGGGATGAGCACTGGGTGTTGTATGTAAGTGATAAACCACGGGAATCTACCCCAAAAACCAAAAGCACACTTTGCACACTGTATGTTAGCCAATCTGACAATAAATTATATTAAAACAAAAACAAAAAACAAAACAAAACAAAACAAACAAAAAACGCTTCCTGAGCTGCCTCTGCCTCTCTTTCTCTTACCACTCAGTCCAGGATTCCAGGTTGTCCAGAAGGCAGAGCTAGCAGCTAGAGGAGAACCCGGGTCTGCAGGTCCTTTACTGAGAATAAACACACCTTCACTGTGCTAAGCCATGCAGATCTGATCATTGTTCTAGCAGCTAGTCAGGACTAATTACTCGAACTCTTAAGGGGACGCTAAGACATTGGTGATTCTATTTTACTGACGAATAGGCAATCGTCAGTCTATTTCCTCCACTTCCCATAACACCTGGTAATATTAAGGGGTCCCTGACTAGTTTGTGAACCCCTTGTGGGCAGGGATTTTATACTAATCACTTTTGTATTTTGTGATCTCCCTTTCTCCCAGCATGCTGCCTGGCATATAGAGGGTGATCAGGAAATGTGTCGAGGAAAATTAATGAAGGACCACATGAGTCATAATTTTAGTATGTTCTCACAAACGCATTTTTAAGTACATTAAATATTTTTGAATGCAATTTTGAAAATTCTTGAAGGCTAATTATGACTTGTTGATTTGCTAAAAAATGATAAGCAACTAAACAGAGGGCTAAAATGTCATTCGTATAATTAAAACAGATTTATTTCATTTTTATTAATGTCAAAATTCTATTTTTTATTAACAACGCATTCTTCATCATTTGCGTCAATCCAAATTCATACAGCCTACGAACCAACGGAGTCCTGATCACATGTCTTCCTTCTGATAAATCTGAGTTGTTCTGTGTTCTTATCTCAGAAGTTCTGTCCGCCAAATATCTCATTATCCTTCGAAGCCAAAGGAGGGCTGTGTTGTTCCTGCCACTATGACTGCCTTTGAAATGGGCGAACTTGTGTTAGTTTCACATGTGTTTTCTTTTATAATGTAACTAGTGTGTGTATATAAAACCATTAATTTCATTTCCTAAACCACCTCCTTCTCCGTGCATTTTTTATCCCTCTGATTTTGAACATTCCTGAAAGTAGCTAGCACAGAGTATCTCAGCGGCTGAATGCATGTCAGAGCAATGCTGCGCGAAATGGAATGAGTTACCCAAGCCCTCCTCTTAGTGACCCCGAGGAAGCTATTTAAAGGAAATGACGAAAAGATTTTAATGAATCAAGTAGGCGTTCCAAAGTCACACATCCCAATGCCTGCCAGAAGCTGTCATAGCTAAACTAGTCCAGGGTTTATTTTATGCAAACAAGATGGATGAAAAGTGACCAACATTACGTAATTGCCACTGTCTTGTTCATAACCACTTTCACGGAGAAGCCGCTAAGCCTTCTCAGTTCTGCGATTATTAGCTGCTTCTCCTGGCTCCGGAAGTTTGGTCTCTAACTGGTGTCTGGGGGGGAGTAGTCAGGGAACCTTTTACTTATCGTTCTGCCATGTGCAAGCGTTGCATGACCAGCAAGTTAGTGTTTGCATAGGCTGGGAAAGACTTGATAGGAGGCTGAAGGCTGAATGGCAGGTAGATACATATGTTACCTGTCTTTTTGGAGCAATTGTGATGTGATCTCTAATACGAAATGCAGTAGTAGCAGGCACCCAAAAATTGGACTCTCATTTGTATTCCTAGTAATTGTTATGAACAACAATAATGAGAAAAATACAGGCAGTTCAAGAACATAATGGCGCTGAAGACTGTCCATCAAGCCTCACCCTTTTGGATATTTGTAACCCCGATGACCTATTCTTGATGGATAAAGAATCAGAGTGATTAGGAACCTATTCATTCACCCCATACATATTGGCTGATCCCCCTCTAGGGGCCAAGGACTGTGAAGGGCACCAATGACACAAAACCAAGGGAGGCAGTCTTTACCCTTAATCGGTCAAGTTTAATGTGAATGCAATCTTGGGAACTCACCGCTTCGGCAAGAGCAGTTTCCAGCTCTTGCGGTACTGCTCTCCTGAGATATGACTCTGCCCAGAACAAATATGTGTGCAGCGTGGAAGGTGGTTTTTACTGTTAGGAATTCTATTCCGTGTTTTCACGGATGCCCCAGTGACCAAAACTGAGTGTAAAAGTTGGGTTTGCCCTTTTATTAAATAACCTTCTTAACCTTACCAACCAAATAATAGAGCCTTGCAGCTAGGACAGTGTTTAGGAGAGTGTAAAACACAGAACTACAGTAGACAAGGATGTCTTCTGTTGTTTGTAGCCACTCTCTGATAATAAGCTCAGAGTCCCAAGCCTTCTAGTGACAAACATCTAGTGATCGATCTCTCTAGAGCTCCGCTGGCTCGCTGCTCTGTCCTCATGGCTGTGAGTCCTTCTCCTGTGGCCAGATACCATTCTCTGTGTTTCAGGGAGTTCTCTCCCTAAAGTTTGACTATGGAGAAGGGCACTCCCTCTTGTTGTTCCAGAAATTGGGTCACGTATCTTTTGTGTTTTAAAGATTGAAGAACAGGACTTGGGACCAGTAAACCTGGATTTGAACTCTGTCTCCGTCACTCTGGCTGTGTGGCTTTAGGCAAGATATTCATCTTCTTTTAGACATTCAACTTTAGCTTTCTCATTTTAAAAAGCAAAGATGAGGGGCGCCTGGGTGGCTCCGTCGGTTGAGCGTCTGACTTCGGCTCAGGTCATGATCTCATGGTCCGTGGGTTCAAGCCCTATGTGGGGCTCTGTGCTGACAGCTCAGAGCCTGGAACCTGCTTCGGATTCTGTGTCTCCCTCTCTTTCTGCCCCTTCCCTGCTCATGCTCTATCTCTGTCTCTCAAAAATGAATAAACATTAAAAAAAAATAAAAAGCAAAGATGAAGGGCACCTGCATGGCTCAGTCGGTTAAGTGCCCGGCTCTTGATATCAGCTTAGGTCATGATCTCACAGTGCACGGGATCGAGCCCCATGTCAGGCTCTGCACTGACAGCATGGGGCCTGTGTGGGATTCCCTCTCTCCCTCTCTCTCTGCCCCTCCCCTGCTTGTGCTCTCTCTCTCTCTCTCAAAATAAGTAAACACGAACAAAATTAAAAAAATAAAAGACAAAGATGGAAGATTGCATAAGAAGGCGTCAAGCTTGGCATCTCATGCAGAACAAGGGCTCTCAAAAAGCACTGGTCCTTCTCAACCTATCTCAGTGCCCAAGCTGCCCAAGCTGCCTCTTTGATAGCAACGAGAGGGTACGCTGTGGAGAAATTACACTCTGCTAAGTGCTTTATGTGCATTGTCTGACTACTTTCCCCACAAACATATGAGAGAGGTGCTTTCATTATCCAGAATTCATGGATGGCAACACCGGAGGCAAAGAGAGAGTGAGAAGCTTACTCCATTTCACCCAGGTTGCAAGCGGTAAAGTCAAGTTTTAATCTCAGGCAGTTCCAACCCAGAGCCTGGCTCTTTTTCATCTTTTGAGATTGTCTCTGACCCTCATGTCCCTCTCTTTTTTTCTGGTCACAAATATTGTACGTTGAAGAGCAGAAGAGAGAGAGAAAAGAAACACACACACACACACACACACACACACACACACACACACTGTGCGTGATTGGAGAGAGCCATGTATCTGGGCGTGATTTTTCCTTAGCGTTTCATGTTGTTTACCATCAACACCAAGGTGGTAGCATTGATAACAGCTACCGTGTGCGCAGCTCTCTCTGTAATACACACACTGGCTGATCTCATTCCACTGTCCTACAATTTCTGCAAGGCAGGGGAGAGGTGCCCAGGCCTCACGTCTGTGTGGGTGGTTGTGGAGGTTTTACCCCCACGTGGCATCTTGCAAAAAGAGAGAGAGAGAGAGAGATGAATCAGATCACCCCCTCTGAGGCCTTTCCATGGCAAAGCCCATCTTGGCCTGGGAACTGGCAACTGGAGGCTCAAAGCACCAGGAGGGAGCCAGGAAACCCTGCTGCGGACTTGCAGACTGGGGCCTGTGCGGTGTTTTGTTGGTTGGTTTCATTTTGCCATTTTGAATTCAAAGCATACTAACTCTGTAGCTCCCTTAATGCTGGGGTAACGATTGACCACCCATATTGGCTAAGTTTCTCCCTTGAAGTTAGCTCATTTGGAGGTGGTATTGTTGTTGTTGGGCCTCCTCTGTAGACTCTGTGCAAATTCACCCTCCCCATCATTATCTATCGTTCAAGTCTTCCTAATAATGAAGGGGCTGTAATGTGCAATGGACTCTAGAGTCAGTTTAATTAAGTCTTAATCTGGGGTGCCTGGGTGGCTCAGTCGGTTGGGCATCGACTTCAGCTCAGGTCATGATCTCACAGTCTGTGGGTTTGAGGCCCCGCCTTGGGCTCTGTGCTGACAGCCAGTTGGGCCTGGAGCCTGCTTTGGAATCTGCCTCTCTCTCTCTTTCTCCCTCCCTCTCAAAGATAAATAAACATTAAAAAAAATTAAAAAGTCTTAATCTGGATTCTGCCATTGATCACCTGTGATTCAGGGAGTTACCTCATCTTTTTGTGCCTCACTTTACTCATCTATAACATGGGACCAGTCATACTCTACTAGTGTGCTTGGGCCGTTGTAGCTAAGTGCCACAAAACCGGAGGCTTAAACAGTGCAAACTTACTGTCTCCCAGTGCTGGAGGCTGGAAGTTCTAGATCAAGATGTTGGTGGGGTTGATTCCTTCTGGGGGCCCAGAGGGGAAATGTGCTCTGGTTCTCCTTGGTTTCTACGTACACGGCTCTCATCTCTCCATCTCCCACCCCAAGCGATTCGGTTGGGTGAGCCCTCTGGGCCATGCATGTCCTAGCAATGGCCCCCGGCCTCTTCCTGCTTCTCCTTTATGCAGGCAGTGGATGTTTCTGGATGCCCACCGCGCAGTCCCTCCTAGCTGGGTCTGGGTGCAGATGGGTCAGGCCCGGTCCCGGCGCTCAGGTTGCTCACAGTCTGGGTTTGGAGAAACGCTGATTTCCGGGGCTGGCACCAGGCCTGCCCTGTAGCTCCCAGCTTTGGCCTTCTCTTCTGGGAAGCTTCCCTAAACTGGGAGTTTGGTGGGTTTCTTCCCTCTTCTAAATTCCCCTTGTACTGATGCACACCATTCAGGCTATTAGCACGTACCTGCCTTCCCATATCCAACACAAAACTTCTCTGAGATCCATCAGGGCAGGCCCAGCCCCGCGCTTGACTTTGTGTGTGTAAGGAGCCACTCGCTCATCTAACAGACGTGTGAGGCTCCCCACCTGCTTCTTGTCGGGTGGGCTCCTGTGTCCTGACCGGCAGGTCTGCCTGACCCAAGATCACCACTGGTAGGGGAGGGAGTCCCCATCTGGGAACACTGAATGTCCTGTGTGGCACGGTGCTCCTGAACCTGGGTACCAGCCATGGGGAGAGACCTTCAAGAATACATGTGGACCCACAGCTGTGGTTACTATGTAGGACTGTGTTTGTATCTAAGCCCAGGAGCCAGCTGGGTGTCTCGTGCCTGGGAGCACTGGGAACCTGCCTCGATTTGCTGGCTCCTCATCTCAGAACACCCACAGAGCAGCTCAGGCCCTCAGCATTGTCTGGAAACCGCAGCCTGGCCTCTGCCCTGACACACTCACCAGGCAGGCGGGAGCCGCCGTGCTGATTTCCTTGTCTTCTGCAAACCACCTTCTGAAATGAACGCCTCCTCTGGGCTGGACGTACTACTGGCATTTTCACCCGTGCAAGTGAGCCAGTAGGAAAGAGACATGTTGGAGACTGTAGCTTATCAGAGCCGTGATTTTAGAGCAGAGGACTCACCAGGAAGTCAGAAATTTGTCTCAGCATCCCGATTCTGACTCCGTAAATAAAGCCTCCTTCTCTCTGGGATTCTGATGTGCCTCTACAGAAAGAGACTCGTGATAGGGACCTTCTCCACCTCACAACCTCGTGAAAGGGTGGATCACACAACCCTAGGACGAGGTGTTTGGATTCAGAAATCATTTCTTTGGGGCTTCTGGGTGGCTCAGGAGGCTAAGTATCCAACTCTTGGTTTTGGCTCAGGTGATGGTCTCATGGTTTGTGGGATCGGGCCCTGCGTCGAGCTCTGCACTAACAGAGTGAAGACTACTTGGGATTTTCTCTCTCTCTCTCTCTCTCTCTCTCTCTCTCTCTCTCTCTCTCTCAAAATAAATAAATAAAGTTAAAAGAAGAAATTCTTTCAACATCAAGTTTCTAGTTTGACATTGGGATGTAGACACTCAGCCATATTCCTGTCACATGACCTATCTAACTTAAGCTGGTCTGTGGGTAAGATTTTGTCAGGTTATATTAGTGTTGTGTGGTCTTTGTAGGAGGCTTGAAGGGAAAAGGAGGGAAGTCCCAGGTGTTCCTGCAGACCTTCAGAAGTAAAGGAATGCCTGGGACCCTGCACTCCATATTTAATCACGTACCACTACAAACATTGTACTTCCTTCTCTGCTCTTTAAAGTAGGGGATATTATAGAATAACAAGCTACAAAATGCATTTCTATTCTGTTTGGGAATGGTATTTTCCAATTCTTATACCATTTACTCTCTCATAGAAGTTTCATTGTCTTAATATAGTAATTACTATATGAGAGAGACCAAACACTATGCTTAAACAGCCTAAAGTCTGTTGTGATATGTAACAGAATAGCACTTGATATCAATCCTATACTGTTCTAACAGCCTGTTAGCCCCTTTGAACGTGTTCCTTCCACCTTCTTCAAAGCCTCAGTTGCTGTTGATAAACATGCACACGTAAGCACACATGCACACACACAAACCAGACAGAGTCCAAAGAGAAGAAAGAATCTGCCTCTACTTTCCAGTCCCCCAAGTATCCATGCCACTGTGGTTCTTGGTTCTTAAACTTAGCACGTATAAAATACTAGGAGTCTTTTAAAATGCAGATTTGGGGCTCACATCTCCTAGAGACTTTGATTCAGCTATAAGATGGGGATGAGCCCTTGAATCTTCATTGTTGCCAGTGTCCCAGGTAATTATAATGCAGATGACCCATGGGCTACCCTTTGACAAACACCCCTCTACACCCACAAGTTCAATGCCAACCAATTTCTAAATTCACCCTGCCCAAAATAAAGCATTCCATGGGGGCTTCCGTTGCAGCAGTGGGCCGCCCCTTTCATTCTCTGACCTTCGAGAGTCTTTGTCAAATGTGTTCTCTCTTCCTCACCCCTCCAGTACTGTAATGAAGTGAATTCTCCATCCCCCACCTTCTCTTCCTCTTAGTTGTTCACTCAATGTTACTGGAGTTTCTAGGTGCACTTGACATCTGCTAATGCAAGGCATAGCATAGTATTTACCTGTGAAGTACTCTCAGAGCCCCACACTGTCACAGAGGAGCTGGACAGGATCTGTGACTTGCCTAATGAGATCTATCAGTTCTGGAGGCTTCTGTATGTCCTTCTCCTTTGCAATTTGTTTAATTCGTGCTCCCGTGGTCTTAATTAGATTTAGGTTACACCTTACTTAGCACCTGGCACCAACACTAAAATCAATAACTGAATCAATACATTAATTCAGATGAGAAGCAGCCATACTTTCAATCTCTCTGGCCTCCAAGACAGAGTAATACTTATGTTCCCACTCAGCCAAAGCTAAGTCTCAATTTAAGAGACTTGCTCATTATTTGAGTACTTAGGTATCTTTCAAGGACAGCTGATTAGTCAGTGGATTGATTTGCCTGGAGAAGCAGCAGACTTCTGTTCCTTCGTCCTAAGCTGAGTGGCTTCCACCTCCCATAAGGCTTGAACTCTTCCAGCCGGAGGATCATGCATTCATTTAGTCATGTGCCAAATATTTTGGGGCAGTTATTTTGTGATAGGGAATAGCCTAAGCATGAGGATGACAATGAGGAAAATACATCGCCTCCATCCTGAAGGAGTTTACAGTCTCTTGGGAAGGAAGGAAAATGACCTCAAATGTTTACCTGCAGCTCTGTGCAAGCAACATGTGACCAACCCTTTCTAGTGGGCCAACGAAAGAATTGGGAAGACTCTTCGGGGAAAACATGGATAAGTGAGAGAAAGGCACTCCATGTAAATGAGATCTACGAACCTAAAAGTGAGAAGGTGCAAGATACAGTACAGCATTCATAAGGGACTTCAGCTTCCCAGGAGACAGATCTTTAAACTGGAGATGTGCACATAGGACATTTCTTGAGGATTTCCCCCAGGGTCATCAGCAGGGGTGGCCAGAGGGGGTCTGTGAGCTGTGATGCAGTTGTAATGCAAGCCAGCATCCACAAAAAGCTCTGAAGCTGGGACAGCCATCAGAGTTGCCTTGCTTAGGGTGAGGACCACAGTGAGCAGCCGTGGGGCTCACTGTCCCTGCCCCCAAAGGGCATTCCTTTAAGCTAGGTAGGTCTCTTTGGCTGGAGACAGTTCTTGGAGGGGGATGGACCCGAAAGCTGTCAGTTGCCAACATTGCCAGTAGCTTGTGGAATGGGTGCCTTGGTCCTTGCTGGAGGCCTAGGCCACGTGGCAGCCTTCACTACAGACCGCCCAGGAAGTACCAAATGTGAGCGTGCAGCTGTGAGTGTAGAGGTGACCGAAATGCAGCAGAGAAAGTGTCAAGAGTTCGATTAAAAAGGGTTCTGTTCATCAGAGGCGCAGGCCCATTCCAAGAATCCTACAAGTGTGAAGAAAACAGACCGAAACCATGACCGGATTTGCATTCTAGAAGGGTCTCTGGGTGTAGCATTGCGAAGATGGTTTGGAAAGCCCTGAAAACCATGAGAAAAGGATTTGAGAGCTGTTTAGAAGGCGAAAGCTTTAAAAAGGAATGGCTGATTTTGGTGGTCAGTGAGGGAGAGGAGGCGAGTTATGGAAACTGGTGTGTGTGGAACACTTTAGGGTACACAGTGAAGACATAGGGAACCATACTCGTTCTTGGCATCTAGAGGTTAGTTCGCGTGGGAGCCCAGGCAGGAGAAGAGGTGCACTATGTGTGGGGCGCATTCATCATCCAGTTGCAAAGGAAGGAAGGCTATGGAAATTCCATAAAGGGAGCTCTTGTTTCTCATTTTGTCTCCATAATTCACATGTGACAAGAAAACTACTGGAGGAGGCTGGTGGCCCTGCCCTAACAAACTGTGTATTTTTCAAGATCGCCGACTCCAACTAAATTAGGATTATTGCTAGTTAAGATCACGTGAACACATAGGAATGCTTAAGTGTTCGTGAGGCTCTGAATTTGTTATCTTCATGGCCTCAGACTAATAGATTACTCACTTCAACAGCAGTTCTGTTCGGGGGTGATCTAGTGGAGGAAGAAGCAGCCGAGGAATTGAGGAGAGAAGATGTGCAATTAATTAAAAGGGTATTAGTTCTTGCTCCTAATTAAAAGACGAGTAAAAATAGGAATTTAACAAGTGTGTGGCCATAAAGATCATTATCAAACAGTTTTTAGCCTGTGAGGGAAAAGCAGGGAAAAGACACAGAAGGCATTCAGAGGGCATTCCCTAAATGCCCCTCCTTAGTGACGTGATGCCTTCAACGCTTTTTAGACGTCCTCTCCTCCTCTTCCCCCCAGAACCAATAGTCATCTACCCTGCTCTATACAGCTAGATCAGACCTTCCATAGATCATCATAAAATAAGTTAAACCATCTGATTAAAATTCTGCATCAAAATTGAACAGAAAAGAAACTGGACAAAGCACACAAACTGTCAGTTTGGTTATTCCTAAAAATCAGTTTCTCATCACCTATCCCTAGAATCTGAACTGCATGAGGGCAGGGATATACCTCCTCATTTGTTCATTGGTATATCCTCAGTGTTTAGAATCATGCTTCTATAAAGTGTACATTCAGTAAATATTTGTGAATGAATTAGTCAAGAGTGAATTAATTTCTCTTAAAAAGACAAGATTACTGAAGGGGTCAGACCACTGGCAGCTTGGAATTGTACTCTTCTGTATGGCCAGTGCTCTTTCCATCGTAGCATTGGCCGTGATGCTCTCCACGAACACAAAGGTGTGGGCTCTTCTCTGTTGGCTGAGATCTGAGCATACCAAGGTTGTATTTTATATTTGATAAGTGATGTCTATATTAGTTTCCTAGAGCTTCTGTAACAAATTGCCTCAGAATGGGTGGCTTAACATGACAGAAATTAATTTTATCACAGTCTTGGAGGCCAGAAATCTCAAGGCAAGAGCGCTTGGCAGGACTATGTTCTTTTTGAAAGCCCTAGGAGAGGATCCTTCCTGGCCTCCTCCAGGTTCTGGTGGTGTCCTGCGAATCTTGGTATTTCTTGGTTTGTAGATACATCACTCCAGTCTCTGCCTCCATCCTCACATGGCGTTCTCCCTGTGTCTGTGTCTCTTCTTCTCTTCTTATGAAGACACCAGCCATATTGGATTTAGGGCCCATCGGAATCCAGTATGACCGCGTCTTAACGAATTATATCTGCAAAGACCCTATTTCCAAGCAAGGACACATTGACAGGTGCCGGGGATTAGAACTCGAACATATCTTTTCAGGGGACACAATTCATCCTGCAAAAATGTTCTTGTCAAGATTGACTGCACTTAGGGTGCCTGGGTGGCTCAGTTGGTTGAGCGGCCAACTTCGGCTCAGGTCACGATCTCACGGTTTGTGAGTTCGAGCCCCGCGTCGGGCTCTGTGCTGACAGCTCGGAGCCTGGAGCCTGCTTTGGATTCTGTGTCTCCCTCTCCCTCTGCCCTTCCCCTGCTCATGCTCTGTCTCTCTCTGTCTCAAAAATAAATAAAACATTGAAAAAAATAAAAAAAATAAAAAAGATTGACTTCACTTAAGAATTATACTCTTGGGGTCTGTCTTCAAGGAAACCAATGTCTGCTGGTTTCTCCAAATATTTCCCCAGATCTCTGTTGGATTTCTCTTTGCCCAATTCTCTGAGAGCAAATCCATGTAAAATCCCTCCATTCTCCTGAGACCTGACATATACTAGGATATTTTCTGAAAGTAGTTTAGGCATGGAAGGGGCAAGACAAAACAAAACAGTGGTTGATGTACAAGGGATGGGGACATGTTGAAGAGGTACATTAATGAAGGACTCAAGTATTCAGTGAAGGAAGAATCAGGATGGATTTCACCAGTTTTTCTTCTAGCCAGCTGTGTTTCTGATGATAACATCAATTGTCACTTTATTTGAATTTTACTGGGAAAATTTTATACACACACACACACACACACACACACTTATGCACACCCATACACAAACACACACATATGCATACATACACATGTAGAATATCTTCAAAATGAATTTTTGTGATTTCAGTTTTTCCTTTAACAGGCCCTTCTGAAATATTCTTTGCCAGGCACTATATTAGGTACTCAAGGAACAAAGAATATATCAATGACTAAGTTGTGCCTAAAAGGAGCTAAAGTATACTCAGGGTATAAGCTTAAAAGTGTCAGAAAATAGTGTCTCTTTTATTATTATGCTTCTGACATTAAAGCACTTGTTCAATAATTCTAGTAAACTTGATAAATGAAGTTCATCTGTGATCTTCTCTCACTTCAAGTCTGGATTAAGCACCTCCTTCTCCAACCCTGCATTTCTCTGCGCAAATCCCTGCATAACATTTGGCACAATGCTTTATAAATATTATTATACTCAGTTGTTTCCTCCACTAGCTTGGAAGTTCTTGGCATTTGATCATTTCTCTATATTGATAGTGGAATGACTAACAGACAGATGTAATTTGTTACAAAGTGGTGCCAAGTACAGAATGATAGATATAGATCAAGTGCTTTGACATTTAAAGGAGAGCCTCCCTTTCCCTGTTTGCACTCTCCCCGCCTCCTCTCTTTCTTTCTCTCAAAAAACTAAATACACTTAAGAAAAGGAGGGGCGCCTGGGTGGCTCAGTCAGTTAAACATCTGACTCTTGATTTCAGCTCAGGTCATGATCTCATGGTTCATGGGATCGAGCCCCACAATGGGCTCTATGCTGACAGCACAAAGCCTGTGTGGGATTCTGTCTCTCTCTCTCTCTCTCTCTCTCTCTCTCTGCCCCTCCCCCACGTCCCCCACCGTATCTCTTTCAAAAAATAAATAAATAAATACAATTTAAAGGAGAGCCTCAACTATCTGTACCTGTGTTCATTAAGGAGGGATTCTTGGAGGAGGCAGAAATTAAATAAAGGTCAAAGGATGGAGAAGAATTAGTGAAAAGAATTTTCAGAAATCATCCCACTCAGTGGTCACCACAATAGTTGAACATGCCTGCCCTTGCCCTTTGCCTGCTAAAAGGTCTCTAGCTCATATACCTCAACAAACAATTGGCCCAAAGAATAAGAATTTGTATTTAACTTAGTGTCCTCTTACTCAGTAAAAGGTAACTACAGTCTATGGACCTCAAATTGATTACAGCTTAAGATTTTTTAGATTCTGTTACCTAGAGCATACTGGGTTATAGTATATAGATGATGTTGAGTTTTATTGTCAGGGAAGACACTGATAATCATTTTTTTAATTCCCAAGTGAAACTAGGCTAAAGCAACTTCATTCTCTCTAAGATAGCAGGTGTGCTAGGCGCACAGGCAAGAACCAACTGGAGAGATGATACCGTGTAGTTTCATTCAGTCAACTAACAGCTGGCTATAGAATACTAATGATATGCGAGGGACTGAGCTGAGTGCAATAAAGCCCAGATTTTAAGGAACTCATAGTTTAATAAACTCAATATATAAATAACTACAATATAATTTAGAAGTGACAAAATTCCACGGGTTCTCAGAGGAGCGACTTCTGGCCTTGCGCATTAGGGAAGTTTTATTAGAGGAGTCACCTGTATTTGCTCTTAAAGGACAAGTAAGTTTTTGGTCATGGAGACATAGTGATATTAAAATGTTCTAGACAAAAGTCACATTAAGTTCATTTTGACTACTGCAGGCTTGCTACGGGGGTGTGCTTATTCTAAGGCTGGAAATATGGGATGAGACAGATCATGGCACCCTTAAAAATTATGGCATACTGAGTAGGTAATAGGGAATGTCAAAGGTTACTGAACTTGATTGGCATGACTAAGGCTGCATGATGCTCTTATCGTAGCTCAGGTGGGAGACAATGGGATAACAGCATAACCACAGGGACAGGAAGAGGGACCAAGTGAAGATACTGCACAAAACTAGACAGACAACATTGTGACACATTGGTCATAAGAGTCTGAGAACTAAATGTAACTTGCACAACCCTTAGGATCTATTTGTTTGATGAGGATATTGGTCATCCCGTCCTTATGTTCCCAATTTCAAAACCCAGTTATGTACAGACCCTCCCTGCAACATTTGCCAGTCATGGATTTTACCTCCATCTGGCCACTCTCTCCTTCCAGGTCAGATTCGGCTATTTAGGCTTCTGATACCCCTGCTGACCTAGACACCTTAATTTGCCTCTTGACTGATTCTACCATAAATGCATTCCCAGCATGATCTGTGTGTCTTCATGGATGATTTTGGAGGTCCTAGGAAAAGGCTGTGTGATCAGAGCACATGTGGCCAATCGTGCTTTCGTGGGTATGCTCCGGATCTCTCCCCGAGCTACCATTCTCAGGCTCTCTGCATCCCTGATATACCAGGATTCTCCAGATACTTGAGCCTTTCTTGATATTTTGCAGTTTGACCAGAGAAGCAGACTCACTATAAGCGATACAGATAAAGGATTTCTTACACCTTATATTTGCATAGTTACAGGATTTGATACTTGGCTCTTGTCATTGTTGCTGGTGAAGCAGTCTCCTTAAGACCATTTCTCCTGTGTCTGGTGTTGGGTTTGGAGCCAGTGGCATTGGTGGTTGAGAAGGAAAGGTGGGTGTCAAGTGGAAGACAGCAAGGACAAACTGGACCCAAGTCTGTCCCTCACCACCTGCAGTCTCAGGGAAGGGGCGTGCGGACCTGATGGTGCCCTTCACCATGACACTGCCAGGACTCAGAGAAGCTGGAGGTAGGACAGTGGCTGCAGGAGCCCACAAGGTGAATCCACAGATGAGGAACAACAGGCGGGAGCCATCCAGAAGCTGGCTCCACACCAACCCTCCTAGCCGAACCATGGTGGCTGCCACCTTCCGGATTCAAAGTCGCATGCGGATTCCTTTTGTGACAAAACTGGACTATCCAGAGGCTCTTCTGGGACCACAGCTCTGGCTTAGCTGAACAGATCCACGGACTCTTCTCTGCTTGCAGATGCCAGGCAGTGGGGTGCGGTTTGCAGACCCATTGAACCAGTACAGGAAGATGGCACCTTCAGGAAAGCAGGAAAGGCTTCCAGGGCTGCAAGACTCTCACAGATGGCTAGTAATAGGAATATGGAACAAGGGAAGGACCACTGGGTTTTTAGCTTGGGAATGGCAAGGATTGAAGGGTGTGCAGCCGAGCACAGGGAGATGGCATGTGAGAGGTGTGTGCATCAGCATCCACGCGTCCCATTTAGAAATTCCACCAGCGCCGCCTGCTTCTCTCTGCTGATTTGTACCTGGAGACAGCATTGCTGGAAACCGTTGTTGGAACAGAGCAGCGATTCAGAGAGTAAGGAAGGGAGGGCTGTGTATATCACAGGTGCCGACTCACCTGCACTTCTGAAGTGTATGTGGCTTGGGAGTTTGACTTGATGTAGATTTCAAACACCATGAATAAAGAGGTGAAGTTTTTGCTTGTTAGGGGAATCGGGTTTTAAGAAGTTTTTATATAAAAGTGAAGAAAGAATTATGAAAGAAAAGCTGGGGCACCTGGGTGGTTGAGATGGTTAAGCATCCGACTCTTGATTTTGGCTCAGGCCATGATCTCACAGTTTGTGAGTTTGAGCCCCACATCGGGCTCTGTGTTGACAGCTCAGAACCTGTTTGGGATTCTCTCTCTCCCTCCCTCTCTGCCCCCCCAAAATAAATAAATAAACTTTATTTTAAAAAAAGAAACAAAAGCTAAGTTCAGAGAAGGTGAATCTTTTGATTTGTTCCAAAACTTTAGAGCCCACATGTTAATGTCTGCTCTTGACTTATGGCTCAGGGATGCTACCCAAATTAACCAAGCAAAGGACACTTTAATTAAAATAAGCAAAATTTATTAAACACATGCTTTATAGGTTTTATTGGAGAATGCTTTAAACATATAATAAGTCCCACAACAATACTGTAATGTAGTTTTATAATCTCTAGTTTATAGGTGAGAAACTGGTTCTCACCAAGTTTAAGCAACTTGCCCTGAAATCACACAGCCTATAAATGGCTAAATGAGGAACCACATCAACGATCTGCTTCTGAAACACATTTTAAAAAACTTTCCTCTGCTGCTTCTCTTGCCTAAGCCCCTGGGACCAACCTGAGGCTCATCTGAGGAATATATATGATCTAACTTTACTGAGATTTATTGTGTGGCTTTGTGTGTGTGTGTGTGTACACACACATTTCTGTACATATACGCACGTATGCACACCGAGGAAGGAAAGTGACTCTAATGTTTATACGAATACATATGTAATTACCATTTATTGTATTCTCCGTACAAAGAGATTTATGAGAATTTGTGCAAAGGAATCCGATCTGGACTAGAGAAGTCAAGTACGTTTTCCTTAAAGAGAGAGGGTCAAGGTTAACCGAAAAAAGTGTCAAGGGAAGACAATATTCAGTAGTAGAATACTGAAGACAAAGGAAACAGCACATGCAAAACCCCTGTGGTGGGCAGAGTGAATGGATATTTAGTTAATTGATCAATTTAACACCCAGAAACATGGGTACCATTTTTTTTAATTGATAGCACGTGGCAGTACCTACTGTAGCCTGCAGTTCACTGGACAGCCCCCTCCTGGGATTTTGTGGATGTGGGGAGAAATGACACATAGGCACTAACGCATATGAAATTAATAACCAGAGAAAGGTTTCCTGAAAGAGAAAGTCAAGAGTGAAACAAGAGGGAGGGAGTAGGACTCAACTTGGGGTTTTTATTGCAGATGGGGGTTGGAGCCAGGGTGGGGGAAACCTCTCAGGCAAGTGCATGTATTGTTTGAAATGTCTGTCAGCCACGTGATGCTGGGCCCAAACACAGTCTCCTCCAGGTTGCCCAGATGTAGAGCAGAGAGGCTAGGGGAAGGACAAGACCGTAAAACTATCAGCAGTCACCAAAAACAGTCTTTTTTCTTGATTACTGCAGAGTGATCTTTCATAATTTTAGTGCAATAATTAAAACACCAGTAAATTATCAGCAAGGGTAGATTGAATGCCTCCAGAAGCTGAAGTCATAAGCCAAACGAAAAAAAGAAAGGGGTTTTCCTTTTGTCAAAATTATTTTCTGTTCCTGCTCTTCCTGTGGCATTGATAAGATCATAGGTAATCCTGCCTGCCTGAGCACTTGATTGATCTAACATTCTGGGAAAGCTTATTTGTGAAGGATTTAAGCAACTTTAATACAAGCCACAAAAAAAAGAAAAGAAAAACTTGTTATCTGTAGAGAAAGGAAAACGCCATGGATAATTTAGAGATAGTGTGTGTGTGTGTGTGTGTGTGTGTGTGTGTGTGTGTGTGTGTCTTCAGCTGTATGGGAAGTATACAAAAATTAAATCAATTATTAGTGAAGGCTGATGAAAACATCATTTCTGAAACTCGTAAAAAAACAAGTAATCCTATTGAAAGTGGGCAGAGGACCTGAATAGACATGTTTCCAAAGAAGGCATACAGATGGCCAAAAGATACATGAAAGGACGCTTATCACTCATCATCAGGGAAATGCAAATAAAAACCATAATGAGACATCATTTTACACCTGTCAGAATGGCTAAAATAAAAAAGACAAGAAATAACAAGTGTTGGCGAGGATGTGGAGAAAAAAGAACCCTCTTGCCTGTTGGTGGGAATGCAAACTGGTGCAGCCGCTGCAGAAAACAGTATGGAGTTTCCTCAAAAAATTAAAAATAGAACTACCCTACAACCCAGCAATTCTACTGCTAGGTATTTACTCAAAGAAAAAGAAAATATTAATTGGAAAAGATATGTGCATCCCTATGTTTATTGTGGCATTATTTACAATAGCCAAGATACGGAAGCAGCCTAAGTGCCCAGTGAGAGACGAATGGAAAAAGAAGATGTGAGCTGTATATATCATGGAATATTACTCAGCCATAAAAAACATCGATGGACCTAGAGGGTATCACGCTAAATGAAAAAAGTCAGAGAAGGGCAAGTACCATCTGAGTTCACTCATATGTTGAATTTAAGAAACAAAACAAATGAACAAACAAAGAAAAAAGAGACAGAAAAACAAACAAATGAAACATCAGGCTCTATAGAGAACAAACTTGATTGCCAGAAGGGAGGTGGGTAGGGGAATGGGGAGAAATGAAGCAGGTCAAGAGAACACTTATCATGACAAGCACTGAGCGATGTATAGAATTATTGAGTCATTATATTGTACACCTGAAACTAACATAACACTATAACACTGTATGTTAATCATACTTCAATAATTTTTTAATTGAAAAAGTAAAAAAAAATAGGAGCACTTGGGTGACTCTGTTGGTTAAATGTCTGACTCTTGATTTCGGCTCAGGTCATGATCTCCCAAGCCCCACGTCAGTCTCCGCACTGAGCATGGAGCCTGCTTAAGACTCTCTCTCTCTCTCTCTCTCTCTCTCTCTCTCTCTCTCTCTCAAAAATAAATAAAAATTAAAAAACAAAAAGTTATATTCTGCTAGAAGTTTTTAGTCATATTCCTCTTAATATACCTCAAGGAAATAATTTAAAATGGAAAAAAACCGTATTTTTGATGATCATCACAAATTTAAAATAACAAAACCAAAAGTAGTCTAACTACCCAATAAGTATTGATTGTTAAGGAAACAAAAATATAGCCACTTAAATGAAACCTTAAAAAATGTTTTTAATGCTTTATTTTATTTTTTGAGAGATGGAGAGAGACAGAACATGAGCAGGGGAGGGGCAGAGAGAGGGAAGGAGACATAGAATCCAAGGCAGGCTCCAGGCTCCGAGCTGTCAGCACAAGAGCCCAAGGCGGGGCTGGAACCCACCAACGCGAGATCATGACCTGAGCCGAAGTCCGACGCTTAACCGACAGAGCCACGCAGGCGCCCCTTAAACGAAACCTTAGATTTTAATTGAAAAATGATGGATTTTTAGTAGTACCGAAAAGATGTATGATGTAATATTTAGTGAAAAGAGCACTATAGTTAAATTCATACTTTAATTTGAACTATTGAATTACTTACATATGATAAAGTTTAGAGGCAGTCACAGAAAACTGGTCATAGTTGATGTGTTGGGATGTTAGGTTTATATATGCATTTTTACATATGCCTTTATTTTTATATCTTCCAGGCTATAATATAGTTTTTTTTCAATTAAAAAAAAGAAAAAAAGAAAGCATTCTTTATTTGCATAACACTCCTGGTGCTCTCCAAGGTGTGGGAGGATGGAGGTAAAAAACACACAGGCAAAGAAAAGAAGAAAAATAAAAAAGAAATAAAGACACAGCGTTTGAATCCCTACAATGTACCACCATCTGCCAGGTGCTTTGCATGAGCTGACTGTTTAAATCTTCATAAAAATCTATTATGTTAATATTCATCTCATTTTTCAGATCAGCAACTGGAAATGCATAGAGTTATGAACGATCACTCACTCAATAAGTGATAGAGCAGGTATTGGAATTTGTATTTGGATAATCAAGACTAGATTTCCAATCTAGCCAACCTGTTGTTTCGAGTGCGTCCTGCTGAGCTTACCTGGATTTTTTTTTCTGCAGAAATCCATTAAAAGTTTGAGAAATTCCTCTTAGCTCACTCTTGCTATTGATTAATTGAATGGAATTTTCCTGCACAAAACTTTACATTTCCCAGCTCTTCCATGAACTCAAAGTTATTTTGAAACACAAATCTCCTTAAAACCCAATAAACACTTTTTATTTTATTCCACAAAACCATCCAACTTTTCTTACTCTCAGACATAATCATAAAAATGCTAATTTGGTCAATTTTACTCTATAATTTTGTCAGGGCCCTGTTTGGAAAACGTATCGGCAGTCCGTCTAATTGTACAATATTCCTCTGAGAACAGCAGTAAAAAATATATCACTTAGCCCTGAAGTCTCAACATATTTTTCTTTTCTTTTCTTTTTTCTTTTCTTTTCTTTTCTTTTCTTTTCTTTTCTTTTTTTCTTTTCTTTTCTTTTCTCTTTTCTTTTCTTTTCTCTTTTCTTTTCTTTTCTTTTCTTTTCGAGTTTTATTTTGTTTCTAATCCCTTTCCAGTCACCCTTCCTCTCCTTCACACCTTTATCTTCATACCTCCTGTCGCAATAGATGAAGTGGAGATCTCGGGAAAGAGAACACTTGTCTGTTTGAGAGATCCCTGAAAACATTTCAGCCAGAAGATTCTTCTTTCAAAACTTCTTTGTTTGAAAATGTGGTTTGAGAATTTGGGGGCTTGGAACTTGGTGAAGTCATAAGCTTCATTGAGAGAGTTTTAAGACACACCACTTTTTTGAGAGGTAGGAAAGGGAAGAATATGTGTCCATGTACCCATCCACCCCTCCTTGCCATCACTGCACAGTATCTAGTAGGCCATGACGACATGAAATGCCGGTGTCTTCCGGCATCCACACCATGTACTGCCCTGTTAAAGTGAACAGACTGCCCCCGTGCATCCGATATCAGCCTCTTCTGTTACTCAAAGAGTGGTCCTGGAATTGTGACCCTACTCTGTATCATCATTATTACCTTCTCTAGTGGATTATCTCCATTGGTAGAACACATTTTTTCATATGTGTCAGTAACAAGAAAAATACTTAGATCCCGAATATACCTCTGGCATCACTTTATTTCTCTCCTCAACTTGGTGGCCTAATTACTTGAGAACGTTGTCTACATTTGCTTCTGTATCACCTCGTTCATGTTCGTCTGGAGTAGCTTCTGTTGTGCCCTGGTCTCCATTTCTCTACTGCAAGTCAAGGAGTCAGCGATCAGTTCTCATGTGCTCAACCCAACAGGACCTGGCCCATCACTCTCAAAGCACTTTGTGCATTTGCCTTTCAGGACACAGTACTCCCTTGTTGTCTTCGCACCCCACTGACCTTTCCCCTTGAGTTTCCTTTATCAGCTGCTTCTTCCGTCTTAGATGTCTGAGGTTGGCAGACTATAGGGCTCACCTTGTCCTCGTTTTTCCATCTGATATACTACCTGCACAGACGGCTTCATCCAGTCCCATGTCTTTATGGACGGACAAATCCCCAGATTCTCTCTCCGGGCCCAAATGATCCCCCGGTTTCTGCTTCCTACCTGGAACCTCCATTTGAATATCTAATTGCAACTTAGTTTGAGCATGTCCAAAATAAGTTTTGACTTCTTCATTTCCTTCTCATGTTAGAAAACATCACCAACATTCAAGAGGTGAGCCCAAGATCAGGGAGTCACTTCTGATGTCTCTCTTTTTCTTGAGCGCCAGATTTGTAACTCTCATGGATGCTACCCCCAGAATACAGCCCTGATGGGCTGCTTCCCAGCACCCCTGTCCTCTCCTGTGCAGACAGCTTGGCACTTCTCCATGCTCACCTCCCACCTCCTCCACAATCGCTTCTCCACCCAGCAGAGTAATTGCTGAAAAACGCAAGCCAGGTCACTAAACCATGGCCCATCAAGTCCTCCCCTATCTTCTAACTCCATATCTGTAGAACATAATCCCAAATGGTGTCTCTGACCACACAGCCCATGCCACCCAGTCCTTGCCTTTCTTCCTACACTCTGTCTTGTGTTTGCTCTCTAGCCTCCCTGGCCTTCTTGCTCCTCCCAGAATGAACTCCTGCCTCAAGCACGTGTACTTGCTGTTTCTGAAGACAGAGCCCATTCTCTGACTTCGAACGTCACCCCTTCAGAATGTTCTTCCTGTGCCTCCTGCCTCTTCTGTTAAATCTACCCTCCATTCCTCGTCGGTCTCCACTGCCTCATCCGGCTTATTCTTCTACATTGGACCAGGCGATACTTGACTCTAAATTTCACTGTGTTGTGCTTTAATTCACACATTGGTTCATTGTCTGCCTCCCCCCCTCACCCCAGCATGTAAATTCCACAAGGGTAGGAACTTGGTCTTCTTTACTGCCTCAAGAAGGGCAGATGCTTAATGAACATCTGTTGAATAAATGATCAAATAAATCACTTCTTCCACCAAAGGTACTGACCATTGTAACAATTGGGAAAGTATTTGGCTGAAAATCATTGAAACTTCAACTCCTACTGTTTAGGCAGACAGACTACTGTGGCAAATGATGAGAGATTTGGAGGTCAGGGTCCAAACCTAGTGTAAGTGCTCAAGAGTATGGTCAGGGACCCCACTCCCTATAGGAAAGTGCAGAGACCTCTTCTCTTGAGGAACATATGATACAGAGAGCTTGAAAGTAAAACTAGACATTGTAAGAAAAACAAAGACTCTTCGGAGAGCTCGGCAGGCAGAGCCATTGGCTTCTTGGTCTGGGGATCAGGAAACACTTTGCAATGCTTTTGGTTGTATCTTGAGGGAGGTTTGCTAATTGGATAAGAGGTCTGAGAAGGATATTCTGAGCGGAGGCAGGGTTATTTGCACAAGTGTGAAGTTATGAGTGCTGAGGGCACGTTTAGAGATGGAAAGCCGGTTAGTGTGGCAGAAGCAAAGGATTGTAGGGCGTGAGGGTAGGCAGGGGGACTGGAACAGTGGGTGATACAGAACTGTTGTGGGACTTTCAGTAGAGAGGTAATGTCAGTAAGAACATTCTGAAGGCACCATCACTTTCGGTGGGGAGGAGGCATTGAAGGGAGAAAGACTAGACAGGGAGATTAATTTGGAGCCTACTGTCTTTGCTCCCAAACCCATCTGGGCAGATTCCTATACCACTCAGGCTAGATGTGAGCACAGCTTAGACTAGCGGTCACAATCTCAGATGGCCTCCAAGAGCCAGCAGGTGACATCTTACATGAATCAAACCCATCTCTGGCACGGGGGGTAAGGAGCCACTGGCAAAGTGAAGGGTGACCTTCCACACACACCCCAAGGCCAGACAAATTTAATTTAGAACAAGATGAAAAATGCTGCACTTGGCCATAAGGTCCTCAGTACAAATTTTGCCCAGGGATGGCCAGCTTGTGAGCCCCAGTTTAGGGTAACCTGCTTAAACGGACACAGTGACACTCACACATTATGCAGGGACATGCCATGGAGGTTCCCATCCCCAGGGCTTGAATTCAATCAGAGAGAATTCTCATTCTTGGCCCCTTTACGAGCTTGGCTGACTGGCGTTGGATTGGGCCAAATGAATGAGGAGATTCAAAGTGTGGACACCTGAGTTCATTCAGAAACGGCGGGTTTTTTTGCAGCACACACAGCTTCTCTCACAAAGAGAAGGAGGAGTGGAAAAGCTGAGTTTCATTCAATACAAACCCGATTTTTAAATCCCGATTACAAAGCAAAACTTGAAAAATAGTTGTTGAGAGCATACAGACATTCTTTCACATATTACTTAATTTTCATAATAGCTCTGCAGAAGAGGCGTTCTTACACCCATTTTATAGATAATGATACTCTCTGCAGTGTACCCGAGGTCACACAGCTGGTAGAGGCAATGTGTCAGATTTCTGTTAGTGCCAAGTCCCAGGCAGTTAGGACAGTGTTCATCTAAGTCCTTTGGAGTTAGGCTGGAATTATGAATCATTCTGAGCTTGAACTTGCTTTGCTTTTGCAACAGCTCAGCAGGTGAAGGACGCTGCCCACTGCTTGCCGTGTCGTGGGTCTGAAGGCTGAACTGAGAAGCCGGTCATCGTGTGTTGAGGATTGTACCAAGCATCTAGGTCAGACTCAGAGTTACTTCATATTTATTGAGCACCTACTACTACTCAGTAGCTATTTTTGACCGATGAGTTCCATCTCCACCAAAATCCAGGTGTCATTGCCAACTAGCCATCCTGTCTTCTGTGGTTGGCGAGTCCTGTTTGTTTCACTGCTCCGGCGTCCACTTTTAACTCAGGTGTGTGTAGATGGCCGTGACCTTCTATAAGAGGAAGCTCCAAGGATTCCATAATTTTGAATCCCCGTCTTGCTCAGCATAGGTTCTGGCCTAGAGTAGATAGATGCTCCATTAAAAAAATTAAAATAAATAACAACAAAACAAAGAAGCTTTCCATCGGATACCATTCTCTCTCTTTATGCTCTGTCCAAGCCACCTTCTCACAGCAGAATAATTTTATTTTCACATGGAAGGAGCAACCACCCGTGGTTTGTTTTTTGTTTTTTGGTTTTTTTTTTTTCTCATCTCCTACGAGGGTTGGGGAGAAAGGAGAAATAAATAATATACTTTCTGAGACTTGTGTTATTATTTCTGGGAAAACATAATAAAGCTACAGCTGGCAGGCACTTATTTTTTTCTTAGCATTTAATAATAGAATTAATTGCTAAGTGGAAATCTTGCAACCCCCTTTCTGTTGTATGTTGCCCTCTGCTATCATTATGAATAGATGTAAAAATCAAAGCTAATTATCATTCAGAATGTTTGAAGAAATAGACTGAACCACACACACAAAACTCATTTTACCCCTACTCCAGCTCCAGGTTACAAAGTTGAAACACACACACACACACACACACACTCTATAGGATAGGGGCAATTAAATGTGAATCCTTTTACCATCGCATTGACTACAGTACGGCAATGTTGTAGAGCCCTGATGCTTTTCATTGCTCCCTAGGAGTTGGGTCTGTGTCAGCTTGAGGTCAAGGACTTGGGTTAGCCTGAGAAGATCTTTGTAGAGCCAGTTTGTGGCTTATTTGCCTCGAACGTGAAACGAATGGCTCTCTGAGCTACCGATGCCACCACGTAATGTCAGAAAACAAAAGTGGAGGCCCTGAAAATGGGAGAAGGGGGTGGAAGTAAAACATCTCAGCTTAGAGAGGAAAGGCCGCATGCAGGCCGTATGTATGGGCCACAAGGGAGTTTAGAAAAGGAAGACCCTTTAATGTTACGAGACACACAGGCATGGCAGAGAGCACAGGTGATGATAAGGAGGAACGCCTTTTGCCCCCTTAGTCGTGGAAGCCCTGAATTTCTCAGAAGACAGCTGGAATCAGCAAGGGCTCTTTCAAAAAACAATAGTGGTTAGGAAACTGCTCTTTAGGCATGGAGGTGAAAAGCCTACTTTCAAGGTGTTTTTTTTTTTTTAATTTATGCGAAGTAGAGGATGAAAGTTAAAGCCCTTGTTCTCAAGTAAATATGAAATAAGCACAGATCAAAGGTTTTATTAACCCATTAATTAGTGGGCAAGCCAATACATCAGATTTCAAGAGCATTTCACAAGCTAAATGTGGATACAGGCACGGCTAGAGCACAAAATAGGTTAGAGTCCAACAGAGCCATGGGCCTTTGGGGTTATATGTTTCAGCGGATAGAAATTGCTAACATCTCTAACAGGCAAGCATTTACAAGTTCACAATGTCTGAGGCCTTTCATTGAGAGGAAATTGTTAAACTTAGTTAATTTTTCTAGAAAGTTTTTGGGTAGCCTCTGCCCCCATGACCTTGAGACGTCACGGTGCCCACTTCTTTGCTTATTTCCAGGTTTTGGATCACTTTCCTGACCATCCACAGGGTAGGCTTCCAGCAAGGTTCTGGGACAGGGATGGAAAGGGGCTTTGCCGGTGAAGCTGCTGGCCACAGGAAAGCGATTTGGGGTGAAATATGTGGTGGTTATACAGAATTCTTCCTGCATGTGATATTAAGCTTTTTTTTTTTAATCTACCTTTGAAACTTTCAACAAATCTACATGACTTTCTAATGTTTTGTAGAGTGGTGATCACACCAGGACCAGCTGGGGGCTGCCCGTGGGAGCCACCCATGCTCCCTGTTCCCCACACCGGAGTGGCCGGGAGTTTTACTCATTATATTAGATCATCAGTCCCAGTAAGAGCATTTGGAGCTGGGTTTCATGGTCACCATGTTGGAGATGAAGTACCTGAGATGCAGAGAGGTTAAGTCCAACCTGCCACACATTGAGCAAATGCCAAGCCAAGATTAAAACCAGTTCTGTAAACCTCTAGAGCCCGCTCTGCATTTTTTCCACAGACTTTGTAGGTGACAAGAGTCAAGGAAATGAGATGGCAGGCTCTGCCACGCTTGGAAGTAAAATAGGCTAAGGCATTTTGTCGAATATGTTCCAGGAAACACATGAAGCACTATGTTAATTTGAAATATCACTTCATGTATTTTCCTTCAGTCATTTTGTCATGAGAGCTGAGCCAAAAATCTTGGCTTGCTGCCCCACGTAGCAAAGACCACCTAGAACCTGGAGCCTTTGCTCAGCCTCGAGTTTCGTACCAGGCTTCAAATGCTCTCGCAAGACCGTGGCATTTCAAGGGAGAAAAGGACTTCACTGGAAAATCTCAGGCTGGAATTTAGCTTATCAGGAATGAATGCTGGAAAAATGTACCACAGAGTAACCTGCAGGGATGGGCAGGAGGGAGGAAGGAGGAGGAAGCTGCCTGGAGTTGGTGGGGTTTCCAGGGCGCCCAACGTGTGAAGAAGACAGGTCGACCAGAAGAGTCTAAAAAAGAAGGTTCCAGAGCCTGGCAGACTTGTAACCAGGTGCAATGGAAGGTCTAACGTCACCGTCAGTGGGCACGAGTACAATACTAAGAGGAGCAGGTGGGACCAGCCATACCCAGCCGCCCCTTCACCATCTTTCTATCGCATTGTCTCCCATTTGCCCACTGAGGTGTAAGAGCCCTCGCTATACGATGGATGTGAATCCTTTCGTGGTTAGATACACAGAGCAAATATCTTCTCTCAATTTGTGGCTTGCTTTTTGTTTTTGTGTTTTTAGTTTCTTGAGGTTAACATAAAATTTATGTTGTCAGAGCAATCTGACATTCTTTGCCTTCAAGGTGCCTTTCATGTTATAGTTAAGAGAGCATTCACGGGGCGCCTGGGTGGCTCAGGTGGTTAAGCGTCCACTTGAGCTCAGGTCATGATCTCGCAGCTTGTGAATTCAAGCCCCGCGTCGGGCTCTGTGCTGACAGCTCAGAGCCTGGAGCCTGCTTCCAATTCTGTGTCTCCCTCTCTCTCTGCTCCTCCCCCACTTGTGCTGTCTCTCTCTCTCTCTCTCTCTCTCTCTCTCTAATATAAGTAAACATTAAAAAATAAATTAAAAAAAGAAAGCGTTCACCACACTGAGGACAGGAAGATTGCATCTTACGTTATCTTCTAGAAGCTTGTTTGCCTTATAATGTTGAATCTGTTTATTTCATATACAATGTGAGATAAAATCATGTTTCATATGTATTTACAAATGGCCTCAACACCAGTTGTTGAAATGACCCATCTTTTCCCTCTGCTCTGCAGTTTCACCCCTAACATAAATCAAGTGTGTGTGTGTGTACGCACAGGTTATTTCCGGATTGGTTGTTTGTCTGTCCTTGTCCCAGTTCCACCTTGGTTTATATACCATCAATTTACAAGAAATTGTCAGTCACCAGAGGAAGTCTTTCCACCTTGTACTTCAGAAATGCCCTGGCTGTTCTCGGCCTGGGGCTTTGTCATTTATGTTTTAGAATCGTGTCCTCATGTTCCCCAGAAGGTCCTATTGCAGTTTTGATTGGGATGGCATTGAATTTTCAGACCTGTGGGGAAAATTGCCATCTTTACAACATGGAGTCTCCCAATCCGTAAACATGGGTATCTCCCTATTGGAATTTCTTTACTGCATCTTCATTTGTATTTAACATTATATAGTATTTATTATTTGTTCTATTGTGTCTTCATTTTTAAATGCTGTTTTAATTTTGTAATGTTTTCATACATATTCTGTTACTTTTCTTACTACT
This sequence comes from Panthera uncia, assembly GCF_023721935.1. Taxonomy (NCBI): domain Eukaryota; kingdom Metazoa; phylum Chordata; class Mammalia; order Carnivora; family Felidae; genus Panthera; species Panthera uncia. The sequence goes on from NW_026057579.1 coordinate 34,528,073, forward strand.
GAATTTTTTATTTTGTTGTGAATTGGGTCTCCTCTTTAAAATTTGTATTCATCTTCTGGATTTCTGATACATAGAAGTGAAATAATTTTGCTTTCGTTTTATATCCTATACCTCATTAAGCTTACTTATTTGTTCCAACATTTTATCTGTAGGCTTTTTTTAATTTAATTTTTTCTTTTTAAAAATTTACATCCAAATTAGTTAGCATATCGTGAAACAATGATTTCAGGAGTAGATTCCTTAATGCCCCTGACCCATTGAGCCCACCCCCCCTCCCACAACCCCTCCCATAACCCTCAGTTTGTTCTCCATATTTCTGAGTCTCTTCTGTTTTGTCCCCCTCCCTGTTTTTATATTATTTTTGTTTCCCTTCCCTTATGTTCATCTGTTTTGCCTCTTAAAGTCCTCATATGAGTGAAGTCGTATGATTTTTGTCTTTCTCTGACTCATTTCACTTAGCATAACACCCTCCAGTTTCATCCACGTAGTTGCAAATGGCAAGATTTCATTCTTTTTGTTTGCTGAGTCATACTCCATTGCATATATATACCACATCTTCCTTATCCATTCATCCATCGATGGACATTTGGGCTCTTTCCATACTTTGGCTATTGTTGATCTTGCTGCCATAAACATGGGGGTGCGTGTGTCCCTTTGAAACAGCACACCTGTATCCCGTGGATAAACGCCTAGTAGTGCGATTGCTGGGTCGTAGGGCAGTTCTATTTTTAATTTCTTGAGGAACCTCCATCCTGTCTTCCAGAGTGGCTGCACCAGCCTGCATTGCCACCAACAACGCGGAAGAGATCCTCTTTCTCCGCATCCTCGCCAACATCTGTTGTTGCCTGAGTTGTTCATGTAATATGTAGACTTTTCTGCATTTTCTTTGTACATAATCATTTCGCCTCTCAAAAGTGATGTCATTTTTTTCCAATGGCAATAAGTGGGACATTCACTCTTAGTCCTTCCCTCACAGCCCTTTGGCACTGGGTCTCCTGCATTTCTCAGGGGAACTTTGCTTTTGCTTGTGTCCTTTCTTCCTTCTCTCTTCCCTTCCCTCTCCTCCCCTGCCCCCACCTTTTTGTCTTTCCTTCACTTGTGAGGTTTCACGTTTTAAGCTGCCAATTCTGTGGGGGCAGAATTTTTTTTTTTTAATGTTGATTTGTTTTTGAGAGAGAGACAGAATGTGAGCAGGGGAGGGGCAGAGAGAGAGGGAGACACAGAATCTGAAACAAGCTCCAGGCTCCGAGCTGTCACCACAGAGCCCAACACGGGTCTCGAACTCCCCAACTGCGAGGTCATGACCTGAGCCGAAGTCGGACACTTAACCGACTGAACCACTCAGGCACCCTTATGTGGTAATTTCTTATGCAACCATAGAAAACCAACACAAAGAAGGATAAAAGCAATAGCAGACGTTGAGAAACATCAAGCGGATAAATGATTCAGAAATTATTTTTGAAAAAAAGTAACTAAAGGCGTATCCTCGTCAACTAAGACAACAGAAATAAACAATTCAGAAATGGGGGAATTAAAATAGTAATAGCAAAGAGGTGAACAAATGTCTGAATCATTTAGAAATTTTAAAATATGGAAATAGCTCTTTAAATAAGTCCTAGATCCAAAAGGGAATTACAAAAAAAAGAAGCCAATTACCAACCTTTTAAAAAAATAATAGGATTGAAGATATTATGTGTGAATAGTTGAGAAGCATACATATTCTCTTCTAAGTCAGATTTATAATCCTAAGTATTTTTATTATTAAGCCATAATGGTAATAAATAAAACATTTAACCCAGACGATTAGTGAGAGAACAATATCAAATTTATGAAAAGGAAATGGAGGAGGTATACTTAAGACAAAAGCAGACACGAATATGTTAAAAGAAAGAAATGTGAAATATATAAATATCGAGAGTTGTCTCTGTAAAGAAAAAGATGAAGTATATAAAACACCAGCATATCTAATTAAGCAAAACAAATAGAAAACATAAATTCAATTAGGCAGAAGAACAGAAGGATATATAAACTGATACACTTGAAAAAAAATCAAAAAGTCTCTAAATATGCTTTCAAATCAATATTAAAAAGTTTTTAATGTTTATTTGATTTTGAGAGAGAGAGAGAGAACAAGCAGGGGAGGGGCAGAGAGGGAGGGAGACACAGATCCGAAGCAGGCTCCAGGCTCTGAGCTGTCAGCACAGAGCCCGACGCGGGGCTCGAACTCACAGACCGCAAGATCATGACCTGAGCCTAAGTCGGACGCTCAACCGACTGAGCCACCCAAGCGCCCCTGAATGAGTATTTTTTTTTAATTTTTTTTTTGTTTAGTGTTTATTTTTTTATTTATTTTTGAGAGAGGGGCAGAGAGAGAAGGAGACACAGAATCTGAAGCAGGCTCCAGGCTCTGAGCTGTCAGCACAGAGCCCAGACGCAGGGCTCAAGCTCATGAGCCTTGATATCATGACCCGAGCCGAAGTCTGACGGGTAACTGACTGGGCCACCCAAGAGCCGCTCAGTCTATATTTTAATGAACTATATATCTCTTCAATAATACCTACATCTCCTTAATAGATATCCTAATAATATTAATAATTTGTCTCTTAGTAACAAGTAAATTATTCTTTCTTTTGTGCTTTCCAATTTATGATGGAACTGTATAATGTTTAAAGTCAGAAGAAAATTACACCTGCCGCTTATCGCCCATCCTCCTCCCCCCGTATCCGCAAATCTCTCGCCGTTCGGGACCTCCGTGACAAAGCGGATCGTCTCAGGTATCCAGCAATTTAACAGCACTAACCATTGTGCTCGCTGCCTCTTGGTGCGGGCAGGATCATTAAAGCTCACGTATCCAAGTGCTTGGGATTCCTTGGTTAGCTGAGAACTAAGCCGAAGCCACTTCGCTCCAGCTCTGCTAATCCAAGAAATGTTCCCAAATGTAGAATGGGAACAATCTTTCGTAGGTATGCACCTGATAGGATGAAACCACGCGTGCAGAGAAAGGATCCCGTACGTGGGAAAAGATGACCACAAACCAGTGGAAGACGCCAGGGTCAAGGGGGTTCGTGATGTGGCCTCTGCCCACGGCCCGGTCCATCCTGTCCGACCGCCACCCCTAGGATCCCTCTATTCCTGCCGCGCTGGACTGTTTCCAAAGCCCCAGATGCACCTGGCTCTGGCCTCACCTGAAGCACTGCCTCCTACCTCTTCCTCCTACCTCCTGGTCCTCAGACCCCAGTGTAGACTAGCTCCTCTGGAAAGTGCTTCTGTTGCAGGTAGAATTTTTTACGTGCCTCTTTTCCCCGAGATTTCTGTGCCCTTGTTCGACCATCGGACCCTAATCTCGGGATGGCTGTAAGGGACGTGCAGGTGTGATCCATGTGACAGATGGAAGATGGGGGCATAGTTGGAATTCTCCAGGCCCAAACTGATCACTTGAGCTTTAAAAGCAGGGAAATTTCTCTGGTTGGAGTCTTGTATGCGGTGGGCGAGGAAATCAGGAAAGATGAGGCCAGAGGGAAGCCAGAGAGATTGACAGCGTGAGGACAAGAGGACAGAGCTGCTGACTTTACAGATGGAAGAAGGAGGTGATAAGATGAGGAAAGTGGAAGCTTCTGGAAGCTCAGAATAAGGCTGACAACAGCAAGAACACCAGAACCTCAGTCCCGCAAGCACACAGGACTGACTCTGCCAACAACCTGAATGCAGAGTGTGGAGGCACATGCTTCCCCAGAGCCCCTGGCAGGGAGGCAGCCTGTGGTCCCCATGCAGAGTCTCACTGACTGCACTGACCCTGTCCCCGGCCTGACAGAACAGTGCGGATGAGCACATGCAGTGTGACCGACCATGGCTGTGGTTGTGCGTCACAGCAGGAGTAGAAATCTCACCCACTCCCACAAGCCCCTCCGAACAGAGTTAGGCACCAGGGTGACATTCAGAGCCTTTCAGTCAGAGGACACGATGGAGAGGTGTCCGGGGGGCTCAGGTCGTGATCTCGCGGGACGTGAGTTCAAGCCCCGCATTGGGCTCACTGCTGTCAGTCTGTCAGCTCAGAGCTCACTTCGGATCCACCGTCCCCTTCTGTCTGCCTCTCCCCCACTCACCCCCTCTCTCTCAATAAATAAATTAAACATTAAAAAAAAAAAAGAAAACACAATGGATCAGTGCTTATGTGTAGCCCTGCAGGCCCCCCACGGAGGAGGGACAGGAATGTTCCTCGAGTCGTTGGATTTGGGGAGGCTTGGAGTTCACAGAGGAGGCCGAGGAAGAAGGGAGGCTCTGGAAAAGATGGGGACAGGGCTCCCGGGGAGCTCGCTGAAGGCGTCATTGGTGACCTATGGAGAGCATCTCAGTATCTGGGCGGCCACGGGGTCGTGACTGGCACCCTCCCTGGACTCCCCAGGGCGCTCGAACCTACATCGGTCAGTATGGGTGTCACCGTGGATCATAATGGCCCGTTCATTTGCCCTGGGCTCCAGCAGAAAGCCAGGAAAGATACGAATCGTGTCATCATTCACGCAGACGCTGAGTGGCAATGGCGAGGCCTGGGGCGTTTGTGGGCATCAGAGCTGTGTTCAGCAGAGCTGATCGCCAGGGCAGGGCGGGCCTGCTGGGCACCTGTGGGTGGCGGGTCCTCGCAGGTGGGCCGTGGTGAGAGGCGTGCATTCCCCTGGGAAGCAGCGGCTGCAGCACATGGCCGGCCGGAGCCCAGCTGGATTCTCGGACCCAGCCCTCCGCTCTGAGATCTCAGCGTCCCACAGTCCAGCTTCCGGGGAGAAGGTGGCAGGTCTGAAGACGTCCTAAGAGATGGATTCAGGCTGGCACTCACCACTCACGTGGCGACCTTGGCAGAACAGAGGATTCTAGAGGAGCCACAGCACTCTGCAGGAAGGGGCCGCGCTTGGACAGCCGCTGGGAAGAGGGCCTCGGGGCCATGCGAGGTGGCAGGAGACAGTCACTAAAGCTGTCGGCTAAGTCAGTGCTTAGCTCCTTGTCCCTGTTTGTCTGTTTCCTGTGGATTTTGGAGCATCCAGGGGGTGCATAATGGCAGAAAAGAAGAGGAAAAAGGAGGGAGGAGAGAGAGAGAGAGAGAGAGAGAGAGCACAGACTGAGCACAGACCCTACTCTCCTTCCTTTGAGAGCAAGACTGGGGAGAGCTTCCCGAACTGGAAGGGTGGATTTGGGCACACCGGGTCTTTTAAAATAGCTATGATTCTTAATGGTCTAAAATAATTACATCTGTCTGGCAGTGGCTGCTCAACAGCAGTGACCAAAGAAAGAAATCAGGCGTTTTGTGTTTGTTCTCAAGCTGGATGCACATTCACCCGTACGCTAAGTAATTATTGAGGAACTTCTGCGGAAGGAAGGTCCTATGGATAAAATGATTACGGTGGCCTCTAACCTTGACGTTCTCAATCTGGTGATGCTGGCAGGGTATGAAAAGTGAACACGGCACAATCTAGGGAGGCCTGTAACAAAGGTGCAGGTGTCCTACCAATCCCCCCCCACCCCCCAAGATACGTGCTGGCGACTATCTAGGGAGATCAGCTCTGGTGCCCGCCTTGCAGGCCATCCTGTCCTTTCCACCAGCCTCCTGTGGCATGAGATACGAGTGAAGTTGATGCTTGGGAGCTGAGTCGTGTGTGCTTTTGAAAGAATTAAGAGTGGGGGGAAGGTGCCAAGCTCAGAGGCCACTGGATGTGGGGCTGGATGGAGTGGAGGAGCCCAGAGATAAGGCAAGAATTCATTTTGATAGCATTGCTCATTCGAAGCATTATTCTTATGAAGAGCAAACTTATTCTCATAAAGTCAGCATGGAGTGGAGTGAGCCCAGTGGGGGTATGTGCAGCTTAAATTGCTTAATTACGTCTGCTGCATGATGTTGTGTAGTAGCTTAATGCTTTAGTTTGCAGTCACTTTCTCTCATCCAGATGCCCTGCTTAGTTCGGGGGGGGGGGCAAGCTCACGGCGTCAGACCTTGGGGAGTGATCCTGTCTTAGTGGCCCCAAGCACAACACCTTTTTAAGGTGAGTGCACCAACCCACAGGGTGAGTTTAGGGAGGTCGAAGGCCAGTTCTCCCTGTTGTGGTTTTGGGGCCAGGGATGATGAGAAAGCAGAGGTGAGTGAGAGTCGGGAAGAGGGTGATAAACAGATTCTCAGAGTTCACAGCACAGACGGCTCCATTCACAACATATTCAATGGAAGCCCGTGAGTGCTTTCAGCGACGAGGGACATCTTATCTGCAGCCAGGATGAGAAATTTCACTTGTAACAAAGCTCGGTATAGAAAGGGCTCTTATCTCAGAGTCCAGAATGAGGATATTAGTAACAGCGCCTGCTTCTTTCTGAAGCCCTATTAGCATCAGGTAATAGGTTTCCCCGATGGTCTTAGCGTTAGCTCGGCTGCGGAGAGCTACTGAAAAAGAAAGTTTCTTTGGAAACAAGATACAGAGAAACATTCCAGATCATTGAGGTTGCTACCGATTCAGGTATTTTAGAAAAGTTGATTGTGAAGAGTTTCTAGGGAGTGAGTCAGATGCTTCCCACTGACTTTCATTACGCAGATGAGAGGGGGGGTACCTCTGGGACGAGGTTTCGGGCAGCCTCGCAGAAAAACTGCGCTTCTGTGAATATAGTATCTTTATAATTTTATAATGCTTTATTGTGATCGATTGAAACTTTGGGGATACATGAGTAAGCTTCGAGGGGTCCCCAAAGACCGTGAAATTATATCCAAGAATTGTGTGCATTTTGGAGGGGAGGGGGGAAGCCATGGCTTGAACTACCGACACCAGTAAATGCACAGAGCATCTCCACCTACGTTATTGGAGAAAAGCCGGAAAGAGGTCAGTGGAAGCCATGCTTGCATGAGATTGCAGCAAGCGAGTGTGCACTAGCCTTGGGTCGGGAGTGATCCTGAGATGCTCAAGAAACAGCTGGGCGCCCAGTGTGGGTGGACCCAGATGAGGAGAACGGTGGCAGATGAGATCAGAGAACGAACTCAGGTAAGGGGCGGCATGTCCTAGGGACCAGACCATTCTAAGGAATTTGTCTCCTGCACTTGACTGAGATGGGAAGCCGAGGGAAGCTTTGGAACCCAGAAGTGGCTTGACTGGATTTTCATTCCAGATGATCCCACTGGCTGCCACGTTGAGCATGGAATCACGTGAGGGGCGAGGAGGACAGTGGGGAGATTGATCGGGAGGCCTTCACAATGACCCAGGTGATGGGGATTTAGATCACCATAGGAATAGTGGAGGTGATGGATGGAGTCATTTTCTGGATGTGTTTCATAGAGCCACGAGGGTCTTTGATGGATAGGTTATGAGTGCCACAGAAAGAAAGGAACCAAGGATGACTCTAATTTTCCAGGCAAAAGTACTCAATCCCCTTTTACTGAGAAATCCTGGAGCCCAGCTGCCTTCATGTCGGCAGCTATCAAGCAGCTGTGTGCTACTAACTCGTTGGCAGAGGAATGGCTTAGTGCCCTGGTGTTCACGCTCCGGAGGGGTCATTTAGGGGAAATTCCTTACCCACGGATGTGTCCCGACAACCTCTTCAGATCATGAGCAGAGCGTGTGGGAGAAGTCAGCACCCATGTCACCTTTGTACTAAAGTTAGAGCAAGAAGGGAGCAGTGAAGGTGGAGAAGAAGAGCTGCCTCCCCCCCCCCCCAGCCCAGGAGTGGAAGCAGAGGGGACACTCAGTTGGGCTGGGCTGGACATCTCCTGCTTGCCTTTCGGACCCCGCTCTGTGCCCTTCTGCATCCTGCACTGTGACCCGGGACACTGACCCTTGGACCACACCAAGGGTCTGGCCTCAGGTTGAATTTGGGTATTGAGGAGCACCTGCATGAGATTGAAGACAACAAGCATTATAGGGAAGGTATTTATTTCCTTAGCTCTCTCTGTTGGGCCCAGGAACTGGCTGCATCACTTGACTCGCCTGTGGCTATCGCTGCTACCTGGTGGCCCTCCTCATGCACCTCCCCTCCCCTCCCCTCTCTCCAGACTACAAGTATTAATAGCTCTAGGATTACCAGCCTCAGGAATGTGGACTGTGCTCATGGTTACCCCATACCTTGTCTGCTTCCTTACAAACAGTCGCTTTATTAAGGTGTAGCTGGTGTTGCTGTCTATTTCCTGCAGGGACCTTGACTGATGCTTTTGGATCTTCGAAGGGAATTGAGAACCACAGACTAGAGATTATAACTTTGAGGATTGATTTTAATAAACTTCATTGCAGCATAATTTATATGCAGTGAAACTCATTCATTTGACGTGTACAACTTGATGAGTTTTGACGCATGTATACAGTCATGTCACCAACAACGTAATGGAGATCTGGAACACTCGTACTGAGACAGAGCTTTCCTAACATGCTTCACTCCAGTCCGTCCCTTTGCTCCACGCCCTGGTCCTCGACAGCCATTGCTGGGGTTTCTGAGGTCTGTCGGCTTTCTAGGCTTTCTCACTTCAGCAAATATGTCCTCTGCGTTGATGCCCCGGCCCAATGGAAGAGATTAGCAATAGAATCTTTTAAACTGTAAGACCTTGCCCACGTCAAGAGCTGGGCAGATTTCAATCTATTCCAAAGCCAGGCTCCAAAGCCAGCCATTACTCTGCATGAGTAATGCAGATGCTGACAGTCACTGGATGACAAGGAGGCAGAAGAGAATAGAGAGGCAGAGAGAACAGAGAATAGAGAGAAAACGTCATGGCTCGGGAAGCTAGTCTGAGCCTCAGATGGAGCTTTGAGGTTGGTTCTGACATTTACAAATGGGCTCTAGGGTCTAACAAATGGTGAGTTCAAATCCCCATGCTCCTGCTGATTAGCCTGGTACTTTCAACTGTGTAGACCTCTATGGTTTCTCTATAAAATAGGACCCTTATACTTAATTTATGTATTCTTGTGAAAATTAAAGTGAACTCATGTATGTGATGACCCCAGACCAATATGAGAAGATATTTGTATAGCCCATTGGCTTCCAGTAAGTTGTTATTACGGAAATTATAACCATATACATTCGTATACAGTTTTACCCATCAGGAAGATCCATAAGACCTTGATTCTTGATCTATGTCTTAGTGTTTATTCATCAACCTTGCAAAGTTTTTGCTTGTTTTAGTGTAAAATATCGCAGTATTCATTTCTAGAAATTTCAACAAGACTGATGAAATTTTGAAATGTCTTGTTGAGATTTCTGACATATACTCTGGCTCTGCTACTCACTAGTTGTGACAAGGGGACAGGTGTCCCCTGTGCTCTGCTCCCTGGTCTTCAGTTTCTTCCTCCTTAAAATGGTCCAGTTGGGCTGAGAGATTTCTGTTGTCTCTGCCAGGTCTAAAATATTATGACTCTTGGATTCAAAACAGGACTGTATAATATCTAATGGAAAATGCTTTGAGTGACTCCAGCCTCATTTGGACAGAACACTCCAAGCAGCTGCTGCCCCTATTTGACCACCATTCGGGAGGATTTTCTGGTGGAAGCGTAGAGGGAAGAGTGAAGGAGAAGTTCAAAAGGATGTAGTATATCCCTGTGTAACTCACAAGACAGGAAGAGCCCCATGAAATCTGAAGCGACTAGAAGGCATTCTCTGCCTCCCCAAATAAAGAGAAAGCAAACCTTTTGGAATTTCTCATCAGCAAATCTCTTCTTTAATAATGCTAGTAAACAAAACAGCTATTGACGCTAACAGCTGTCAGTGTTCAGACATAAAGAGCTATTAACCAGGGAATTCTTTATAACTTTACACATGCAAAATTAATGGCAATATGGGCTACTTAAGTGGTAAGTTTGAACTCAAAATATGGACTTGGGAAACAATTAGGGGTTATTCGAATTTCATCCCCTTGAAAGTTCTTCCACTGGGTCCCTCCAGCGAAGATGCTCCTATGTACTTTTTTTTTAAGCCACGGTAAGAAGCTGTTTTAGCGTAGCCAGTTTCTCTACTAGAATTATTTTTTATTAGCTCTTCTAATCTTGACAACAACTCTGAGTTAGGTACCGTTGTACTCACTTTACACATGAGGAAAATGAGGCTGCATAATGCGGCCAACATCATGGTGTAGAAAGTATGTAAATGGGGATTTGGCCTCAGACTCTCTGATGCCCAGATCCTGGGCTGCCCTTGCTCCCGAACAATAAGGAGCCCTTGATATTCTTGCCTATTCAAACCAATGAGCCAGAAATGTCAGCGCAGGTATTCAAGCAATGAATTCGTGCTTGGCAATTATTAAAAGGCAAAGAGGCGGGATGAGCCAAGAGGAAACCGGAGAGCCAGGCTACCTGGGAGGGACTGAACTTAAGAAGTGTTTTTGCAGACTGGCCTAAGCCTCCCTGACAGTTTCGGTTACATTTCTGTGACACAGTGAAGAAAGATCTGTACGTAGAAGCAGTGGATGTCATGGCCCCTACAGTTAACCTGTCCACACTGCTCAGAAAAAGAATTTCCCAGCAGCCCAAGCTGGAGCACTTCTGGGCTTTATTTTCCTTTCTCCTTCCAAGTGGGTTTGCATCACAAAGTCCTAAAACATAGTCATAGCCAGGCAGAGAAAGGGAGACTTAGGGGTCTAAGCCAGAAAACCAGAACTCTTTCGAGTAGATTGTTATTTGGACTCCCACACTTATATGAATTATTTTGCAGCAAGAATGGTTGTCTTTAATCAGCGGTGTGCTAGTACGTTTTTAACAAGTGGCCTCCACGATGGTTTTGGTCAGGGGAGTGCTAATTTTGTAGCATATGCTGATTTCTGTGCTCTAAATATCCTGCCCTGGTTGACTTCAGGCTACCAAGGTGACATCACTGAAGAGCGAGTTGGGAAGAATGCTCAGAAGCACACCATTATGTAGTTTCCACTCTACAGACATAATGGGAACAAATAATCTCAAAATCATAGGTAGTAGTTAGTATATAGGCCATACACCTGAAGCAGAAAGGCACGCAGATTTCTAGAGAGAAATGGTTCTCAAATGTGATCCCTGATCAGTGAGCAGCGGCAAAAACGTGGGTGTTTGTTAGAGGTGCAAATTCTCAGGTTCAACCCAGACTTACTGAATCCAAAACCTTGGGGGTGGGGCCCCAAAATATGTTTTAATAAGCCCTTCATCTTATTCTAAGGCACATTGCAATTTGAGAAGCACAGATGAGTCTTAAGAACAGTATTTAGAAAGGGTGCTGTGTTAGAAGGCAAAATTCACCCTTAAATCACTTGTTTTCAACAGTCTTGTGCATGGGAAACAGCAAAAAAATAGCGAAACCACCCCTCACTTCCAAGTGGCTCCCACATTTCCCTTGAATCAGAGCTGTGGGAGAGCCTCGTGGTTACAAACTTTAAATGAAAAAGGTATTTCTTACTTTTAATTATGTTAGTGGTAGACACATACATCACCTATGTCCATTTCATTAAAAAGTAATCAGGGATTTCTTGTGAGTCGACACTCCCTTTGACCACAATCTGCATCTCAGCACCCTCTCCTGAGATTCCCACGCTACCTTTCTGTTGTAGACCCTAACCAGTTTCTATGCATTTGTGTGCTTCTATATAAATATGATGGTGATGATGATGTTTTACAATAGATGCATCATCTTCTATATATCTTTCTGCATTTTTATTTTTGATTTAAAAATACATCTTAGAACTATTTTCATAGTGATACATGTATACTCACCTCAATCTACATGTGTGGAGACATCAGTATTTATTCAGACATTTCTCCATTGTTGGACAACTGGCACTTATTCACTTGGTTTTGTTGATTATAGCAGTGGGCCTATAGTACCCAATGCCAATATTAGGCTCCTCACGACTGTTCACTCAATAAACGTGATGCAGAGATAACCCATGTAGCTGGTTGTGTTTCTCTTGATACTTAGAATTGGAGTTGCTGAGCCAGAGGTCATGAGCATTTAAAATGTTAGTACAATCTGCTCAAATTGTCCTCTGCAGTGACCCAACCAGTTTCCAACCCCTCTGTATTGCATGAGAGCAACAGCTTACCTCCATTCTCTCCAACACTGAACATTACCAACCTTCCGGAAATCGCTGAGCTTATAGGTCTAAAATGGTCTCCATTGTTTAAATATAAATTTTCTGTTTATTTCTGGGATGATGCTTTTTTCAAATTTTGTTATTAATTTACATTTCTTTCTTCTCTCTTATGATAATTGCCTATTCATCTGTTTTGCCCATTTTTTCCCCATTACATCTTTTATGCATTTCTTATTGGTTTTCAGGATCTCTTATTTTCTCCTCTTCCTTCTTCCCTTGTACTTAAATATTTCATGACATCTTTGGTCACGTAAGAAGTTTGTCTTTTAATGTAGACAAATTATCTGTCACTCTATGGACACTGTCTTTTTGTCTCAACTAATGCCTTTCCTCATTTAATGTACTGAACATATTTTTGCATTTGTCAAATATTTTTTAGGTTTTCTTTCACTTTTTTTTTCTTTTGTGAGTGTATGAGGTAGGAATATAACAACTTTTTTCAAAATAGATAATTATCCTTTTTTTAAATGTTATTTTTTTAATGTTTATTCATTTTTGAAAGGCAGAGAGAGACAGAGCACAAGCAGGGGTGGGGCAGAGAGAGAGGGGGGACACAGAATCTGATGTAGGCTCCAGGCTCTGAGCTGTCAGCACAGAGCCTGATGTGGGGCTCGAACCCATGAACCGTGAGATCATGACCTGAGCTGAAGTTGGACGCTTAACTGACTAAGCCACTCAGGTGCCCCGATAATCATCCTTTTTAAACATCATTTATGGAATATCTTCTGCTTTCCCTACAGATTATCACATACTAAAACCTATGGAGTTTATGTGGCTCTATCTTAAAGATTGACCTGCTTTCATTCCTGTGCTGTTATCATATTGTTTTAAATGTTGTGGAAAAAAAATATTTAAACTTGATTATTTTGAAATGCGTTTTAGAACTGACAATAGCAGTTGTATTTATTTTCTTTTTCTCCATGTAATATATAAAAATATTACTATTGTTACCTCCATGACAAAACTTGTTCTGATACGTCAATCCATTTTTTGAAAATTGAATTTTTCCAAGAAATTAATGATGATTGAGCTTCTGCCTGTTTATTTCCATATTCAAAGGCAGGATAGCAAATGGTATGCATGGAGATCTTTCCCAGCATGTGTGAGACACAGGGCAGCTGAAGTCTTCAAATGGTGTCCTGGGAGCCTGAGCAAGATTTATGACTCCATAGGAAATCTTAGATTCACAAAATTATGTGTGTATTTTATTATATACATATAATTATACACATAATTATATGTATATTTCCTCAATGGGCAAAACATGAAATCTATTCTTGACCATTTATGTTTAATTGATGATTGTCTAATAAGCCAAACTATCTTAAGTATAGCACTTACCTTGCACTTAAAGGAGGTTAGAGGAGCATGAGTCCATGTCTGTGTGAATTTTGATTAGATCAATAAAATGTCTTAGATATTTTATCTAAGTTTATTTATCTGGCATTTATCAATGCCACTTGAAATTTAGTACATTACTTTTTTGGGGAACAAAAGAAAAATGTGAGGGGCAATTACCAGAGCGTGTTGATTCCCTTCTTCAGAGGCTCTAAAACTATGGCATATGCTGAACAGAAAAATTTAAGTTTATAAGTTAGATGACTGTCTCCCAGCCTATCTGGGAGAGTTACCATTTATATCTGTTGTGTTCAAATGGGAATTTATAGTGCTTCTTCATTCTCCAGAGGCCTGTTTTGGATAATAAATCCTATAACTTCCCTGTGCATGAGGTTAATAAGCATGTTTGTGCCCACTCAGGCCTGCAGTTTTCCTGGGCGAGGGAGTTAGGCCTCACTCTTATGTTCAGAGATGTTTGAGGATTCATGCATGAAGCTGGTCATGAGCTCAGAGAAAATGCACGTACCGAGGATGCAAGTCCATCATCTTGCTAAGGAGGGACATGCTAAGGGAGAATAGAATTGTTGGGTTGTAGACATCTGCCTTCAGGGGCCCTTTATTTGCACCACAGGCTGCACAGGTTGAGCACCATAGGCATGGAAACTTTAGAATAGAAGGTCTGGGGCTTTGACATGACAGCCAGCTGTAGTGAGATGGGGAAGCATGGAACTTGACCCCTAGATCTGCCACCTACTAGCTGTGTGACCTCAGGGATGCCATGATGCCTTTTCGAGCCTCTTTAAAAATGGGAAGAATAACGTCCACTTGACAGGACTGGGGATTAAGAGACATAAAAGTGTGTAGCTGTGAGCAAATGTACTGGCTGGAATCATAAATGAGGAAGGGAATGAATGTCTGCTGGATGAGGGCAAGTGCAATGACTTAAAGCTTCAAAACATGTTGCAGAAATTACTGTACGTCTCTCCATCAGTGTTAATGTTGGTCCTCGTTAATGTTGGGGTGGAGGAGGGAGAAGGAGAGAGAAAGAGATCTGTGTTACTGTGTCTAGTTGCCTTGAAGAAAGTGGATTGAAACACGCAAGTTTGACCTTGATATTTTTGTTTTTGAGAACATTTGCTGTCCTCCAATTCAACCCCTACTGTCCTAGTTTGACAAGTTCGACAAGCCTTGCACAGAACCTCATTGTTTGGTGACTGAAGAGAGCTGGAAGATGAACGTACAGATCACTCCCCGCACAGAGAAGTCTGCACGCACGGTGTAAGTGCTAGTCCCGCAGGGTGATTGAGAGGGCCCTCCTGCAGGAAAATAACACAAGTGCCACTTGTGGCTCAACGAAGACCATTGTAATTAAAAAGAAAAAAGAATTACATGTATCATCAAGTCTAGGGACCATATGCCATTCTTTGTCTGCCAGTAAATTTATCTGCTCAATGGGCACAATGAACAATAATTATCTTCTCCGAGCTATGAAAACCCAGTGGCAATCGCCAGTGACAGTGGATGGCTGTCACTGTGGCCATCACAGTCACTGTGACTGGCTCACAGTGTGAGGGAGCCTGATACTGAGAATCTCATCAGGTCCCCTCCCTGGGTCAAGTGATTATGTTGCATCGAGGTTTCTTGTGCATCCCCCACCTCAAACATGATTCTCCTAAAGGCCACACAGCTTGCCAAGCAGATGACGACATGGGGTTCTAGCCTTGGTTCTGCTGGGCCATCCAGGTGTACGTTTGATCTGGCAGCAAAACAGGGCAAATTTTATGGCCAGCTGAGGTTTCAGCCCCAAATGCCTAAAGAAATACACTGGAACAAGGACCTTCATTTTTCTTCAGTAGACACAGCCCGAGGTAGACCCTTTGCCCTTTCCCTAAGCCCATTCCCAGCTCTGCACCTGACTTCTCACCTCTCCATGTTGGAGGATGGCCAATTTAAAAAAGAAGAGGATAGTCTGCAGGAAGGAAAAGAGGTCCCCCCCCCAGTAATGGAATTTTTAAAACCCTCGTGCTACTGTTCCTCACCTAAGAATGGGCCTCAGTGAATGTTCTCAAACTTGATGAGCTTGATCACCTCTCTTCTTCCCTGACTGTGGAGTCAGAGGACAGACCCACAGGAGATGCTCTTTCTTCTGGATCAGAGCTTCCCAGCTGGTTCTGCAGTGGGTACAGGTCTGCTGAGATATTTGTCCCCTCTTTCCTTGGGGGACAAGGGATTCCTGGGCCTAGCTCTTGTTTTAACCGGCATATTTTACAAACACTACTAAACTCTACGTGTGTCATAGCATGAAAACTTGGAGAAGCTCTGTTCCAACAAACGTTGTCCAGCATTTTCATTCTTTCCTTTGTGATCCTACGTGTTCTAACTTCCAGATCCGGTGTCAGTTAGGATGTTGTTCTGTTTAATTAGGTTGGAAGGTCTCTGGAATATAAGAGGATCCTCTCGTCCCCACCATGAGAACATCCTCCAGTCATATTCTGCCTCCATCCACCCATATATCTACCAACTATCTGTCTGTCATCTATTTCTCATCAAAAAAAGATGGGAAACATAGATCAGGACTTTAGGAATTCATGTTTGTGAAGTAGGTCAGGATCAAACATTATTTAAGTTTGCCCACAAAGCCTGCTCCAAATTAAGCTGTTTGCTTCTGTTCCCTTTCTTAATTTGTGCTCGGTAGCACTATCCATCCAGGTTAACAGGTTGAATGTGAGGTATAAAGTAAACCAGATTTGGGGGACCACACTGCTCAAAAGAAAAGGTCTGTCCTGAGGCTTGATGCCATATTATGTAATGAGGCAAAGCATATCCTTTACCAGTAGCTCATCTCAAAAGTGAAATATTCTCCCACCTTTCCTACGGAGAAATCAGCGACCAAATGGATCAGTTTCCTTCCCCCCCCCCCCCACCACAGAGACATTAGACATGAGAGATACACCGAAGTGTTTTTTCTCCCGTATGTTTCCCTGCTTAACCCCAGTTGGAAGAGTATGTCTGAGCACCTGAGTGGAGGCTGATTTCCTTCTAGAAATTGAGGTCTGGATCTTCTTCCACTGAAATGGATACAAGGCATCTTCCAGACAGCTAATGGAGCACAGTAACTCCAAGTCCCAGTGTTGAGAACTTAAAGCAGCCACAATTGCATAGCTACTGTCTACACCAGAATGACTTTATCCTATGAATTGGCATAATTTTCTCCAAGAAACTTCCAGGAAACTCTTTCGTGGGAAGATGAAATTGCAAATAACCGTATAGCTTGTATGGGGAGCTTCCCTAAAATCGATTTATTTGTTATTTGAACAGACACTCAACTATTCCTCATTCCCCCCTTCTTGGCAAATAGATTGCTTACCTAGTCTCATCAAACAACTGTTTTCTCACCAAACAATTGCTTATCTTTATGACTCTCTTCAAATTTTCTTCTTGCTCTGTCCACCGATTCTAACCTGTAATGAATGAACTTGACCCAGTCTCGACTAGTGCACCCCCATTAACATTTAAAGGCTTACTTTAAAACAGAAACCCCAGCCCAACAAAAACCTTTGCCCTCCCCTCAGATGCCACTAAAACACTATCAGAATGGTGCAGTGGAATCCCTTATTGTTTATAAGCAATAAACTCAGTTTTCCTTTGTCAAGAGATTATGCTGGTGGTCTTTTGGGGGAGTTAGTGGTTGATAGTTTTACCCACAAAATGTAAAAAATATAGATAGTTGTTATAGTCATATGTTACGGTCAAAGCAGTTTATAATATAAATACCAAGTTCCCTATATAATCAATATTTTTCAGACATAAAATTCTCAAAATCCAATAAATAAAATCATCCAGAGGGGGACCTGGGTGGCTCAGTCAGTTAAGTGGCCGACTCTTGATTTGGGCTCTTGTCATGAGCTCATGGTTCGTGAGATGAGCCCTGCATTGGGCTCTGTGCTGACAGCGTGGAGCCTGCTTGGGATTCTCTCTCTTCCTCTGCTCCTCCCCCACTCGAGCACACTCTCTGTTTCTCTCAAAATAAATAAATAAACATTAAAAAAATCATCTGGAAATGCAAAGAAGATTTAACAAAGAAGATTTCTGGACCATCTACACCAGAATGACTTTATCCTATGCATTGGCATAATTTTCTCCAAGAAACTGCCAGGAAACTCTTACGTGGGAAGATGAAATCGCAAATAACTGTATAGCTTGTATGGGTAGGTAGTGGATACTGAATCATCATGTGTGAGATACGAACCACGGATTTTTCAATTCCAGCCTCATAGGTAACTGAGGCTGATAGTCCCCAGACTTTGGGAGAAACAGTAATCCAGACCCACATGGCTGTTTGTGGCCACAGACAATAGAAGAGATTTAGTATTATCTGGGGAAAGAGATGAAGGAAATACGTATTTTCTTATTTCAGCAAAATAGAATAGGAGGCACCCCCCCTCCCTACTGGATTAGGTTACTACTATGAACTTCAACTCAACTGAGAAAATAATCTCCTATCGGGTGGTTGATGGAGATCTTATGCTGCCGTGTCCTACATGGGGGAGCAGGGGTTGGAGCTGGCCAATCATAAAAACGATTTCCCCTTGCGTGGCACCTAAAAATATTTTTCAAAACATAATAGAAGTGCTACACTGACATGCATATTTCTCCAAGTATTTTCTTCTCCAATTGCATAAAGCCTTTCATTTCTCCTTAACTTTCCTTATTGACTCTAACATCCCGATAATCCCATGATAAATCTCTGGTCTCTGTCAGTGAACTTGACTCCACTTTCTACATGAACTCATGGTGGACGACACTGACATTGCATCCTGCGTGGTGCCGTGTCCCAATCTTTCTGCCTTTGGTCATTCTCTGGCGGGATGTCAAGGTTCTGTTGCTCAGTGATAGCCCGGGGGCTGCTTTCTTGCTCAGTGTATGGTGGGCCTTGGTACCGGCCTGACATACGACCCTTTCCTTGTGCCCCTTTTGTGTTCCTTCTGGGCAGAGTATCCACCTCAGCACCTCATGTACATCCTCACTCCAGGAGGTCTGTGTGGGACAGACATGCTCATGGTTCAGCCGCCGGGCTTTTAGCCACACGCACTGCGTCCCTTGTTCAAGATGCATTCGTTTGCTCTGACACCCTCCTCCATTCTTGTCACCTGCCACCTCAGTGGCTGCAGTGATTCACATCAGTGGCATCTCAGCCTGTCAGGTGCATTCGTCACGGGGCAGGGCACACCCACTTTGCCTCCTTTGGCGGGGTGACTGCGCAGTAGGCATAATCAACACACTGGGGGACACCTGCCCAGCCGTTGTCCTGACTCCCGAGTCATCAACCTGCCTGGCCCCAGCACACTCCCCACCTGGGAAGCTCCCTGACCAATGCCCAGAGTTGTCTTCGCGGATCTTCTGGATTCTCCCTCTCAAATCTGCCAAACATATAGAGGTCACCCAGAATAATCCAGGGGACCAACCTGGGGCCGCTGAACACAACCGTCCACACGTGAACACCACACTTCGCACACACGGAAGCTCAGCTTATCCCTAGGTGATGTGTTATTTACGAGCAGAGAACTCTACCTCTTTGACACTTGGGCAGGAGACTGGCTGTTTATTTATGTATTATTGTATCATTTTGTACGGTCTGTGATTCCACCCTGTGCCTTCCCAGTCCTGCAGATTTTTTAACTGCATGTAGTTATTAACTTAATGCTGGGTGACTCTCTGGGTCTTAGAGACTTAATTCTATGACAAATATGTCTCTGACTTAAAATACAGATACTAACCGGTGTGCTAGGCAGCCTTCTCGGTCACTTTTTAAGTTAGCTGTGGTAGGAGGATTCGTGAACAGGAAGTTAGTAAGAAAGCGCTCTCTGGGGAGATCCGGAAGGAGTGGGCAGCCTGCCTGAGGCCCCTGAACCAGTGTTGGGACCCTCTCAGTCAGGGAGATGCCTGTCCCCTGACTGGGATCAGTGAATTTCCCTGACCCAGGGTGCATCGTACGTGTTCTACTCGAACCCTGCTCATTAGTTTAAAAAAAAGCCAATTACACATTCTGCCAAGGAGAGGCTCTTCAGCATAGATCACCCGGAGAGGCAGAAAGAGCCTCTAGGACTAACAGAGCATAGAATATTCTGTGTCATTATTCTGTTGTCCTCCAGGTAACATGGCCATTGTGTGTCTTTGAAAGGGTGTGTGCGTGCTGGAAATGAATATATTCTCCTCTGAAATCCCTGAAATTATAGAACCTTTATAAAGTCTGTAACTTCGAATTGGTTCTAAATCACCACTTCCCAAACTGTAATCTAGTACAACCCTCCAGTTTCAGTTTTATTCTATTTTTATTAGAAAACATTTGGATTTTCCTAAAAATATTTACTGTTATTTACAATATATATATTTTTTTAAAGTTTATTTATTTATTTTGGAAGAGCGACAGAGAGCGAGTGAGCAGGGAAGGAGCAGAGAGAGGGAGAGACAGAATCCCAAGCAGGCTCTGTGCTGTCAGCTCAGCTCACAAATGGTGAGATCGTGACCTGAGCCGAAATCAAGAGTTGGACCCTTACCCGACTGAGCCACCCAGGTGCTCCTACAACTTATTTTTTTGACTGAGAACATTAATTAAACATGGCAAATCCATCTAAGTTTTCCTATGTTTTTCACATCATTCTTTTTGCTACGTATAGTTTTTATAATTCACAAAATCATTTCACAGTTATATGTCTTGTCTCCAATTCTCTCCCTAATTGGGTTAGCATAACTGGCAATACTTTGTATCATTTGACTTGTGTTTGTGGGGATGTTTTCATGATTACTTTTTGATACATTATGAAATTCTGCAGGCATTTTTTTCTGACCCGGAGGAGATCTTAATGCTAAGGCCCTCTGCCATCCGAAGTTTCCTCCTTGTATTTTATTTATGTTTTGCTAGGTTTCACAGGACTCCAATGTTAGATACTTCCTGTAAGACTCTTAATTTGCAAAGGATATCTGCTTTTATGTTTTTCTCAAATCTCTCTTCCATCATTGTCAGCCAGGGTGAAAACAAAACAAAATGAAACAGAATAACGTGTAAGAGAACTTTGTGTGTCCGTTGGTGGTTTAAAAACAACAACAACAACAACAACAGCAACAACAACAACAACAACAACGTGGGAAGTATCCCAGGGACTGGCTTGAATATTGCAATGCACCCTGTAATAGAAGTCCTTCCAAGTTCCGGTGTCACTGGCTAATGTGAACACAAAAGGAAGATTCCTGGCAGAACTGAGTCCCAAATTTCAGATTTCATTACGGAATGACAAAGTTGTCATTAGAGCAATCTAATCTATCTAATATACCAAAAACAGACTTCATAGGACCTAGGAAGCCAAAACAATCCGGTAACCATTAGAGAGAAGAATCCGTAATTTAAAATCTTCCTCCAAAGGTAACAGCAGCTTCCAAGGGGACCAGCCGCGGGGCAGGAAGAAATGCAAACATCTGGCGGAGGGGTTCAAGGAAGAGGCTCCCCCAGTGCCGAGGCTCCCAGGCAGGTGCTCCCGGGTGTCTGAGGGACACTGAGGAAGCTGGAGGTCCTAGGGCAGAGGGAGAAAGGGGGAGGGACGTGGAGGGGACACCTCCTGGGAGGCGCAGATCACAGAAGCCCAAGGACTGTTTAGGAACCTTGTCACGACCTGCAGCCCAGCAGCCCTGCTTTTGGATAAACCCCAGAGAAACACAGACATCTGCACAAGGTGCCTGGTCCCAGGACACCCCACCCCCCCAGCGCTTGCAGCCAGCGAACCCCACACACAGCCTCACGCCGCCAGCAGGGCAGTGGGTAACTAACTGCCTTGTGCTGCCTTTCCACGATGGGATGTGATAGATCAGTATACAGCTGCATACACAGCCCCCTGTCGGTGACTGTCACAGTGTCCTTTATGTGAGTGTTGAATGCTGTGTGTGTGTGTGTGTGTGTGTGTGTGTGTATTTTTTACTAAATGTTTTAGAACCTTGAAAACAAGGATGGAATTGCAGGGAGGTACGGAAGAGATTTCAATTTTATGAGTCGCCTAAAAGTGCACAGGAAATGTTGTACCTTTTATCTCTATTAAGGACTCGGACTGGCTGAACCTCACCTTTTCTTACTGCTGGACATCAAAGTTATATTTCAGTGTTTAAAAGACAATTTTCAGGGCTCCTGGGACCCTGACATGATATTAATCTCTGGGTTGGGGAGCTGGCAGAGGGAGTCTCCCTCCTTCCCCAATCTGCCGTCGTTACGAGACGTTCTCACAGCTGTGAGGATGGTTGGGGAATCCTCACAAAGAGCGAGAAGAATTACCTCATTTATTCTCTATGCCCGGATAGCTGCCGGGAATAGAGACCCAACCAGACTGGATCACATCATTCCTTCCACGTTGAGCACCTGGTGTCTGCTGTGTGTATGTTCAGGAAAGCACAGCTCCCAGTGTCGATCAGCTGGAGGAGGGTGCTTTCTGGGGAATGGGACCTCCCGGATTTAGGGTGTGGGGCGTTATGTACACTTTGCATGTTTTAGACTGATTTTCGGATGCTTTGGGCATTTTGTACGACAGACGGTACTAAGGTAGCTTTTCCTTCTTGGTGCACGGCCACCTGGCAGGTCACCTCAGAAGCCTGGTCCTTGTCTCCTCTGTCTTTCCCACTCCCGCCCTTTGTGGACCCTTGTCCCCAGCCACCCTCACCACCGTCACCACATTCACAAGCCTGCCACCCCGGATGTTGGCTCTTCTACATCTTGGAATTAAGAGAATTTGACAAAATCCCTCAAGAACGTATCATGTGTCAAAGTGAACTCAAGGAGAGCCTGCTGAGTGGGGGCCTGGGGGGAAAAGGGCTCTAAAAACTAAACTACATACATGCTAATTGAGTCTGATGGCTTCTTAGAGTACAGACTGCCCACCCACAACATTGCTTTTCGGGTGTCCAAATACACGTAGTTCTAAAGCCAAATCAAATTGAAACAAAGATCGACAATTTTGTTTTTATTAGGGGGGAGCAGAGAGGGAGGGAGAGAGAGAATCTTAAGAAGGCTCCAGGGCCAACACTCCACACTCAGCGTCGAGCCCAACCCCGGGCTTGACCTCAAGACTGTGAGATCATGGCCCGAGCCCAAATCAAGAGTTGGACGCTCAACCAACTGAGCCACCCAGGCACCCCTATTGACAACTTTTGTCTTCAAAATTCATTTGGTGACCAAGTACCTCCCATCTTACATGGGCTATTTGTGTATCTCATCTAGTGTAAATATCCAGGTTTAACTGGAAACATGAATGTATTTAATTACAAGGTGCTGCCCCCCCAGATATGGAGGGGCTACCAGTGTTAAATGCCCAGTCTTGCTTTCTTAAAATCTAAAAAATACTTAATGCTGGGGCGCCTGGGTGGCTCAGTCGGTTGAGTGTCCGACTTCAGCTCAGGTCATGATCTCACAGCTCGTGACTTGGAGCCCCACGTCGGGCTCTGTGCTGACAGCTCAGAGCCTGGAGCCTGCTTCGGATTCTGTGTCTCCCTCTCTCTCTTCCCCTAACCCACTTGCATTCTGTCTCTGTCTCTCTCAAAAATAAATAAACATTAAAAAATTTTTTTGAAACAATACTTAATGCTAAAATCTGGCCCAAGTGTTTCAGATAAGAGAGTTTATCAGATCCCCATTTTATCTGCAGTCTGGAGCTTTCTTTCCTGCTTCCTATACTCCAAATACTGGCATGGGAGACCATCCTTTTGTAGCAAAAAGAAAAGAAAAGAAAAGAAAAGAAAAGAAAAGAAAAGAAAGAAAAAGCGATGTATTTGTACTCCACTCTCCTCCTCTTAAAAAGGACTGCAGTGCACTGAGAAGTTTCTAGCAAGTTGTTATTACATAGGATCTCTTTATTTGAAGTATTTGACAGATTTCAGCTGTGAATGTTTAGAGGTTTAGTTAAGCTTTCTCATATTGGAGTACATAATTATTAAATATGATAGATTATCCCACATTCGGCTTAAATAATTTAGCCTGGCACATTCAATAATGCTAATGGCAGGCAACTTGACTTTCAAAATGATGCCATGTATTTCTAAAAAGAACTTTTTGCTTTAAACTGTAGTTCATTATTTTCCATTCCAAAGAAGAAAAGAAAACTGTGAAGGGGCTGTGGTGAGCTTTATGTAGCAATAGGGATTATTTCAGCCATATTCTAAATCAAACCTCCAGATGAAAGGTGAAAATCAATTACCTAAATGTTTCGAGACGTTGTTTTGAGGTGGCCAAATCAAAATTTTATAGTGATTTCAC
Source organism: Panthera uncia (assembly GCF_023721935.1). NCBI lineage: Eukaryota > Metazoa > Chordata > Mammalia > Carnivora > Felidae > Panthera > Panthera uncia. The sequence goes on from NW_026057579.1 coordinate 34,551,751, forward strand.
AGTTTTACCTGCTTCTCCTAAATAAGACAAATTTTATGTTAAATGCACTCTTCAGAGAGGGTAAAAGTCACAACCCTTTCTGGCTTGATAAAAAAACTAGGGCGCCTAGGTGGCTCAGTTGGCTAAGCATCCGACTCTTGGTTTTAGCACGGGTCATGGTCTCACACTTGGGTGAGATCAAGCCCCGTGTTGGGCTCTGCACTGACACTGTGGAGCCTGCTGGGGATTCTCTCTCTCTGCCCCTCCCCCACTTGTGCACGTGCGCGCGCTCTCTCTCTCTCTCAAAATAAGTAAATAAATTAAAAAAAAAAAAGAATAACAGTGTGCTGCAGGGGAAGAGTAGACATTTTTAAAGCAACCAGTGGCTGCAGAAGGAGTAATGACAATCTGAGTTTCAACTGTAAAGGAAAATGTCAGAGATCCACACGGAGCGCATACAAAAGACGAGGTCTCCCATTTGGCGCACGTGGAATGAAGACAGAACATTTGCTTCAGATACAAGAGTGAGAAGAGCCAAGTCTTACTCGGGAGGAACGGGGCACAGGAGAGGGCCCTGTCGTGAAGGCCGGGTCATGGGAGGCCTGGCTCAGCCCGGGCACAGAGCTTGCAGGGCTGCTTGGGGCACCAATAATGCTGATAATCAGGATGTCTACAGCCAGCTTCATACCTTCATCCCTCATTTAACTCTCGCAGTGTTCTCTCCGTCGTGGGGAAGTAGAGGACGCCGAGGCGGGAATACTGGTGTGCAAGGACTTGATGAGCAGTTTGGCTGTCTCTAAACCTCACTGTACCCGTGTCTTGTTTCCAGAATCTTTTCGGGAAATTGCATCAAAATGCCGACCATCTCCCTTGCACCTTCCCCTCCCCCCAGTAATCTTACTCTCAAGTATTTTATAACATATGTGCAAAGTTGTACTTGATATGGCCAAGTGGTACCAAGTAACCAAAGAAAAATCCCTGACGTTTCTTTTAAAGTCAGATGATGCAGGGCACCCGGGTGGCTCAGTTGGTTACATGTCAGACTTTGGCTCAGGTCACAATCTCACAGTTCGTGGGTTGGAGCCTCACACTGGGCTCTGTGCTGACAGCTCAGACCTGGAGCCTGCTTTGGATTCTGTGTCTCCCTCTGTCTCTGCCCCTCCCCTGCTTGTGCTCTCTGTCTCTCTCTCTCTCTCTCTCTTTCAAAAGTAAATAAAGATTTTTAAAAAGTTAAGATGATATTGGCATACAATTAATTAATTTAATAAATATGTATTAAATTCTTATAACAGGTCAGGTTTATGTTCCATAGAAACCCAACCCAGATACGGTCCCTACCTTCCCAGAACCGCTGGAGAGTGAAAGACATTGATTAAATATTCACATTAACAGACACATAATACAGACACATGAAAGGATTGTAGTTCTGGCCAAGCAGATAAAATTGGGTGAGGCTTCTCAGGGAATGGTGACCAGATGATGTTGCTGGCCCTAACATTTGTAGATGCTAAGTGACTGAGTATCATTCCGGGCACAGGGCGCGGCCTGACCCCTCACCAGGGTGGAAAGAACACCGACTTTCAAGGAACTGAGGAGTGTGGTGTGGCTGGGCACAAAGAGCGAGAAAACACACAAAGGTAAGGTGGACAGGAGCCGGGCACCACAGGGTGTCCCGGGGTCCAATGGGAGCTGTGTTAGACTTTATATATTCTCCGAGATGTGGGAGGCCTTGGGGATGTGACATGATCAAATACAGCTTTAAAGTGACCGCTGTAGCTCCAGCGTGAGAGCCGAACAAAGGGAGACAGAGCACGCGGAGGGACGGTAGCGGGTCATCATCGCAGCAGCCGAGAGATGATGGAGTTTGGACCAGGATTTTGTAGGGGGCGTAGAAAGAAATTGCTGGGATTGGGAAATGTTTGGGAGGTAGAACTGACAGGCTTTCTGGGGAATTGCGTGGGGGGTGAGGGTGGGAAGGAAAAGTCAGACGATCTCTAGATTTCCGTCCTGCGCAACCGTCGGGGAGTGGAAAAATGAAACAGAGCAGATCTGGAGGAAATCCATAGTTTTGGTTTTGAAGTTGCATTTGTGATTTCTTCCTGGCATCCACGCGAGCGCACTAAGGGAGGGTGGGGGCGGGGCGTGTCCTTGGGAAGCAGCAGTGGGCAGGAGGGACGTGGGCAGGTTGGGGGAAGATCTGGGGAGAAGCAGCTTCCTGAGAGGGCCCCTGGGTGGACGGACACCCTGAAAAGGGCTCGGGTGACCTCTGCCCCCACAGAACAGAGGGAGAAGCTGGGAGTTTCCAGGCAGAGTCCAGGGAATCACAGGTGCCACACATAGGGACCCACAGGGCCCTGGTGTCCCTCTGGCCAGAGGGGCTCACACACTGGAGACTGTGAACGACAGCCCCCTAGATTCCTTTGCGATCACTCCTTTTCTAGATGCGGGCCCTAAAACCCTGTGAGAAAGTGCCTGCAGCAGGGCCCTCGGCTGGTCAGCACCACGCCGGACCCTTCCCCCGGGTGGCCGCTGCCTCTCTGACCCCATCTCACATCTCACATCTCACACATGTCGGCCTAGCACCCGCTCTCGAAATCCAAGATGGGGCCTGCCGATTCCCCGCCACCCGGGAATCACAGCTTGGCGTTGCCTGGCTCAGCTCCTGTCCTTGTCCTGTGCCCCGCGATGTTCCTGTGCAGTAGCTGGTTTTCAGTCTGTGACCAGCAGCCCTCAGTGCAGGCGGGACATGCCATTAGGCTGCCCGAGCTCTGGGGTGCTCGTGGAAATTATTAAATGGAGATGTGGGGGATGCCCCTGGTGCAGAGAAGGAGGCAGAGATCAATGTTCCTGTGACTGTGGGGTGGGCGAAGGGCTTCAAGTTCAAAGAAAAAAAAAAAACACAGATTTCAGTTGTTGCAAATTGCAATTTAAAGGGTATCCATTTTTCATATGACTTTAACTGAGAAAAATCGAGTACAATGATAGGGGAATAACATTCCCTGCTTACTCACTCTAAGTAAGATAAGTACATTAAAGTATATAGTATTTTAACAAGGGAAAGTTTAGTTAGTGTCAACATGAATGAAATCTAGAGTAGAAAAGCCAAGAGAAACCTCTAATACGAAATGCACATACTTGGCCAGTAACACTGAGTGTGGGAAGAAAAAAATGAATCTGGTATCAGAAGAGACTCTAACAACATGTCCAGAGGGCAATAAGCTAACTGGAAGGAATAGATGTGTGTGTGTGTGTGTGTGTGTGTGTGTGTGTGTGTGTGATGAGTACCCGTGCGTATCGACATAATGTATGAGGATAATTTCCACAGTGCTTGACACACAATAGACCACATACGTGGTAACTATCACATACACACAGATACGCACACATAGATACGGGCCTGGTGCCATGCTGCCTGGAGTCTGGCGCCTTCTAGGTTAATCAAACTGTTCAGGGAGATCCACTGCTATAACACATCGGCCAACCGAAAAAGTTCAACCAAGGTTTTTTCTTTTTTTTTTTCCTTTACATGACTCAAAAGGAAATAATATCAAAGAAAAAAAGGGTGAGATTACAAAACTGCTCAACTACTCAAAAAAAGACCACAAAAAGCCCTCAAGAACCTTTGGTGTCTGCTATGAATAAAAGTATATTTTTCCCAATACTGTCTTTAAAAACTGGGAACACCCACAGCATAGAGACAGTGCCCCACAGCCTGGTGTGCTCGGAGGGCATGCTCTACGAATGACTTGGTGTCGCACAGGAAGGCGAGTTTCTAGAATTCTTGGTGTATGCATCAGAGAGGTATGTATGCATCGGAGAGGTACTTTCCTCGGCGTGCTTTGTTCTGCAGGAAGAGCGGCTAGGAATGAATCAGGACGTGCATATTTGAGTAGGTGAAAGTCCTGGGGTCTTGCCATCCAGAGTGTGGCCCTGGCACCTGTGAAAATGTTTCTCCACCATGTGGGAGCCCAGTGCTGCCCCGGAACTAGGACTGAAAGCCAGACAGCGCCATACTGGTTCTCAACCAGACAGGTGTCTCAGCGAGGGTTGAATTGGTGTCCCGTTTCACCTGAGTGAGAGCATTCTGGAGACAAGGACATTTCTAGTCCCTTCCCACTTACTTCCACAGCTACCCCCCCCCCCCAGGTCAAAATTAGGTTTGCAGCCTGGTGAAAACTCATCTCCTTCCTACCATTGATGTCAGGCACACACCTCAGGGAGGGAATCATTTAGTGTATGTGACCTCCCACCTGAGAAACTGCTTCTTCAGGCTGAGGACCAGGACCAGAAAAGGACCTGTGTGTCCCCCCCAGCCTCCAGGGGAAGGGTGGCCCTGAAGCCCCTGCCCTTGGGGTACCTTGTAGATTCAAGACCATTCACCAAGGGGTCGGTGGCTGAGGAAGCTTTAAAAAGCGTCATTTGCCAAGTTGTGAAGAAAGAAAGAACCCCACTGAATTTCATTGACACTTTTTAGTTGAGGGAATTCATGAGGTCACAGTCAGCATGACTATTCTGGGTCATGTTTAGGTTTGCATTTGCAGCCACACTCACTGGTTTGGTTGAGGGAGCCAAGTCTCCCGACATGTAGGAGGTGCTCTTCTTGTTGAGTTAATGTTTGATGGCTTGAGATCATTCCATTTGTTTTGCCCTCTTACCTGCCCATCCATCCTTCCAGCTTCTGAAATACTGATTTTGCATACATGAAAGCGTTCTAATTTAGGAGTGGATTGCATCTGAGCCTTTAACATGTACGTCTTTTCTTTCGGATTTGAAAAGACCACGGTGAAGAAAGAATACAAATATAGACGACTGCCACCATCACCTTATTAGTGCCTCACTTTCATTGAAATGGGCTAGTGTGGGGCTGCCTGAGAGCTTACACCTGTGAAAAAGAGAGTGAAAGGAAAAGACAAGACTTGGTTTTGTGGGAACTGTGTTTCTCGGCACGAAAGCACCCCAGGTCTTCACCTGCAGTGTCCCTGCACCTGTCGGAAGCCATGGTGGCTCCAATCCTCCTGTCAATTGCAGGAAAGGCATGCAAGAAAGTTGTTCAGGAGATCGGTGTGCAGAATAAAAGTGGACTTGGAGAGAAGAAAGAGTAAAACTCTCCAATCAGTCTGGGTGCTCAGTCTAGGCCAAATTTCCAAACGTATATAGGCTGTTTCTAAATGAGAGTAATTGAGCCAGTATCCAATTTTAATGATCAAAGAAGTGAAGGGCATTCAATATCAGTCTATGTTTGCAGGTTACTTTATGATATGCAAGGTATTTTCATCTACCTTATATAATTTAATTGTTCCTAAACCTTGCAAAATGGATGTAATTTACACATGTAACATTGGTGGAAATAACCAAGGCTTAGAGAATACACTTACTTTATCCAAACCAGAACTAAACCCAGATTTTGTGACTCTGATCTGGGCACTTAAAACATGATTACTACCTAAAAAGAATGCATCCACTCTTAACCATTCTTCGGTCAAAATGAGGACAATTGTAACTGCTTTTTTTTTTTTTTTTTTAAAAAGATAGAGTAAGTTGGCAAATGATAACATCATCAGGATGATGTTTCAGATGTGAAAAATTCGTCCCCATGTCTCTGCCTCAGGGAAGCCTGGCTTTATGCGTTCACGTGTGTCCTCTCCTTCAAGAAAAGTCCCTAGACACCCAGCATTGGGGGAGATGCCCGCACACTGTAGGCATGATGTAGCCCCATGTTCTGCCTCTTTACAATGAACTGACCAGGAGGTCTTCAGGGATCAAGTTCAGCAAAACCTCATCCTCCTTTATGTAGCATATCTCTTGGTGCTACCCACTCTTCCTGAACCTTCCGATTGAGTTAGTAGGTACCACATCACATCAAAGCCTCCATCAATTTAAACTCTAGTGATGGTGTTTGATAATTGTTCAATAAACTCTGAATTTTACTTCAAATCTGTATAGGGAGGAGGATACTGCTAAATAAATCAGTTAAGCACATTTCTGGGGAGTATTTGTATACACAGCTTCCAGAAAGATTATTCTTCGTAATTAACAAGGTGTTAACTCAGAAGAACTCAGTTCAGCAGTTGTGGCCCAAGTCACACAGGACCCTGTGAAATGAAGTAGTTATGACATAATCAAGGGAATAGGGCCGAGGCTTGCTAACCTGCAATGTGGCAGAAGGTCTATCTGCCTCTATGCAATTGGAAATAATGTGATTCTTTTCTGAAATCCCGTGACTCCCGTGTTTGTCTCAGACATCCCAGAAACAGATGCCAGAGTGGCTCAAACACGCAAGAAAGTTCTTAGGGGGAAAGACTAGGATGAAATGAAGAGAGAGCCAGGAGGGGCTGGGAGAGCCCTTATAACACATGCCAGTCAAGCCCTTGAGTAGAGGAGAGAGGGACAGAAGAGAAAAGGATGGGAGGAAGTATCTTGGGTGGCCATGACCTTCTCAAGAAAGTTCAGCCAAGCCATCGGCAGCCCTGAGTCAAAGGTACCTGCCAGAGGGCTAAAGGTCCTCTGTGACCCCTGGAAAAGGGCCAGTCTTGGTATCCTTGCCACGTGCAGACACTGCTATGAGAAGCCCCTGTGAGCTTGGACTTGTAGTGATGATTTCAGGGGACAGCAGCTGGATGCTCAGTCACTGGAGATCTGAGAGGTATATTCTCAAAGTCACCACAACCCCTTTCTGGTAAGACAGTCGTGTAAACAATGTGTGGTTGGCTGCATAATCCCCCCAACTCCAAGGTGTCCACATCATAGTCCTCGACACCTGTGACTGTTACCTTACATGGCACAGTAGGCTTGGCAGATGTGATTGGGTCAAGGAGTGTGAGGTAGGGTGATTTTGAGGGGATATCTGGGTGGGACCGGTATAATCACAAAGGTCCTAGTAAGAGGGAGGCAGGATGGTTAGAGTCAAGAGTCAGAGTCAGAGATCAGAGAGGACGAGCTTCGATGACACACAGCTGGCTTTAAAGGTAGAGAAAGAGAGCCATGGAGTAGGTGGCCTCTAGAAGCTGGGAGAGGCAAGGAAGTGGATTCTCGGTACAATAGTAGCATGGAAGGATCCCAGGAAACTAACTCTGTTTGCAGTACAGCTGGAAGTAACCACAATAATAATAATGTTATTTTTATTTGATCACGCCGACTGGTTTTCATTAATTTATTTAGTCAAAACTTTATTTACCACTTCTTCTGTGCCAAGTGCTGAGCTAGGTTTGAGGATAAATTTGGTGAATAACAAAAAGCTGCAGTGCTGGGAAACATGCATGTAAGCAAATAAAGGGAAATTAAATATTTCTGGAGAGCTGTAACATCTGTTGAATATGCAAAAAACATCTATGTCCAAGACGACTGAAAAGCACCTTTTCACACACTGATCTCTACCTTTTCTTCCCTGTAGCTTCCAGGTTGTCTTTCACTCCCTTCCGCTGGCTGCATTTCTTTTTGGCCCCAGGACATTTACATTTGCCAGTTCCCTCTGCCCGAAATGGTCTCCCCAGTCTCACCTATCCCATGGTGAATTCCTTGTGATTCTTGCCCAAGCAACTGATAGCTCACCTTCAGGGACCTTCTCTGACCACTCATGTTCAAAGTAGCTCTTGCCCCATTGGTTTCTATCTCTGCCCTTGTTTTTGTTTCATTTCTCTTTGTTTTACCATTGATTCTGTTGAAGAATAGTTGACGGGTTCAGCCGTATAACATAGTTATCTGACAGTTCTGTACACGAAGTGGAGCCCACCACGATAAGTGTAGTTACTCCTGTCACCATACAACGTTATTTCAATATTATTGAATATGTTCCCTCTGCTGTACTTTTCATCCCCATGACTTACAGATTTCATAACTGGAAGTTTGTACCTCTTAATCCCCTTCATCTATTTCACCCACCCACCCTTCTCCCCTCTGGCAACCACCAGTTTGTTCCTTGTATTTATATCTGTTTCTCTTGTTCATTTGTTTTGTTTTGTTTTTTAGATTCTACTTATAAGTAAACTCATGTGATGTTTGTCTTTCTCTGGCTTATTTCACTTGGTATAATGCCCTTCGGGTCCATCCATGTTGTCATGAATGGCGAGATCTCATTCTTTCTTATGACTGTGTAATATTCCATTGTGGATATACATCACATCTTCTTTATCCACTCGTCAGTCGATGGACACTTGGGTGATTCCGTGTCTTGGCTATTGTAAATAATGCTGCTGTAAACAGAAAGGTATTAGATATCTTTTCAAGCTAGTGTTTTCATTTTCGTTGGGTAGATACCTACTCATGGAGTTACTGGATCATATGGTTAATTCTATTTTTAGTTTTAAGGATGCTCTATACTGTTTTCCACAGTGACTGTACCAGTTTATAGCCCCACCAACAGTGTGCGAGGGTTCTCTTTTCTCCACATCTTCTCCAACACTTGTTTTTTCTTGTCATTTGGTAGCAGCCTTTCTGAGTCCCTTATTCTTCCTCTTTGGCAATTAGCACGATTTAATTTTTTCCATTTATTTGTGTGATTACTTATGTTACTCATAAGCCCATGCACTTCACAGAATAGTGACAAAGTCTGGCAGGCCTAGCATTGAATGTCTACACCTGGGACAGCGCTTGGAAGCTTATAGATGCTTGGTGCATATTTATTTTGTTTATGAGGAAGCTGAGGCTGTTATTGGGAATCCTTGAGTCACTGTCAGTATTTAAAAGCATCATAGAAATAACAATACCTGAATTTTCTTAAATGCTTGCTCACAGAACTAACTTGTGATAAAGCAACATAGGCCAAAATACAAACAAACAAAATTACTTGAGTCAGTTCTCATTATTTGCAATAGTTATGTTCTACAGAGTCATCTCAAACAATGAGTTAGTAAATACTGAACCATTTCTCCTGGGGAAATATGGAGTTAGGTTCCTAAAAGTCTCGGGTAATAGCATTTTTGTCAACTGATTGGTATACAACTCTGCTTGATGTGTGTTTCTGTTTAAAGAAACCTTATTTAATATGTAGTGTTGATTCATTAACATTTAACTTAACAGCATGATAACTCATGCCTGAATGAAGGGTACCTAATACATGAATTTTCTCCCTCGTGGCTTTCGTGCTCTTAGGACCACTAGGCAGCACTTTGGCACATGGCTGTGGGTGATTTTAAGCAGCAAGATCAGCAACAAAAAGCACAAAAATGTGAAAAACGTGGCATCAAACAGACCATGAAAAGGACTGTTGTCTACAGTGTGAGAGAAGAAACAAGAAGACAGAACATTGTCATGTTCAGCGGAGCTGGGAATGTGCACGAGAAAGACTCAAATACTGCGCCCTGTGCACGTGTCCCCGAATGGCCATGAAAGACTTTTGGGATTACGCACGTGTTCTTGTGAGGAGACAGATTCACACGTAGAAGAATCTGTGAATGGTGAGGGTTGACTATGTTTTCTTTTGGCCAAAAACGAACCATCTTAGGGTGACAGTAATGGGTATCTTCCTCCGACAAAAACTCTGATAGTGCTTCACATGGGAATTTCTAGAGTTTTCATGTCCAGCAGATGAGTGTTTTGGGTATTCAACATCGGAAGCATCTTGCCGTGGCCCCAGGTGAGGGCCGACGGGGACAGTCTGGACTGGCAGACCAACAGGCCTTGGGTTCCTGGCCAACCTCATTCTACTGCGTCCCGTTTCTTCCACAGATATGGATTTGGAAAATATGCCACAAAAAAGTTGACAATTCATTCTAGGAAACAACTTAAAGACTTAAAGAGTTAAAAATGACACAGAAAGACGGCATAGTATCAGGGAGGTGAAGGGGACATAGGCCACAAGTTTCACATTTTCACTTCAGTTTTGTCACAGACTAGCTATTGGGCCTAGAGCACATTCTGACCTCTGTGAAGTTACTGAATCATTTGTTTTCAAGATGGGGACAATACTACCATCTCCTTCAGAAGATGGTCTAATTATCAGCAAGATAATGAGAGTGCTTTGTAAATAGTAAAATCAAATATGCACCCAGTATGCATACATGAGTGTTAACACGCACGTAAAGTTTTATCTGTCACCTCTCACATCAGATTCATGTCCCTCCTTCCACTCTGGTTCTCTGGCAGCTTAGACATCACGTGTACCTCTGTGTGAAGGATAAAAGGCTGTTGAGAAGCAGAGCCTGGAGGAGGCAGGCGTGGGTGGGGGCAGGTGCATGCAGGGGGTGCAGACAGGACGCGAGCACTCTGTGTGGGAGGCAGGGAGGATGTGGGCTGCGTGTCACTTCAGCAGGAGACGTTGGTGCCTCCTTGTGCTACCCACGAAGGGCTGCAGGATCTTAACCTTAAAGTTTGTTGGGTTTTTTTTTTTTCAGCTAAATACAATACACAGTGTATTCCTGTCCGTGCCCTAAACTTGACTCCTGTATTCCGCGGAGGAAACCTGCCTGGTTCCCTGTCAGCAAAAGGCACAGGAACTGCAGAGCAGGACCGTTAAATGATATGTTCTCTGCATAGGTTGTTGGGCCCCGAGCCGCCAGCCGATCCTCTTAGGGAAATAGCGTTGAGTGATGTGAACCTGTGTCCTCAAAGCACCAAGGCCTCAGAGTGGAATGTGTTCTGCGTGCACTTGAAATGCACCCCGAGGAGGCCTGGGCCCCCAGGGCTCACTCTTGGTTCTGAAGCAGGATGGGGGTGGTGGGAGGACGTGTATGAAACCAGAGACACGGGCTCTACAGGCCCCGGCCGGCCCTGGAAGAGAAAATCTGTCACTGCCGGTGTGTTCACTGCCCCCTGACATGTGCAGAGCCCTCTAGAGAGTGTGAAGGAGGGAACGAGGTGAGTCTGAGAGAAGCAGAAATAGAAAATGCACCCAGAAGCCTGATCCCACTGCAGACTGTGGCCGGTGGCCTCGCTTAGGCAGATAGGACATCTCCTCCCACACTCATGTTTGCTTTCCCTAAGGAGGGCCAACAACCAGAGTCCCCCGAGGAGTTCTTAGGTTGTCACACCCTGCTACCCCTCAGGGGTGACTGGTCAGGAGGCCGTAAGGAACAAAAATCGGTTGTGGGCAATCTTTAGAGAAATAACAGAAAACCACGAAGCTCGCTGACCCGCAGGGAACACGTGTGTCAATTTGACATAATAGAGGCTGAACCAAGGCAGTTGTTGGGAGGTGAGGAGCAGTAAAGGTCTGAGAGAATCTAACAAAATAGAACTGAGCCAGCTCGGTGACCAGTTAGATGGGGTGGAGAGGCTGTTGGGTGAGAAGGAGGGAAGATATATATTAGATTTTATCCACTTGAATTTGATGTGCTTCTAGAAGTCCCAAGAGGAGGGGCCCAGTAGGAAGTGTGACACATGGGTCAGGAGTCCACCAGTGGCCGTGCTCTGGTGTGGATGTTAGAGGCAACCGCAAACTCGCCTTACTTGGAAGCGTATAGAGGGAAAGAAAGGAATCACCCGGGGACAAGATGTGCCAGGGGAGGGCACGTGCCTTCTGTGCCATACGGTTTATGTGAACGTTCACCTGCCCTACGTCCTGAAGGCTGGGAATAGATCCTTTTTGAGTTGTTTGTATCTTGTAGGAAAGTTTTTATAATAATCTGTTGTTCATTCCCTCATTTATCCAATAAGATAGTCACGGCATGCCTGCAATATGCCAGACTCTGATCCAGTCGGTCTCTGGCGATACAGCAGTAAATTATATTTTAGGGAAAGAACAAACTAATTTATGAATGGATGGATTCTGCATGGAGTTTTAGATTTGTATCAGTTAAATGAAAGAATTTCATCGGACTTCCATAGGACTAGCCCACGGTGCTGCCGAATCACTGGCAAAAAGCCGTGGACCAGGAACTACCCGTTGATGTTCCCCTGGAAAGGAACATTGCCATAGTTTAGGACTAAACCCCGGCTCCCATTGACAGCAGAGTTGAGAAGTGAGCAAGTTCACGAGCTGCATTTGGGTGTATTCTCGTACGGCTACATCTGGACATTCCTACTGAAGTCTGTGGTGATTACGCAGCCTCTCTCTCTCTAAGGAAGACACAGCCTGTGTCTAGTCTTCTTTTTCTCTTTTCTGTGTCTGCAGAGCCTTCCAGCCTTTGCTTGATTGTGTTCTTTCCCGGTCTCCTTTATTTTCAAGCCCTCGGCTCCGGGTGCAGACGTGGCTGGAATCTGCTCTGTCTTGGACTGTCGCTGATGGACCATGGCGGTCGAGGACACCAGCTACAAGCTTCCAAGGGGTCCTGTTGGTGGGAGCCAATACTGGTCTTAAGCGGACACAGGAGAGAGGCCAAGTCACGGATGACCAGCACACAATCCATGTGACCGCAGGAGTAGCTCAGTGGACCCGTTGAATCTGGGAGGTCTAAGATGCTTCCTTACGGGCAGGTTACACAAATACCATGTCAGGTGCAGTGCTTCTGAGGGAGGCTTGTTCTTGGATGAAAACCGTTCCGTCGCTTCTTCCTCCTTTATTTTTCACAGAAGGATCTTGGTTCTGCCAGCCTGGCTCGCTTTGTCATGCGTCCTCCGCCACAAGTGACTCCTGCCCGGACACGTGTGCCATTGTTGCCTCCTGCATGGGTCTGTCTTCCTTAGAGGGCTTGTGGTCAGCTTTCGCTGTGTCTTGAGTTGCTTCCCATTAAGAGGATGTTCACTCAGGGATCCATGCTCCCAGGAGATGAATGTCTGGAAGTACAGGTGAGGCCTGTGTCTCCTGCTGCCCTCAGACTCCAAATGGCCCACCGCTGCCTCCAGGCCCCAGGCTGCCCTCCAGACACACACATCCTACACACGGCCATACAACGCAGCATTCAGCCACTTTTCTCTTGATCTTGCCCCTCTACTGGTATCAGTTCTTGAGAGAAAGTTCCTAGCAAGCTGCCCACTCCAAATAGCACCTCTGGGGCACCTGGGTGGCTCAGTCGGTTAAGCCTCTGACTTCGGCTCAGGTCATGATCTCATGGTGCGTGAGTTTGAGCCCCGCATCGGGCTCTGGGCTGACATCTCGGAGCCTGGAGCCTGCTTCTGATTCTGTGTCTCTCTCTGTCTCTGGTCCTCCCCCGCTCACGATCTCTCTCTCTCTCTCTCTGTATCAAAATTAAACAAAGATACAGAAAATAATAAATAATTAAATAAATAAATAGAATCCTTGGAGTGTGTGTGTGTGTGTGCGTGCACGTGTGTGAGGGGGTGCTGTTCTTGTTTTAACTATTCAGACATTTTAAAATATGTCCCCTAAAACTAATGTTGGATCATTAATGAAAATTATTTTTAGGTGGCGCTGATATTTCACTCTTTCAAAGAAGTTTCTATCTTTTAACCTTCTTTGACAGCTAATCATGTTAGTTGAGTCTATGTTTAATGAGACATAAAGGGCAACGACTAAGAATTAGAGCACAGAGATTCTAGTCCAATTTTGTGACTTACTGTGTGATCTTGAGCGAGTCATAAAACCACTGAACCTTAGATTTTTTTTTCACTTGAAAGACAGTATAATCCCTGCACAACTGGCACAGGTGTTTTAAAAATTAAATTAGAGGGGTGCCTGGGTGGCTCGGTTGGTTGAGCATCTGACTTTTGATTGGGGCTTAGATCATGATCCCAGGGTCGTGGGATCAAGCCCCACATTGGGGTCCACACTGAGTGTGGATTCTGCTTAAGATTCTCTCTCTCTCCTCTAGGCCCCTCTCCCTACTCGCACTCTCTTTCTCATAAAAATAATTTAAGAATTAAAATTGAAGTAGATAAAAATGTTTGAATTATTTGTTAACTCTGTTGGACAGTATAAATGAAAGACAGTACATGGTGTCACCATCATCCTGTTTATGATGACTTCATTCGCTTAGCCATGTAGTTGCCTTTCTGTAAACTTTCATGAAGATAGAGGTCACACTTGAATGCATATGTGGTACAGTCGTATTAAAACACCCAGCATGGTGTGTGACCCACAGAAGACACCCCATAAACACTAGGTAAAGAATGAATAGATCTTGTAGGTGAGAGATTTTCAAAGAGAATAGTAAGTCACTCGTGGATCATAAACTGAATTTAACAGAACACGGCAAGCATTAAAAACAAAGTAGAACGGAATGAAATGCATGACCTGAGAAGAGAGAGCCTTGGTGTAGTAGAGCCAGGAAAGTTGGGAGTGCCTGTGCTGTTGTATTTGTTTGTCGTAGATGCGCATATGTATCTGCATATGCGTGAATGCAGATGTGTGAATCCTAGGATATAGTACACTCATGCTACCTATCTGGAGATGTGAACCAAATGTGTAAAAAACTATGTCCCTAGATAAGAGGAATTCAGATTTTCAAATCTATGGAGCATTCCCCAGCAGGCAACATGAGTGAGGAAAATTCTGTGTCAGAGGTACTCAAGATACTTCCTGGGTGATGGTATAGCCTCTTTCCTTTTCTCCTCTCAGAAGATATACAAAAGCAACAGGGAAACTTAAAAAAAAAAAAAAAAAGAAAATAGTGTGAACTCCATTTTCAGTTGAATTTAGCCACACATAAAATCCACAGATTTCCAAAATCTACATAAAACCTGTCAAAAAGAACCCAAGATCATGCAGAAACTCTGGTGTGAGGAATGGAAGAGGAGAGGCCCAGAACTAGTGAGAGACACAGCAGGTGGCCTTAGAATAGGCAAGGGGGTCACCCTGAAATGACAACGTTTGCTGCCAGTGTGGCAGCAGACGGACTTGGACACCAGGAAGGGAAAGGATAGTGACCGAATTGTTTCTGGAGGTAGTTTGAATCAGGGAGAAGATAAGGTAGGGTATAGAATAGTCCCCACAGAAGGAAACTGTTTGTTTCTGTGGCAGTGGAAACTATGGAGCCTTTCAGCTTTGAACCTAGTTTCTCCCTGACACCCACCACTCTCAGAAACTGTCATCGATGGGATCTAAGAAGGTCCAGCCCACCCAATAATAAGTAGTGGAAGGGGACACACAGCAGAGTCATAAAGATACTTAAGAAATAAGTGCAGGGGTGCCTGGGTGCCTCAGTCAGGTAAGCGTCCGACTTTCGCTCCAGTCATGATCTCACATTCATGAGTTTGAGCCCCGCATCGGGCTCTGTGCTGATGGCTCAGGGCCTGGAGCCTGCTTCGGATTCTGTGTCCCCCTTTCTCTCTGCCCCTCCCCTACTCGTGCTCTGTCTCTGTGTCTCTCAAAAATAAATAAACATTAAAAAAAATTTTTTTAAAGAAAGAAATGCAAAAGTACCTGGTAGCACATGATCACTTACAAGAGAAAGTGTTGCCATGTAGCAACAATGAAAGATTTCCCAGTTATTTCCCTGAAAAACACAACAACAGCAGCAACACAAAAGGCATTGGAATAGTTAACTCCAAGACGAAAGATCACAATTCAGAAGTGCAAGACTGAAGGAAGAAACTGCGAGCCGGTGAGCAGATCAACAGTGCTGGCAGAGCTCCAGAACAAAAGTGGGAGAAAAGAAACAAAAGCATCTGAAAAATGAAGTGTGGGAGAGTAGACACTTCACAAAGTCTACCAGGGACAGGCTTCATATAAGACATGTGGAAAAAAGTGAAATGAAAACAAAGGATTAAAAAATAAAAGAGAACAGGATAGCCAATAAATGACTAGAAAAGTAGTGATGACATTCACACAACTGGTGTCCCCAGAGAAACATCGAACATGCTGGTATACAACAAATATTTAATATTACAGAGGAAAACAGTATCTTTCCCAGAGTGAAATATTTAAATCTACATATTGGAAGTGTCCACTCTGTGCAATGGAAAATGGATGGTCAACTTCCAGTCTGACCTGAATGAAGTGAATGGTTTTAAAATGTTTTATTTATTTTTAAGAGAGAGAGAAAGAGAGAGAGAGACAGAGAGAGAGAGACAGAGCATGAGCAGGGGAGGGGCAGAGAGAGAGGGAGACACAGAATCTGAAGCAGGCTCCAGGCTCTGAGCTGTCAGCACAGAGCCCAACGCAGGGCTCGAACTCATGAACCGCAAGTTCATGACCTGAGCCGAGGTCAGACACTTAACCGACTGAGCCACCCAGGTGCCCCTGAAGTGAATGGTTTTAAAGATTCTTTATCTTTATCTTTTAGGTAAAGAATCCTTAGGGCAGCTGGGCAGAAAGTCACTAGTAAGGGTAAAAAGAATAGTTGGTCCCAAGTTCCTCTCCCTCTTCAAACAACATGTTTCTCAAGACAAAAATTAAGGGTGGATACACACCTTAAACCATATGCCAGTGTAATTCCAAAATGATCATATTAAAATATAAATAATTAAACCATCAACGTAATAAAAGAAACAAAGGAGGGACATGACCTTACAGTTTTGTATTGAGGAAGACCATTTTAATATGGCTCAAAATTTAAAAGTCATACAGGAAAATAATACATTTTACTAAGTAAAAAAAAATGTCTACAAAAGAAACCCTTCTGCATAAAAATAACCACACAGGCAAAATCAAAAGTGAGAAGAATAGAAAATATTTACATTTACATATTTACATTTCCTATCACAAAAGTGTCTGTTACATATAAAGACCTCTAAGGAACTTTGTATAAAATGACTAAGAAAACAGTAGGAATCTGAGTGAAGAAGGATAGGTGAGTGGACAGTTTACAAGAGAGGATTTACAAGTGGTTCTCAAGCACTTGGGAAGATGCTCAGCTTGCCTCATGCATGAGGAAGGTAACTAAAAACTACACCAAGGACCATTTTTATCTCTGTGTTTAGTAAAAGTCAAGAATTTCCTCATGCTGTTGGCAGTCTGTGTCAGTGGCCATGGTCAGACATAGATGATAGGATTGCAAGTCACTGAAACTCTTTTGGAGGACAGCCAGCCAAGTAGCAGCTGTCAGAATTGTACATGCATGGACTCTCAGACAGAGTTACCCACTTCGGAGGCTGCTGCCTCCTCCTCCTCCTCCTCCTCCTCCTCCTCCTCTTCCTCCTCCTCCTCCTCCCCCTCCCATCGTCATCATCTTCTTCTTCTTCTCCTTCTTCTTCTTCTTCTTCTTCTTCTTCTTCTTCTTCTTCTTCAATATATTTATTTAATTTTGTTTTTTCTTTTTATTTTTTTAAATATAATTTATTGTCATATTGGTTTCCATACAACACCCAGTGCTCATCCCAAGTGCCCTCCTCCATGCTTATCACCCACTTTTCCCTCTCCCCCACCCCCCATCAGCCCTCAGTTTGTTCTCAGTCCTTAAGAGTCTATTATGGTTTGCCTCCCTCCCTCTCTGTAACTTTTTTTCCTCCTTCCCCTCCCTCATGGTCTTCTGTTAAGTTTCTCAAGATCCACATATGAGTGAAAACATATGGTATCTGTCCTTCTCTGCCTGACTTATTTCACTCAGCATAATACCCTCCAATTCCATCCATGTTGCTGCAAATAGCCAGATTTCATTCTTTCTAATTGCCAAGTAGTATTCCATTGTATATATAAACTACATCTTCTTTATCCATTTGTCAGTTGTTGGGCATTTAGGCTCTTTCCATAATTTGGCTATTGTTGAAAGTGCTGCTATAAACATTGGGGTACACGTGCCCCTCTGCATCAGCACTCCTGTATCCCTTGGGTAAATTCCTAGCAGTGCTATTGCTGAGTCATAGGTAGTTTTCATTTTTTTGATGAACCTCCACACTGTTTTCAAGAGCAGCTGCACCAGTTTGCATTCCCACCAACAGTGCAAGAGGGTTCCCGTGTCTCCACATCCTTAATAGCATCTATAGTCTCCTGATTCATTCATTTTAGCCACTCTGACTGGCGTGAGGTGGTATCTCAGTGTGGTTTTGATTTGGATTTCCCTGATGAGGAGTGACATTGAGCATCTTTTCATGTGCCGTTGGCCATCTGGATGTCTTCTTTGGAAAAGTGTCTACTCATGTCTTCTGCCCATTTCTTCACTGAATTATGTTTTTTGGGTGTGGAGTTTGGCAAGTTCTTTATAGATTGTAGATACTAGCCCTTTATCCAATATGTCTTTTTCAAATATCTTTTCGCATTCTGTCAGTTGTTTTTTAGCTTTGTTGACTGTTTCCTTTGCAGTGCAGAAGCTTTTTATCTTGATGAGGTCTGAATAGTTCATTTTTGCTTTTAATTCCCTTGCCTTTGGAGATGTGTTGAGTAAGAAATTGCTACGGCTGAGTTCAAAGAGGTTTTTTCCTGCTTTCCCTTCTGGGGTTTTGATGATTTCCTGTCTCACATTCAGGTCCTTCATCCATTTGAGTTTATTTTTGTGTACGGTGTAAGTAAGTGGTCTAGTTTCATTCTTCTGCGTGTTGCTGTCCAGTTCTCCCAACACCATTTGTTAAAGAGACTTTTTTCCATTGGATACTCTTTCCTGCTTTGTCAAAGATTAGTTGGCCATACGTTTGTGGGTCCAATTCTGGGGTCTCTATTCTATTCCATTGGTTTATGTGTCTGTTTTGTGCCAACGCCATACTGTCTTGATGATTACAGCTTTGTAGTAGAGGCTAAAGTCGGGGATTGTGATGCCTCCTGCTTTGGTCTTCTTATTCAAAATTACTTTGGCTATTTGGGGCCTTTTGTGGTTCCATACAAATTTTAGGATTGTTTGTTCTAGCTTTGAGAAGAACGCTTGTGCAATTTTGATTGGGATGGCAATGAATGTGTAGATTGCTTTGGGTAGTATTGACATTTGAACAATATTTAGTTTTCCAATCCATGAGCATGGAATGTTTTTCCATTTCTTTGTATCTTCTTCAATTTCCTTCGTAAGATTTCTATAGTTTTCAGCATATAGATCTTTTACATCTTTGGTTAGGTTTATTCCTAGGTACTTTATGGTTCTTGGTGCCATTGTGAATGGGATCAGCTTCTTTATTTCTCTTTATGTTGTTTCATTACTGGTGTATAAAAATGCAACCGATTTCTGTACATTGATGCTGTACCCTGCGACTTTGCTGAATTCACGTATTAGTTCTAGCAGACTTTTGGTGGAATCTGTCGGGTTTTCCATGTAGAGTATCATGTCGTCTGCAAAAAGTGAAAGTTTGTAGGCACATCTACACTTGAGTGAATGATGGAGGTGCAGCGCTGTCCACCGCAGCCAGGTACTGAAAACCAGCGACATGCCCAACAGTTGGGACTATTTGAGTAACTGGTGCTGCCTTTATGCCTGAGATTTGATCCAGCAATTAAAAAGTATAGTGATGGCTGTCTCTTGGTACATATAAAAACATCCACATACATTGAACTCTTCTGGAAAAAAAAGGAGGGAGACGAGTATATATTTGTACTTTGTGCTTAAAGAAATTCTGGAAGGAGACCCAGGGAAATTAGTGGCTCTTTGATCTTGTATGAGCCACCAGATGGAAGAGTATATACACCAAAACACATATTCCTTCTGAAAATCTTCATGAATCTAAAACATCTACACATATAACACTTGTAAAATCTAAATTGATATAAAGATTCTGGGGGGTAATTTGAAAATAAATTTCAAAAGCCTTAAAAATAAATATACCTTAAGGGCCCAACAGTTTCATTCATAGGGAATTTCCATAGATGCTAAAAACAAACTTCATAGTCCTTAAAATACCTCATAAGTACACTATTGCATTGGAAATGAAATCTATTTTCTTAAGTAATGATGGGTATCTCAAGCTAGTGGCCAGCATCTTTCTTAATGGAAAACACTAGAAACATTCTAGTTAAAATCAGCTAAAAACTAATAAAGTGAAGTCTCATCACTGTCATTTGGCATAGAGTCACTCTCTAGCTGCTTCAACTAGAGAGGCAGTAAAAAGATATAAAAAAAATTCAAAGGAATGAGCAAAGTTATCTTTATTTGTAGACATTAACCGCTTAATCTGTCTCACTGTCCTGAGTACAACACGAGGCGGGGATATGACATTTTCCCCCAGCTCAGTGGGTGTTGTCCTAACATTTGTCAAATACACTGTCCCTTTGCCCCCTACTTAAGAGGGCATATGTATAGTCTGTTTATACCTTTAATTTGTTCCATTGGCATATCTGTCAGGTTCTCCATACCAGTGCTCCTTTGGGTTCTATATTTTTGTGCTATATTTTGATATTTAGTATTGTTCACCCTTTTCAAAATTAAAAAATAATTTTTCCCATGACTAAAATTACCATAGACAATAGTGCAAAGAAAGTATAAGTATACAGATCAAATACTTAAATACCTACAAACAGCCAACTTAGGTGATGGTGATGTCTGACCTCCCTCTATACATTCAGCATTGCTCAGGGGGTCAGTGAGTATTAGCATCATCTGTTCATGGCAAAGAAACTAAAGCAACCATTACAAAGGGAAAATTTTTCAATCATAATATATTACTTGTCTACCTTTATCTTATTAATTATTCAAACATCATCAGCCCATCAGTAAAACATACAATTAAATAAAAATTAAATTGAGTGATATTTGATATTCTGCTGAATTTTAGTTACAAAAACACCCATATAATTTTCAGACTATATCACGAAGTTTCATTTGTCAAGGTGGGCAGATAAAATCTACTTTAACAGTTTCTACGTTTGCTTTATAACTTTCAACTATTTTGACTAATGGGCCTCTCTTTCTATTTTTGCCCTAGGCCCTGCAAATTTAGGGATGGACCTCCCCAGTTACTGCTCATAACCTCCAACATCTGTGGAGTGTAGGTCCTCATTCATCAGCTGTGTGTCCCTGGGCTGGTGGCTTCACCTCTGGGAGCATTGGGCCCACCCTACCAGCCCTGCCCTCCCCAGGGTTTGACTTTTACAAAGTTCTGTGCATACCAGAGGGTCATTTGACTTGGTTTTGGTGGCCTTATTTCCCAGGGCAGACTCTAGTTGCCTCAAAGACAGTGACCACAGATTGTCTGTTATTTCCCACAGATCCAGGCTCAGGACTAAGCATACAAGTGCCTCTTCTCAGCGCCCTCTAACTCCTACACCATTTGGCAGGGGAGCCTAGAAGCTGAGAACATGGTTTGAGAGTCTTCAGCTCCAGGCCTTGCTGTTGTTACCCTGTAGGAAAGGGAGGACCGGTGGCCTTTGCCACCAGACTGCCAGCCCTCATGGTCGTTAGGCTGGGGGGATGGGCCTAATGACCCATTGTCCCTACCACTACCCCTGCTCCTGCCTCTCGCCCCCTCACTCTGAATCTGTTGACCATAGTGTTCCTCCCTCTCTCTGACCAATGCCACACAGTGCGTTTCTGTCAACTGACATCCGGGCTGACAAATCAGAGTCCCTTCTCACCACCTTTCCTTCCCAGAAACTGCCAGAAGGCCAGAAGGTGTCCACAGGAGAGAGAGACTGGGGAGTGCTGAGAATAGAGATCAGGAGAATAAAAGCTTTATGAAAGTGTGTACATTCACGTGTGCTAACGTGGAAATCTTAGCTGTGCTGACATTCTGGAAGCCCAGTGCTGAATTATTTCACGGAGTTCTTTAGCAGATACGGACAAGGATCCATCACTTCACTGTCAAGTTTTGTCCGGGGTGCCCCTCAGCTCCCATCTATGCAGACCAACCATCCCTGCATCCACGCCTGCTCTCCAACACCTATATGCCCAGCTCAGGGTCCTGGGTCCCTACTCTCAATCTGGAGAACAAACTCATGTCCATTGGAATAGCAATTTGAAGGACGTGTGATCTTTATTTCTACAAAAGGGTTATTTGATCTTGGTTAAGTAAAATGAAGCATTTGCATTAGATAAACTCTTTTATATATCCTTTTATAAGCAAAGTCCTTCTTAGCCTTTATCTTGGACTTCTAAAATTCTCTAAGACTATAACGCCAATTCTAGAGTTTAGTTAGGGGCACAGTTGTGACTGCCTAATACAGATCGTCTTTTACTCAATGGGAAACTTTGTGATGTTGACAAATCTCACATCTGGGTAATGGGAACAAACAAAGCAAAAACTAGCTATGCTTGATGAACAAGGTCTGGGAAATAATGCTGACGTTTTATCAGAATTGTTATATTGTCCCCAAGAAAACAGAAATATCCCAATGAAAGGGAAATTGAAGGGGGAATGATCAGTATTTCTCTGGGCCAATTTGGAGGACCATTGATCATGACCTTTTAGTGAGTAAATTAGTTTAATATGTGTATAGAAATAGTTCTCTGAGTTGGATTTTCTTGATGTACAATTACAATAATTCCACGGGTTCAGATTCTCCCCCTTTTTTGCAAATAAAACAATAAAAGGGAACATATGTCAGTTTTTAAAGAGAAATCTCCTGGGGAAAAAAACCCAAGCCACCGCGTCAATTTAGTGCCTTTTTTTTTTTTTTTTTTTTTTTTTCTTCAAGTGGTTTGGACTGTGAAACAAGAGCATCTTCCAAAATCACATTAGTTGAAGCCTTGGGTGGTTGGGGAGTGGAGGCCAGGAGGAATGTTCCAGCAAATTTTGCTTTCCTGAAGCTGTTGTTGAACTGCTCACAGCCCGTCTGAGTCATGTTCTACATTCTGAACTCACCACGAGATCCTGGTGCACTCATGGTCCTATGCATCACAGGTTTGGAGAAATCAGGGAGCGAACCAGGAGAAAAGAGACAATGCCGGCATAGGCTTTGAAGATTTTCCTAACCTGAAGGACACTCAAGAATAGAGTTTTCCCTTTTTTCTCTCATGCACTTCCCCTCTCCGAGTATTTGGAGAGAAGAGCTAGGTTGTGACTGCTAGGAATGAAAAGGGGGTGAGGGGTACAGAGAAGAACCCACACAGGTAAGATGATGCTGTGATAGAACTCAAGCCCTACAGTGGTAGGTCCAACCAGGGATTCCCATATTATTTTGCCATGTTCCCAAACACAGAAATAGACTGTAGGAGGATAGAACAAAATGCACAGCTGCATGTACAGGTTTTACTACTTTATAAGAGGGATTGACATCCAGCAACACCAGGTGTCCCCCTAAGCTCTTCTCCAATTGCCAGTACAATAGTTAGAACCATTTTTCATGTAAAACCTTTGTGCCTTCAATTTTTCATGAATTTCCACAGGAAATTAACTGCATCAAATATTGTTAAGTGGTTTCTATGGACTCCATTCTCCCAGTAGGTCCAAGAATAGGTAAAGTTTACTCAACCACAAAAATGGACAACATGCATACTGTGTGCCAGTTTTTCTAGGCACTGAGGACACAGCAATGCATGGTAACTAAGTCCCTGCTTTTCTACCATATGTCCCAGTGATAAGAGGTAGTTGAGATAAACAATAAACAAATACAAAGTGTATTACACACACACACACACACACACACACATATACATATATGTACATATGTAGTATACATATATAACATACACATATACTACATACATGCATGTATAATATATGCATACACATATACTGCATATACACATACACATGTACCATATACACATACACATATACTACCTATACGCATACACATATACTACATATATACATATACTGCTTATACACATACACATACACTACATATACACATACACATATATTACATATACATATACACATACACTTATACACATATGCATATAAACATATACACATATAAACGTATACATATACATATGTATGCACATATACTACACATACACATACACATATACATATACACATACACTTATACACATGCATATACACATATACATATGCACATTTGCAATACACATATACACATATATGTACACATACACATATACACATATAAATGTATACATATACATATATATACACATATACTATACATACACCTAGAAATATACATATACACAGACATATACATATACACACATACATATATACATATACATGTACCCGTTAGAACTTAATAAATGCTAAAAGCTAAAATAAAGTAGCATAAAGGGAGAGGAAGCGATGTGGGTGTTGCTTTAATTAGGATGTACGGGCACGTTCTCTCTGATCAGGTGGCCTTTGGGAGGAGACCTGCAGGAGATGGAGTGGAGACCCATGGCCATGCAGGCATATGCAGGGAGTGGACTTGGGTGTCAGAGGCCCTGAGACTGGAGTCTGCTGGGCAGGACTGATGACCACTCAGCAGGCCAGTGTGGCTGCAGGGTCAGTGAGTGGAGACTGGTAAGCCAGTGCTATTTCCTGGTGGAAAGATCATTTGTAAGAAGTTAGTGTGTGCAAAAATCAGTTCTAAAATACTATGCAAGACTGACTGATAATTATGTTCATAGAACTTATTAATTGAAAAGCACATTTAATAAAGCAATCACAGACTTAAGAACCTGGAGATCATATGAAATTAAGACTTTTCCTCGTTCTTGCAAAATTGCTTTAAGAAGAGAAAGGAAATGTAAACAGAAAAATAGTTGTGGAGAAAATGAACCAAGGCCCTCCAAAATAGGGACTGTCAGTTATCAATTCCTGGCCTCTCAGGTCCAACCACATCATGTCTGCCATAATGGAGTTCCTTTAGGTGTCTACGTGAGCTTGATGTTAAGCTTTCTCAGTGGAGGGCGCTGGACGGGCATTGCAGGGGGAAGAGGCTTCCTGCAATTTCTAGAGGGTGGGTGGGAGGGCCTGGCCTTGAGGGGGTGAGGACCCCAGTAGAGCCAGGCCCAGCTGCCAGCTCTTCCCGCAGACTCTCTACAATCTCGCAGCCTTGGCTTGGCAGTGACCTTTCTGCGGCCCTCTCGACACAGGACCTAGAGCCTCGCATGAGCCTCCTGGTCTGTGGACCTCTTGCCAGGACGACCTCAGTGAGCTCCCACCCTGCCTGTGCACAGTGGCCTAGGGTCCTGAGGGTCACTCACGGGCCCATTGTTCCTTCTGCATCTCCCCCACCCCAAGCTGGTCCCCTTTCTTTCCCAGAGTAGCCCTCTATCTCTGAAAGACTTCTGTGACCACCCATTTCCCACCTACACACCTGACGGTGACCTACCCACTGTCTGCCAAGTGATTGGATGCCAGCTCCTACCTGGCTGACCCAGTGACTTTCTCTATGATGTAGGGCTGAGGGATACCTTCTCCAACAAAGTTTGAACCCCTTCCAAATTTTTCCTTTCTTGGGTGCCGTCCCTCAGTTCTAGGATACCAGAGAGAGTTTCCTTAAGTTTTATATCAGTTACTCTTTGATCATAGTTAATAATTCTTCATATTAAATTTCCCTGTGTAGTCTGTTGTGTGGTCTCTGTCTCTTGATTGGGCCGGGCTTGCAGTAGAGAACAAACTAGGCTTTTAAGAGCCTTTAACTTAGATGATTTTATTTTTATCCAAACTCTGCCTGTGTATGTGTTTTAATAAAGCCAGCATAAAAATGTATGAACAAAAAAGCCAGATTATTCCTTCCTGTAAATGTCGATGTAAAGATGATAAATAAAATAATAACAAATAGCAATTCATGAAGGAAATAGCATAGCATGATGGTTAGTCTCATGTTCCGCTTGGCCGGGCAATAGTCCCCAGTTATTCAGAGAAATATTCATCTAGGTGTTTCTGCCAAGGGACTTTGTAGTTGTGATTAAAGTCCACAATCCATAGAAATTAAGCAAAGGGGAGACAATCTCAGGTGCTCTGGGTGGGTGTGAATCAATCAGTGGAAAGTCCTTAAGAACAGAGCTCCTCTGGGGAAGAAGTCCCACCCACGGACCAGAGTCAAGCCATGCCTGAGAAATCTAGCTCACCATTCCCATTGGCCTGCTGTATGGATGCTGGGCTTACCCACAGAACTGCATACATAAATTTCTTCCAGCATACCTCTTATATCCAATCTTAAAGTTCATTCTAGGTATATAAAAAATTATTTTATGATCATGGGAAGAACGGATTGCCATCTCCATCCTTACATCCAAATACATGATTAATGGACCTAACAATACACAAGAATATTTCTGAAAAAAACAATTGGTGATTAAGGAGGGGTAAAGTCTTTCAAAGTATGATACAAAACTGAAAAAGCCAAAATGGAAATAAATGAGACATTTGACCGCATACAAATTAAAACAAAGGTGAAATGTGAAAAATTCACAAAATGAAGTTGAAGGTCAAAGACAAAAAGCAGATGTATTTACAAGAGGATGACTTATTTCCCTCCCATGTAGATAACTAGTACCATCCAAAAACAAATAATTAAGCAGCCTGTTGCAAATAGGCGTAGACAGAAAGAGGCAGAACTTAGAACTGAGAGTGTCAATGACCAGTAAGCGAATCAAGAAAGACTTTGCTCAGTATCAATTCAAGGAATTTAAATTAACAAAAGTTTAGAAAGGATGATCATAAATGATATGGGTAAGGGTTCAAGGTACTAGAGATCCTCATACACTGTTGTTGAGTATAGACTGTTGGAGGAAAATGGACAATACTGATTGTAATGATTGTAGAACGGTCATGCTATTGGAATCAGCAGTTCTATTTTAAGAACTTATCCTAAGGAACAGTCACACTGTTGTACAACATCTATGTGAAATCACACTCACTGTGTGTTTATAAACAGTGGAACATGTGGAAACCAACCAAATGTGTTGTTATGTTTACCTCTGATCCATAAGAGTGTCTGTCATGGGGCCTATTCGTTGCAACAGTTGTCTGCAAAGCTCTCCCTCCTTCTGAGGCATGCAGGTCTCCAAAGCCATGATGTCCAAAATCACCAGAGTGATCCAAAATGAAGGAGAACTTAATTTTCCTGGTATTTTTTTTTATTCCCTTAGTTCCAACAATCTCCTTCTCTTGACCAAAAACTCCTAGCCACCCCAGTGAAATCTTCTAGGACATCTGTCCCAACCTACTCCTTCAGCCCTCTCTCTCTTTAATCTCCATATCAAAGTCTGCCACTCTGTCTCTGATCAAAGCAAACAGTGAAGCTAGTGCCAGATGCTTCCTTGGCTCACATCCATTTCTTATCTAGTCCTTGCTTCTTTCAGAGGTTGTTACCTCAGGTGATGGGTGCCTGAGCGTCTCCCATTCTGGGAACCCTGGTCACGTATCCTGCAACCCCCTCTCCAGATACATGTGAGTGTAGCTGACACTGCAAAGCATCACCCCGTCAGCCACATGTCTTCATGTCGGGCTGATTTGGACGTGCGGGGTCTCATTCCTCAAGTCCTGGCACAACCCTCACTCCGTATATGGACGCCTCTCATTTGGATACCCTGTTTGCACCATCGTTTACCGAGATAACCAGGACTGCAACTTGCCAGATCTTCTCTGACAGGGACTTCCAGCAGACTCTGTGTTCTGGTTTCCCCCATGCCTTCCATCCCGGAGCCAGATTATGAGTTTGGGTGGGAAAGAAGGGGGTATGGAAGGTGCTGGGTATTCTGAGGGTCCACCAATGGTATGTATATAACAAGATATAACAGTAAAAGGAGGGTCAAGAACCCTCCTGGGGGCTAATTTTGTCCCCCAGACAGATAAATGGAAGTCTTATCTTAACCCCAGGGGCCTGTGAATGTGACCTTATTTGGAAACAGGCTCTCTGTAAATGTAATTAGTTAAGATGAGACCACACTGGAGTAGGGCGGTCCCTTCATCCAATATGACTGGTGTCCTTGTAAGAAGAGGAAAAGACACAGGCATGTGGAGAACACCAAGTGTCGATGAAGGCAGACACTGGATTGGTGACGAAGGCAGGATTAGTTGGTATCGATAAGCCAAGGAAGGCCAAGGATTGCCCACAACCACCGGAAGCCAGAGGAGGAGAGGAGAGACCGTCTCCGAAAGCCTTCAGAGGCAGCCTAGCCTGAGGACGCCTCGATGAGAGACTTCTGGCCCCCAGAACCCCGAGACGATGAGTGTCTGTGGTTTTAAGCCATCCACCTGTGGTACTTGGTCGCAGCTCACCCGGGAGACTGAGGCAGCCCTCAAGCGTCGACCACTCTCTCCCATGTCCGCAGCATCCGCCTTCAGACTCGGGTCTCTCACCTAAACTAGACTGAGCTGCTCCGAGACAGACTATTTTGTTTTTTTGAACTTCGGGTGTCCTAGAGCAAAGGTCGGCCTACTGTGGCCTGTGGGCCAAATCCAGCTCACTGCCTGATTTTGTCAATATTGGCACTCCATCACACCCATCTGGTCACGTGCTGTCCGTGGCTGCCTGCCAGCCACGGAGCTGAGTCATCCAGAGACCGTGTGGCCAACAAAACATTGACTCCCCGACCTTTGCAGAAAAGGCTTGCCAGGCCCTACCCTAGGCCACAATAAACATTCTTTACATTTTTAGACAAATGAAATAAGTTGAATGGATCCGTGCCCGTAAGACTACCCCATCGACTATTTTCCAGCCGTGATGAGGTGCGAGACGGCGCCCCTTCTCCACCGCTGGGCAAGGAGAAGGCGGCTTAAGCTCTTCACAGGACCTACAAGAGGGAAACTGCACAGTGATTAGGATGGATTTTCCAAGCTTTAGAAAAGCTTAGCTTTGTTTGAAAGAAAGAATTATTTGTGGTGGAAGGGAGGGCAGCCTGCCAAGGGAGAAGAGATTCCTCTTTTCTAAACAAAAGGGTTTCAAAGTGAAACCTGAGACAGGCGAGCGTGGCTTTTGTAAGGTCCTCCCAAGGCTGGGCAGGCCCGGAGCCGAACCTGGACCCCGCCGCCCAGCGCCTGGGTGGCCCCGGGGAAACTTTTGCCGACGTCTCTGGGTCTAACTCTTCTCGTTTCTAAAATAAAAGGTTTCGGTGAGGAGTTGCTAAACCAAGGCACGGATTAGAATAACCTGAGTGGCTTGTTAGAACAGTGGCCCCTCCAGTACCTCCTTGGAGACTGTCACTCCACAGTTCTGAACGAGGACACAAGGGACTCTTTAAGAAGCAGGCCAGGCTACTGTTTAGCAGCCTGCTTGCTACGGTTCCACCTGCTGACACGGGTTGTCTCCGAACTAGAGTCTGGAACAGTCCTTCCAACTCAGTGACTCTTTACTGAGGTTTGACAATTCAATAACCTGACCCAGGCTTCACTCAGACTGCGTACCACCGAAACTCTTTCTCGTGTCTGTTTCTGGGGAAACGCACACACTCACACACACACACACACACACACACACACACACACACACCATTAAGCTTCCTCTTTTCCTGATATGATGAGCCTCCATAATTTTGGGGGAAAATGATGCATTATTAACTAAACTGACCTTTCCTGAGGGTGTGGTATTCTAGGAAACACCCCAACTTCATCCCGGCCCCATGTTTCACTAACATCAGAAGCCTCCTGATTTGCAGGGCGGCCACAGTCCCTGCTGGCACAGGACCTGGGGTGGAGCCCAAAGGTGAGTGAGCGCCTCTGGGTTCTCTGTGCACCTGTGTTCAAACATTTCCCAGCGACATATTGTGCTTTCTTAAAGTGGTGAGCGGTGAGCGTTCGCAGCTTTAACTCCAGTGCTCGGCGTTCTCCGGTTTTGAGTTTTTTTGTTGTGTTTATTTCTTGATGATTTAAGAAGGTGAATAACTTCTGATCAAACTCGGTATATTATTTCAAGGGGTTCAAACAGCCCGGAAGATTAATGTGTTGCTTTCTACCAGGGTGAAACAATTTGGCAATTCCTAATTTTCAAATGGGATTAAGTCGTGTTCCTTTGAACAGATTGTCATGCATTTTAGTAAGTAAGTAGAGGTTAGAGACACATGTGATTACATAGAATGAGGCGATGAGTTAAGAAGCATGTATAAAAAGAGGTTTAAACACCAGACGTGTGCCGTTTCTGCTGCACCTAGGGAGGGAAGTTAGGAATACTGAGAAATGTGTCTCCTTTCTCTCCTCCTCTCGTCTTTCTCTCCAAAGTCGTTACCCTGAACATATAAGCCACAATCGTGTCTCCAAATCGGTTTTGTTTAATTAGCAAGATGATTCCATAAATCAAATCCATACCACGATGCTGTCTGAATGTATATTCAGAAACTTAGTGAATCCACTTCTCTGGTACCTTAATACATTTGAAAGCAGCCAATCATTCTGGCCCCCGGCTCTGAAGTTCTCCCAGTGGCCTTTGGGCAAACATAATCAGCTCTATGCTGATGGGCCCCAGAGATAAGAGTCCAGTTCTGCACCCCCCACCTGGCAGCAGGAACAGAAACGTACTTTCTGTCTCTCATTCTCATGTTTAACCTGGGGCACATAAGCACCTGCTCACAATGCAGAAGGAAGGGAAATGTGACTGCTTGCCTGGTACAGTGACCAGGATCTGAAGGGCAGAGATGAAAGGTGTGTTTCCTACATTCGAACACCCCATAGATAGATGGAGAGACAGATACGTAAAGAAATAATAGAAAGACGTAGTTATAAATGCTGTGCCATGTAGGATTGGCCTTAACGTTCTTTATTTCCATTATGTATTGAGGCACCCTCCCCAAGTAAGAAAGAGCAGGAGAGATCGTACTGGTGACCAGTCCACTCTGCATTCTAACTTCTGTGGAGAAACAGAAGCCAGAGAACAGGGGAAACTGTCATTGCCTTGAGCAATGAAAGAATACAGGACATGTGGTCAGCAGGACGGCAGGGATTCAGAAAGCTTCGTGCCCTCCCTTCCCCCCTTCACAGATCCCTTCTAACCTTCGGCCACACTTTCTTCAAGATGTCACCTGTCTGAGATGGGGACTGAGTGCCACGACACAGACGAAGTGGCCAGCCAGGTCTGGCTGCTCGATAACCATTAGTTTGGTTCCTCTTTCAAAATACAGAGCAAGTTCCTTAATGAGCTCATCCCAAAGTGCCACGGAACATAGGGTTAAGAGGGACCGACAGGGTTCACATCCCAGCTCCTGCTTGCAAGCGTGTGCAAACTTTCTGAGCTCCCGCCTCCTCATGTGTGTGTAAGATAGGGACATGGTTGCATTTCTTTGCCGGTGTCCTGTAAAGGGGGGGTGGGTGCATGCGTATGAAGAGCCTCAACAGTGCCTGGCACGTGTCGGTCTCCATCGTTCACAATATTGGATACGTCTGTGTATTGCCTCTTTCTGCTGTACAAACTGCCTTCACTAAAGCCCGTTTGTCTAAGGAATAGAAAGCCCCCCATGTCTTAGCCTGCACCTGTTCATGGGACCACAGTGGAATCCCATCAAGACCACAGCTGTCTGTCCGTCTCTCACTGAACACACAGAGCTTCCTCTGACAGGACCGGTAGAGGCAAAGGAAACCCACTCCCCACATTTTGTCTCTGGCGCTGGTTTACGAGCCTATGACTTATATTAAAACTGGAAGGACCCTTAAAGGCAGCTGGTCTACACCCCTCATTTCATAAAGAGAGAGTCAGAGACACTGGGACAGGAGGGATTTGGGTCTGGCCAACCAATGTCAGAACTTGGGACTGGAATCCAGGTCCCCCCAGCCCTGCCCAATGCTCTTTCTAGAACATGTGAAGAGACAGCACCGTAAAGGGAAAGAATGTGAACTTCAGACAGTCACACGGCCAAGTCCCAATCTTGGCTCCTCTGACCTGTCACCTGAGCGTCTTTATCGAATAAATGAAGATATTAACTCCTTTCGCACAGAGTCGCTTTGAGGATTAAACAAGGTTCTGTGTGTGAAAGCACCTGGCTTAAAGCAGGTGCTTAATGAATGTTAGTTTCTTCCCCATTGCAATAGAACTTGTATATTTATAGATGCTTGGAAACAGGAGAGAGACCCAGAATTCACAAAGGCTTCTGACAGAGCAGCTGGCCCAGCGCCTCGCTCAGAGGTGTGCACAGGTGACTGCCTTTAGGCGCCGACCTGAGCAGACACTGGGAGTTCACAGAAAGCAACGCCATCTCTTTTTTCCAGGAACGCAGCTAACCGGCTCAGACGCTGTGGGAAAGGGAAGGTAGCTTGTGAAACTCACAGGTGGCCCTGAGCATAGCAGTGACCAGAGTCAATGTCAAGGCTGTTTTCCTCTGGGCTGTGCCCACCGCCAGGCTGGCAGGGCCCGTGGCCAAGTCAAACAGGGCTACCTACACTCGGGGCTGTGCCGGGCGTTCCCAGGGACAAACGCATCAGACTCTCGGGTCAAATGTTCACCTCCTGTCACCGGGAGGCAGTGCACCTGTGTGGCTATAAGGCACCAGCTGAGGAGCCAGCCCCTCTGGCCCTCCAGAAAAGCTCCCGGGTTTGCATTTTCTTTAAAGCAGCAAGCACTAACTGAACGCCAAGCCCTCAGCCAAGTTTAAACATTTGCCTTCGTGCCAGGCCGTCCTAACACAAGGCCTCGATGCTGTCCCAGTCTGACGTGCCTTAAAAGAGATTCGCAAGTTGAAATGCGGTGGGATCATAAATATGCCAGGTAGATCGTTGACTCTGAATATCCAAATCAAAGGGTGAGGTATTAAATCCAAGGAGAAGCCGGGAAAAGCAAACTAGTTACACAGCATCCTGGAAGCCTCCAGCACCGGGAATGGCTTCCCTTCCCCGAGAGCTGCTCTCTGCCTCGTCCTTGCTGTGCCCTCCTGCTGAGCCTGAGCAGCAATGAATTGTTATTATGATTATTTTATTGGTGCACAAACTGAGGCTCACAGGTGATAGGTGACTTAGCACAAGGTCACAGAGCTTATGTGTGAGGGAGCCAGCTTTTAAATCAAGGTTGGTTTAGCTTAAATAAATAAATAAATAAGCGAACGAACGAAGTTTCACGTTGTTTTTTACTATATCATGTCAGAAAACCAGAGTGAGTGAAAAAGAAATCAAATATCCTCTTGATACCAGAGGCTTAACAAAAAAGCCTAAGTGTGGATTTCTTCATTAGCAGTCGGCAGACAGATGCTGACAGGCCTGACGAGGGCAGGAGACAAAAGTTCGGGTTTCTGCTCATGGCCTGTGGCTCTTCTCCAATACTCTGTGCCCAGGCCAAAGTGGATTCTTTCCCAGTGTGTTCCCCAAGGACTTTCTTGTTGCTGTTGCCTCGCTGTTCCTTCTGCAGAGAATGCCTTTCAGATCTCTGATTTTTGAGACCTTAACCACCCTCCATTGTCCTGCCTGCAAGACAGGTTTCTGGCTCCCCCCAGGTCAGAGAACAGAACACTGCGTTCTGTGTGTGCTGCTTGAAATGCAGATTCCTGGGTTCTGCCTTCGAGGTGTTAACTCACTGAGTATAAAGTGGACCCCCCCCATTATGAATAAAGATTTACATAATTATGATGCAGAAATACATGCTGGTGTGCCCAGCAGAGCATAGGCTTAAATTTGTGCATTCTTTCCCATTAGAAACCATCTGTTTCTTCTTCATATTTGCTCTTTTCTCTATGTTTCTACTTCTTTTTTTAAAAGTTTGTTTTTAATGTTTACTTATTTTTGAGACATAGAGCATGAGTGGGGGAAGAGCAGAGAGAGAGGGAGACCCAGCATCCAAAACAGGCTCCAGGCTCTGAGCTGTCAGCACAGAGCCCGACACAGGGCTCCAACTCACAAACCCTTATACCATGACCTAAGCTGAAGTCAGACGCTTAACCGACTGAGCCACCCAAGGTACCCCTGTTCCTACTTCTTTAGGCTTCATACAGGGGCTGTGCCTTGTTAATTTTTTTTTTTTTAATTCTTCTAGGGTCAGACACTTAGAGATTCTACAAATATTTATCTGAACTTGCTACTGTCTTTTTTAAAAGTTTTTAAAGTTTTTTTTTTTATTATTTTTGAGAGATAGAGACAGAGGATGAGGAGGGGAGGGGCAAAGAGAGAGGCAGACACAGAATCCAAAGCAGGCTCCAGTCTTCATGATGTTAGCACAGAGCCCGACACGGGGCTTGAACCCACTAACTGAGATCATGACTTGAGCTGAAATTGGAGGCCTAACTGACTGAGCCACCCAGGCACCCCACTACTGTCTTTTTAATTAAAAAAAAACTATTTGGTAAATAATATTTTATGTTTTTTCCCCTTGTAGCAGGTACAAAATAAATCTGGGAGGGATGAGGGGAGGAATAAAGAGCAGGTGTGAAGAGATAGGACAACAGGATGGGAGAAGGAAGCGTCTGGGTGTGTCTTGTGAAAACTCACCTCACAGGGATAAGGGGGTCCCCTCACAACCATCTTTCCCGAGAGAAAATTGAAGAGACCCCAAGACACAGGATTTAGTTCTGTTTTTCAACTCCAGTTGACTTCGGAAGACAACCCTAGACTGTCTGCAATCCCATCTATACAGACAGGAGAGTCTGAATTACATGGATTCCTCTAGTCCTTTGGACTCTTAGCTGGGTGAGATAGAACCAGTTGGATCTCTTAAACGTTTATACATCTACACTTCAGG
Organism: Panthera uncia; assembly: GCF_023721935.1. Classification (NCBI taxonomy): domain Eukaryota; kingdom Metazoa; phylum Chordata; class Mammalia; order Carnivora; family Felidae; genus Panthera; species Panthera uncia. The sequence goes on from NW_026057579.1 coordinate 34,585,832, forward strand.
TAAATTAATGTGTCTGCAAAAGGCCTCAAATATGATAACCTAGGTGTGGCCCCACTTCAAAGCTTCCTAAAAACCATGTGCATTTAAATTCAGAAAGAATTACATTTCCTTATAACTTGCAACCCATTGACAAATATTTGAGGCAGACAGAGTCAAACATTCCTCCAGTAACTCCATACTGCCTTAATGCTAATGCTTTGCTAGAGGGAAAAACAACCTTAGCTTGACCATAGTTAGGCCTCCAGGACCCTGTGAGTCTTCTTTAGCATTTGGAAATCCCTTTGGAAACTTCCTCTTGACTTTACTTCCCCCAACTCCCAAACATATGACCAGTCTCTCCTCATGGTCTCAGGACAGATCTTCCTGCCTAGGGGTCCTGTCCCCGTGCTTTAATAAAATCACCTTCTTGCACTGGAAAACAAAAATCAATGAGCAAATAAATTCACTAAATTCAAAATTCATAAGGGAATCAAAGTCTCAGCCAAAGTAAGGCTTAGAACACATATGGTAGGTTCTGGAATCCAGTCTCTTCACAGCTTTAGAAAGCTTAACATGAATCACCAGGACAGCCTCCCTGCTCCCATCCTTTTCACCTGTGGGCCAGATCTGTAGACCAATCTGGTTTGTGTGTGTCCTATTCACCCATTGCAGAGTGCTTCCTTTCTGTTACCTCCTCCAGACCCAGGCGATGTTCCTTTACTCGCTGCTTGGCTCTTGCTTCTAGTGTTATGGAACCAGGCTGGAATTCTGGCGGAGCACTCGGAGATCTTGGTGGATAGGGAGATTTGTTTAACACCGGCGGGCTCAGAGGAGACTGTTTCTCCGAAGATCTGAGCCCCGAATGCGAGCAGGAAGGGTAATTTATAGTTGTAAGCCTCCATATTTGTGTGTTGGGGTGGGGGGGTGGTTTCACATGCGCAGCAAACAAAGGAAGAAGAACCCAGAGGAGGGGTCTCTAAGCTAGAGATGAGAGTTTGTTTTAGCCCTCGTCGGCCATCTTTGGTGTACTTTATTCACCTCTCCAACATTCCCCCCTTTGATGCCTTTTAAAAACCTTTTAGTAGGCATCACCTTTCAGTTTTATACGTTTGTACTCTTGGAAGGCTAAGATATGTGCTGTAGTTTGGCGAGCAACAGTGTTTTCAATAAAACGTACCACGGCGTTCAATATACAGGGGCCGATGGATATAAGTAAAGTTATGGAGAGGAGGGGCCCCACAAGGGCAGGAAGCCAGGATACCCAATGTGAGATCCCATCCTTTCCATTGATTGATACTTTCCTTGAGTTCCTTAACCTTAGTTGTAACTATTCCTGACTGGTTTATGAAATAGCGACCTTCCTCCCCCAGAAAGATGCAAGTCCCTCCTTTTTCTGAAGTGAGGAGGTCGAGGCCTCGCCTATTTTGGAGGGTCACTGCCGCCAGAGAGTTGATTTGGCTTGGTAAGGTTACCAGGGAATCTGCCACCTGTTCCATGTTTTCATTTAGCTCTTGAGATAGTCTGTGGTATAGTCCTACGGATGAACCTATGCCCCCGATTCTGCTTCCTATTCCTGTTGCAATTCCTGCTCCCATCAGAACAGGTAGCAGGATTGCCCTTTTAGCCCGGGACTTGGGGCTAAAGGCTGTTAGGAACTGATCCCAGGACACAGGTATATGGATATCTCTAGGGTTAGGAAAACGGAATAACATATGAGTCCAGTTGGCCTCTAGGCATCAGTAGGCCAAATTAGAACACAGATAGAACACCCCAGGGGTTGAACATAGGGTTGTATTCCTCTTTAAGGTTATATTTCTTCCACATAGAGAGGTACCATTCATACCTTCAGGCACTGTACAGATTAGATTGTTGACATTTGTGAGATGGATCCCAGTGGCCAGGGGTCCAATTAAGACAGAGGTGCTAGCTTTGAGATTTTCTTTTTTTTTTTTTCTTTTTTTTTTTTTTAATTTTTTTTTCAACGTTTTTTATTTATTTTTGGGACAGAGAGAGACAGAGCATGAACGGGGGAGGGGCAGAGAGAGAGGGAGACACAGAATCGGAAACAGGCTCCAGGCTCCGAGCCATCAGCCCAGAGCCTGACGCGGGGCTCGAACACACGGACCGCGAGATCGTGACCTGGCTGAAGTCGGACGCTTAACCGACTGCGCCACCCAGGCGCCCCTAGCTTTGAGATTTTCAGGAGCTTCCCACGTCAAAGGGATAGGAGTGACTAAGTAAGCCCTCCAGCTGAGGGGCAAGCACATCCAGCAGGTTTGGGTGTGATTACCTATTTTATGGAGGACTTGTAGAGTAGTGTTGGCCCAACACTGGAGTGGGGAATTGGTAAGCATCTGGTTGAGGACTGAAAGGTTCAAACCCTGGTAGTCTGCCAGGGGAGTGGTCGCCTTGATGGCTTATATTACCCTGTCCTGGATATCCTTTATGACCTTTTAAAGGGCCCTGTCCTGCATCCCTCCCCCGTCCGAGATCCCCTGAGATCCCCCATTGAGGAAGGTAAGTGTGGCAAGCCCTCTGGAGGCCCTTTTGTGACATGGGTTCCTGACATTTTGGGTTATCTCTATGGTCCAATACTTAGTCCTTGGGGCACCAGGTGACTGACAGAGAGTGGGTGTTTTTCCCTTGTAGCACTCTTTGTGCCCCTTGAGCCCCTTATTGTCGTATAACAATCCTGGGGGCAAAGTGGGTAAGTGGCAGTCGTGAGGGTGAGAAAGGTTATCATAATATACAGGCAATATTTAATAATTCTCCCATCCAGAGGAGGTATGTGAGACCGGCCTGCATCTTTTGTCCCATGCCCAGCTTGTTGGTACAGCCTCTATCAGCCCAACAGTAAGAAGGAAGGTCAGGGCTATGACACCAGTGAGGGGCAAGGGCTGGCAGAGTTGTATCCAAACCCCCGGGCTCGGTCCACACGTTGATTCCTCAAGCTTCTGCTGTGTGCAGGCCAGCCAGCTTCCGGGGTGTGGCTGGAGCAGGGCTGGAGGTCTCAGGGGCCAGTGTCCCTTTTGAGGGTCAGTTTAAGCGGGTTGACTGGATCTGGATCACTTCGCCAGGTTGAGGGTTCCTCTGAGTTGGCCTTCTTAGCTCTGGAGTGATGGACCCATGGGGTGATACCTGAAACTGAATCTTCTATTTGGTTGTATGTCTGTAAAGTCCACCTCCAAGTCTTCGAAAGGGGTGGGTTTCTGGTAACTGTCAGGTCAGGTTTAGGGAAGATATGGTTTGCATATTTAGTGATCCATCCTGTTTTCCAGTTGCTTAAATAACCATATGCCCATGGGGTCTTATTATTATCCCCACAGAATAACAAGCACAGAAGATTGTCTATACACGAAATACTGTGACAATTTTTCTGAAGTTTACCTCAAGTTGTCTAGTTTAGGCAAACAACAAACATTTAAAGACAATCAGAACTAGAATTTAACATCCGTAATGGTGCATTGTTGAAACAGTCTTTTTATTTTCTCTCTAAACCCCCCCCCCACCGCCGCCTTTCTAGAGATAACCAAATTGAGACCAATGCATTTGTAGAACAAGTCCAGTCTTAACAAACCTGGCCTAATTATTTATGCAAGCTCAGCAATAGTGATTGATGATGAGGATCTCTTAAAGTTTGCTTTGCTGGAAACTTTTATCAGGAATCTCCAGGTTGAACTTTTAGTAGCCTCTCCAGGCCAGAAGCCAAGCCAAAAACTTGCCATCAGACAGGCCTGCAATACCTGTAGAATTGGGCGAATTCCTCTTCTCGAGGTGCCCAAGATATCCTGAGGTTCCTGCACCTGCCAGGAAGTGACCTTCTTTACTCACCTAGTGAGGCTTCTGGGAACTCTGTAAGCAAGGTATCAGGCCAACATTTCCAAGGGGCTTTATGGCTCCATGTTTCATAAAGCTAACCTTAGTTCCTTAAGGCTGTCTGGTCATATCTGAGTCTATGAATATCATCCTCAAATATGACATTCCAGTCAAAGCCTTGGTAAAATAACCAGTATTTTCAAGATGACCTGTTACAAGATGAACAGATTCTTATTGAACTTATGCAAACAATGATAATTGCCATGAAAGAAAGAATATGCATTGAGAGTTTTGGATTTCAGGGGAATTATGTAGAGAGAAAAGATAAATGCTTCCGTTTACAAATGCATACTTTATGACAGTTTTGTGTATCATAGATATCTTAAGAGAAAGTTTCCTTAATCTAGAAGAGGAAACATTAGAGAACCAGCAACATTTTCAACAAGAATCACAAAACTATAATCCTCTTAAGTTCATTTAATCTCATGTTCCTAATTCTTGTTTAATTTGAATGCAGCTTTTTAGTTCTGAAAATTCTTACCCATTTTAGTATTAATCTTGAAGGTGTCGAATACCTGTATTTGTCCCCAAAGTCCTTTTTATAAGTCTCCTTGAAGAAAAAAACACATTTTGTGAGAGAATAAGAACAATTTTAAATGACAAAATCTCAGAGATAGACATCATTAAAGATCTGAGAGCTTATTATGATGCAATTGACAAAGAAATTCGGTTATTTCTGTGACACATAACATTTCAAGTAATCAGAATATTAAGTGATGAGCTTATATCAAAGCACTAAAACTTTAGGAATTGCATATATTTGGGCCGTTACAACATTAACCTGTGCAATACAACCTAAGGTTTACCATTGTATGAGAGCGCTTTTCCAAGTAACCTAGCATCCCAAATAAAAGGGCTTAATTGGTCATTTACCATTTAAATCCTGAGAAGTTTGTTAAAACCCCAGGGAGTCATAAGTGCATTCTAAATAGGATTACAGATCATTACAAATCTTAAAATTTTATTTATTCAACCAAAGTGGCAATAAAAGATCCCAAAGGTGAATGTATAGCATTATACAGTTGTCATCAAAACCTAGCTCCTTTAACGTGGAGAAGTTTTAACTAAGTAATCAGAGACCTGATAAAGATTAAGCCTAAAACTTTTATTTTTCCAGAGGACAAACCTTTGTTTGCATTGTCTTATCAAGAGCAGATCAACAGTTCAAGAAAACTTTGTCATTTGAGCAGAGAGAAAAGCAGAATTTCAACCTTATACCAGTGTACTTTTAAAATTCCATTCATCTCAACCTTCTGCAACTTTCTTTTGCTTTCAAATTTTGTCCCAAAGCCATCTCTTTCCAAATAACCAGTCTTTTAGGACACAGTTACTTTCTTCTACCCTCAACAAAACTGTATTTCCATTCCTTATATCTTTCTTATATACCTCCTATTTTCCTACATACAGGTTGCTTTCTTTATTTTCATCAGTCTTAAGTACAGTTAGCAGAATTTTAACTCTTAGGAAACCTTAGTCTCCTGTTGAGGACTTAGTAACCAATTGAAAGGTGTTTACATCAGAATTTTTTTAGGTGGTAAATTCATGAACCAATTAAGTACAAAGCATGTTTTCCAATAGGTCCAAAGAGCTTTAATTTTTCAGCAATAAGAAGTTAAAAACACAAACCTAGGTTCAATAATCAAAACTTTAGCATTCCATCCTATTTGGAAAGTTTCAGTTTACCAAGGACCTTGAAAGTTATCTTAACAATTATCCATGAAAACTTTGAGACAGACAAAATTAACTATCATTAACAAATTAACAGAGATAACATGAGCTCATTTGACCTTTGCCGATAACTTCAAGGACAGGTCCAATAAACTTAAATTAGTTTAAAGATCGAATATGTTTCACCTGCGTCTACCTAAAAGTCAATCAATTTTCCCCCAATTGTCAATTTTCATTTGGGGCACCAGTGGAGGTATCTGAAATGGGTGGTCCAAGGAGAGTGCACTTTGCTCCTTGACTTGGAGGGTGGGACAAGGAGCCAATGGTGCCTGAGACATTGAGGATAGTATAGGACCACACCCAAGTTGGTGCAGAAACATGAGGGGGAGGGGGAGGCAGAAGCAGCAACTGCTTGGGAATATTCCTTAAAGTCCCTGTCCCAAGGTAGACTAACCACAGTTGGCTCCAATTATAGCTGTTACCCTGGGAAATGAGGGAGAATCCCTCACATCTATTAAGCAGAGGAACAGGGAGAGTCAGTGTCCCTTTTTAGTCTGGTTCCATCTTGGCTAGACCAATAAGGTCTCCTTCTCGAGGTTCCTCCTGATTTGGCCTGGGTTTTGGGGACTTGCCCTGCTTGGGACACTTACTTATTCTTTTTATTGTCCTTTCCCCTTGCAGTAGGTTTATATTTATGGCCTTCTCAGCTTCCTGCTCTGATCCCCCGGACAGCCTCTTGATGCCCGTGGATGTGGACTGGCATCTGGAGAGGGCCTGTGCCTGGTTGAGGGTGCAATCTGGCCGCTGGTCCTTGTGGTGGAGAGGGTTCTGTGGCCCAGAAGGGGAGGAAAAATGGGCAGCTGCTGCAGGGGTGCCGTGGCAGTGTGGCTAGACAGATGGGGGAGGAGTTTCAAGTTCAGGGGAGTGGGGAGGGAGCCTAATGAGTCATGAAGAGGTGGAACATTAGGGGAGCGGTGGGTCGCTTCTTTGGCTCCCCGGGTGAGTCTCCGTATAGAGCAGCTGAAACCTTTGCCTGGCTCTCCTTGCTCTGTTCTGACCCCACAATGCTCCCGTGAGGCAGAGTCGCAAAGACAGAGGGACAGGGGCGCCCCCTCCAATGAGGAGACCAGCTAGATGCCTGCCTGGCCGTGTCCCAGAGGAACCCAGGCAATGCTCAGCCCCACAGGTTTCAGCCCTGCAACCCACAATCAGAAACCACTCTGATATTGCCACAGACTGTGCGCCATCCATCATGGGATCGCAGACAGGCCCACTCAGACTCCTTGGGCCCCTGGGCACCCCAAGGCGCCCGCCCATGGAGCCACAGAATTGAACTTGGCAGGCAAGCTAGACTGAGTCGCACATTCACATTCACATACACACCAGAGGTTATTACATTCCCGCCCACAGAATTCCTACCTGTGAGACTTTTGAAGTCTCGGGGAGTGATCGGGTCCCCCTTCCACTCTTATGAGTGGGCCTGACTAGATTGGGCCCCAGCCTTACTGGTTGTGACGTTGGGTCAGGTCCTCACCTGCCAAGTCTCTCGAGTCAGGCAGGAGTGGTGGAGTGGGGCTGGCCTGAGGCAACCGAGCAGGAGATTTTGTCCCCAATTCAGGTTGTACCCTAGTCACCCCTCCAAGCTGACATATATCGCACACCCAAGTGGAGCCTGATAAATCCAGAATGATGTTCTCCACAGATCTGACCATCATAGAGTCTGTGAAATTGTTCAGAAGCTCCCACTTTTGGGGCAGCTGGGTGGTTGAGTCGATTGAGCATCTGACTCCTGATTTCAGCTCAGGTCATGATCTCGCGCTTCGTGGGTTTGAGCCCCGCATCAGGCTCTGCTCTGACAGCGTGGAGCTTGCTTGGGATTCTCTCTCTCTCCCTCTCTTTCTGCCTCTCTCCCCTGCTCACATGAAGACTCTTTCAAAAACAATGAGACAAGGGGCGCCTGGGTGGCGCAGTCGGTTAAGCGTCCGACTTCAGTCAGGTCACGATCTCGCGGTCCGTGAGTTCGAGCCCCGCGTCGGGCTCTGGGCTGATGGCTCAGAGATGGAGCCTGGAGCCTGTTTCCGATTCTGTGTCTCCCTCTCTCTCTGCCCCTCCCCCGTTCATGCTCTGTCTCTCTCTGTCCCAAAAATAAATAAAAAACGTTGAAAAAAAATTAAAAAAAAAAAAAAAACAATGAGACAAAACAAAACAAAAACTCCCACTTTCCTTATAGAAGAAAAACTAAGTCACTGGCTTGGGATTCATGATCTGACCACAAGCTACTTTCCTGTCCTTTCTCACCTCTGGCAAGTCCTCAGAAGTGCTTGAATCATCTTGGCAACACATACATTAAATTAACAGTCACCCAGCAGATATTTTGTAACATGTGGCTTCTGAAATGCACAAAGCTTGCCTTTTCTTTACCTCCTTCTGCGGAAAATCTGTTCATTGTTTGGGTCTCATTTCTGGGCAGTGTCCTTGGTTCCTCAGACATACTTTGTTCTGTCCTCCCTTAAGCTCTTATGACTCCTCGTATGACTCACTGTACCCTTTCTTCTACTGAACTATCTGACACAGCTTTCCCCACTTGGGAAGAGGTTTGAGGGGACTGGCTCATCATTGCTGTGCCCCATGTCTGCACACAGTGTGTGACCCACAGTAGGTGCCCAGTAGTACTTGTCAAATCAATAAACTTAGCTTCTTTCTTGGCCTCATGAGCTTATTAACCACCACATACGTGTTTAGTGCCTACAATGTGTCATGTGCTGTTCTCGATGCCTTTGGAGCTCACATTCTAGCTGAATTGTAAATAGGCTCCTTCCACTTCTTTCTGTCAAAACAGAGCTTTTTATTCTCTTCCTTCCTTCCTTCATCCTATCAAAAATTACCATGTCCTTACCATGTGTCAGGTGTTTTATTGAGGGATTCCCATGTGCAATATAATGTAATTTTTACAAAATAATTTACAAAATCCTATGAGGCAGCCATCATTTCTTTTCTACTTATTGAAGAACTGAGACTCAAATCAGTTGACCGCTTACAAGGATCCATTAGGCTGCAGACAATAAAACACTGGCTTACACTGGATTCGCCAACAGGCAATTTTTTAATCTCAAATAACTAATGTCAGAGGGGAAACTTCAGGGTTGGTTATTGATGTTCGTAGCTTCCAGATGAGGCTTAAGTTCTTTCTGGGTCTGTGCTCTGCTGTTCACGTTCCTCCTCCCCTCAACCCTTCTCATTTCAAACATGGCTGCCAGAGATCAGGGCTCTGCTGCCTTGTTCACACCCAGTGGAAGAGGGATAGTCACACACACACACACACACACACCCACACACAAAGTGTGTGAGAGAAAGAGAGGTTGTAGACTTTCTGAAGAAGCCTCTCAACTTTTTCCTCACCATTCATTTGCCTGAAATTTGTCACATGCCCGTCGTGAATCAGCTAATTGGCAAAACAGATGGCATTACTCTTACACTAATTATTCCCACAGCTGGGTCTGAGCTCAGTTCAACTTACGTTGCATCCGAGAAACACTAGAATCGATGTTGGGGATTCAACCGCAGGATCCCCCATAGATACATGTCTGAGGGGCACTGGGGATCAATGCTGGCGAGGTGGATCTTGTCGTCGCTGAAGCAAAAACAGCTCAGACGTGAGTGACGAAGCCAACTTTTTGGAATCTGGAAGGAGGAAATAATGTGGAAGAGTGAAGAGTGAGGACCAGTGAGCCCCAGAGCCCAGGATGGCCAGTGGGACCCCAGGGGCAGAGCCCGGGCCGTTCTGGCTCATAGACCCCGAGGGGCCCAGAACGGTGAAGGGCGAAGACGGCTGGAGAGAGCTGTCCCACAAATGTCCAGTGTTTATCCCAGGCTGAATTTTGACGAGGAGGGGAATGTTTTTGCGAGCCTCACTCTGCTGGGTATACAGCACACAGGCAGTTTGGATGTAGAAACTATAAATGACATTTTTTTTTTCACTTTGAAAATAGAATATGCTAAAAAATAGCAATATATTTTTTGATTCTCTTCTTTTATTCACTTTTAAAATTTTGGTTCACAACTGAATATTCATATTTTTCCAACATGTTTAACCCACTAAACTACTGTTGTGGAAAGATTGATAAATGAGGCTACATTGGAAGTGTAATCGGTACAATTTTTTAAGCATGTTGATAATGTCAACACGTAACGCTGAATAGTTGCAGCCCTGTGACCCAGTAAGTACACACCTAGCACACCCGACAGAAAGGTGTCCGACTGTTTACCGGATGACATGTGCAAGGCTGGCCAGAGAAGTGTTGTTTTATAATCATGCCAAACCTGAAGCAGCCCAAATATCCACCAATAATAGAAGAGAGGAGGTGGGGTCTTCGAAATGACAAGGCAAGGTGCTCAGAGCTCAGCAGGATTTCTTTCCAGCAAAATAACAACTGACTGATTAAAATCACGTTAGAAAACAGTCCTGTAAACTCGAAGTTGTCCTAAGCACACACACGGCAAATGGGAAAAAATTGTCAAGAAAATCTACTGAATCTCCATGGAATCAGTGACAGTCCATGGCATTTGAGCCACTCCCTGCCTCATCAACTTTCTTTCCCCCAGCTCCACGCTATCGAAGCTCTCCTGTGGGCCAGTGCAATGAGTGGGGGCTCCCTCTCCCCCACTGCCCAGTCTGGGCTATGGTTTCATTTCAAGAGGGGCAGGTGGCAGTGTTTGTCATCACCCCCAGCCCTGTGTTGCAGAAACTATGTTCCAGACAGGTGGGGTGGAGATGACCTGTCTGTCTTTCTCCACCCAGTTGAGATGGATAGAGCTGCTGGGAGTCTGTGGCCCCTGCCCCAGCTTGTTCCTAGGGAACAGGTTTCACAGCTGAAAAGGCGGGCCAAGAAAACCAGAGGTTGTGCTTCCCAAGTGCCTAATGTAGAGAGAGGTGTCACTCTGGGAGAAGTGGATTCATGGTACTGGGGCCTTGCCTATGGGGAAAGGCAGGTCATAAGGAAGAAGATTGTCATAGCTCTGCCTGAGGAGATTGACTATTTGGAATAGGCTGGGAGAAATCCATTCCTAAGGGTCTTATTGGAAAGAATGGAGATTTTCGTGGGGAGTAATGAAAAGTAGGCTGGTAGCTCCCACATACATGTAAAATGGCAGAACAGCCAGTATAATAGGAAGAACCAGGAAAAGAAATGGCCAAGACGAGCCCTCTCAGCATCAGAGACAATCCTGGGGGTCAGGAAAGCTGGAAGCATGTGCTAGATGGCACCCAGTTGGAAGCAGTCAGAGAAGGATGTGGGTCGACCTGCAGGAAATCCCTCAAAGTACATTACAGAGTCTGAGTGGAGACTATAGCTAGAAAACCAGGCTTGAGATTATCACACGCAGTCCTGGCAGCGTGGAAGTTCGTGCGTAAGTTCAAACCTACATTCTCTCAGGGATTATCATAGAGGGAACCTCCAAGCTACCAGTCCCTGGGGAACAGGGGGCAAAAAAACCCTAACTCCTTAAATCGATAGCAACCTCAAAGCATATACTCATCCAATGACCAAGGGTATAAATATAACTGGCTATGAGGACTTAAGCACAACCTTTGATCAATAAGGAGTTTATGCTGACTCAGGGGTATCCCCCTAGATAGCAAAGCTAAGAGACTTAAAAAAAAAACATGGTGTACAATCTGAGCAAGAGAAACTGAATTGCAAAGGAAATAGATGTAATAGATTTAGTTTCAGCCAAGTCCCAAGAAATAAACAAATGACCAAGAAAACAACAGCCATGTCTGGGAAGGAGGATCAATATACAGAATTGTTTGCTCCAAATAATCAGTATGTTTGCCCCAAATAATCAGTTCCCAGCAAAAATGATAAACATACAAATAAACAGGAATACATGATCTATATAGAGTGGGGAGAGAAAACAGGCATTTTGAAACTGCCTTTGAAGGTGAACTTGGCAGAGAAGGACTTCAAAGCAGCTATTATAAATATCTTCAAAGAGCTAAAGGAATCCATGCTTTAAAAATTAAAGAAAAGTAGGATGACACTGATACTGAATGTCAATGAAAGAAATTGTAGAAAGACCAAGAGTTGGAAAGTATAATAAACTAAATAAAACATTCACTAATGACCAGGGATAAGGCAAGGATGCCCAATCTTGCCATTTCTACTTTACGTTGTACTGGAGGTTCTAGTCAGGGCAATTACACAATTAAAAACAAAAAAAGATACTCAGATTGGAAAAGAAAAAGTCAAACAATTTCTTCTCTCAGTTTGCCGTGATATTGTAAACAGAAAATTGTAAAGAGTCCACTAAGTGTCTATTAATAAACTAATAAAAATTTGACAATGCTGCAGGATAGAAGACCAATATGCAAAACTAAATTTCACTTCTGTAAACTAGCAACGAGTATTCTTAAAACAAAATTAAGATAACATTCTCATTTATGATGGCATCCAGAGGAATAAAATAAAAACAAACATAACAGGAGTACAAGTCTTGTAGGCTAGTGCTACAAAGCAGTAATGAAATAAATTAAAGATCTAATAAAAAGAAAGCATCCACATTAGAAAATTTGATATTGTCACCATGGCAAAACTCCCAAAATAAATTGAGAGATTCCACTCAATCTTTCAAAATCCCGGCTGCCATGTTTGCAAAAATTGACAAACTTTTCCTAAAATTTATGTGGAAATGTACAGGACCCAGAACAGCCAAAACAATCTTGAAAAAGGACAGAATTGGAAGGCTCAAAATCACTGATTTCAAGCTTAGAACAAAGCTACAATAATCAAGACAGTACGGAGCTAGCCTACAGATAGACACATAATCAAGGAACAGAACTGAGAATCAAGAACTAAATCTATATGTCTATGGTCAAGTGATTTTAGAAAAGGATTCCAAGATGATTCATTTGATAATAGTAGTATCTTCAACAAATAGAACCAGGGTGTGCCTAAATAGCTCAGTCTGTTAAGCAAGGGTCCGACTCTTGACTTAGGCTCAGGTCATGATCTCATGGTTTGTGAGATCGAGCCCTGGATTTTCTCTCCCTCTCTGTCCCTCCCCCATTCATGTGTTCTCTCTCTCTCTCTCTCTCTCTCTCTCTCTCTCTCTCTCTCTATTTCAAAATAAATAAACTTTAGAAAATAGAATCAGGAAAACATGCAGAAGAATGACTTTGGACCCTCACCTCACACCATATAAAAGACTATGAACTTAAAATGAATCATAAATGTATGAACTAAAATTAGAAAACTTTTATAAAAGTAGGACTAAAGTCTAGTAACCTTGGATTACATAATGCTTTCTTAAAGATGACACCAAAAGCATGAATGATGAAAGAGAAAATAATTAAATTGGGCTACAAGAATATTAAAAACTCTTGTGATCCAGACAATCCCATCCAGAAGGTGAGAAAACAACCCCCAAAACTGGAGAAAACATTTGAAAATCATTTAACTGGTACTTGTATCCAGAACACATAAAGAACTCACAACTACAAGCCCCTTTTTAAAAGAAAACCCAATTTGAAAAAGGAGCAAGGATTTGAATAGGTATTTCTCCAAAGAGTGTGAACAAATGGCCAATAAATACATGAAAAGGTGTTCCACATCATTGGTTATTCGGGAAAAGCAAATCAAAAGCACACTGAAAGACCACTTCACACCTCCTAGAAGGGCTAGAATCAAAGGGACAGAGAATAACAGGTGTTGGTGAGGAGATGGAAACAAATCAAAGACCCACATACATCGCTGGCAGGGATGGAAGATTGTTCAACCACTTTGGAAAACAATTTGGTAGTTCCTCAAAGAGTTTATCCCAGGGTCACCACATGACCCATTGGTTCCACTGCTAGGTATGTACGTGAGAGAAATGAAAATATACATCAATACATGTCTGCACATGTCCATTATAGTACTGTTCATGATAACCAAGATGTGGAAACAACCCACATGGGAAACAACCCATTCTTCAGTCGATGAATGAATCAATAAAAAGTGGTCTGTCTGCATAATGGAATGTATTCAGTGATTAAAAGAAATGAAGTGATGGGACACCTGGGCATCTCAGTTGGTTAAGCATCCAGCTCTCAATTCCAGCTCATGTCATGATCTCATGGTTTATGAGTTTGAGCCATCCATCAGGCTCTGTGCTAATGTTGCAGAACATGCTTGGGGTTCTCTCTCTCTCTCTCTCTCTCTCTCTCTCTCTCAAAATAAATAAACTTAAAAACAGAAGAAATGAAGTACTGAGCCATGCTACCATGAACTTCGAAATTATTATGTGAAAAAAGCCAGTCACAAAACACCACATATTGTACAATTCCATTTATACATAATCCAGAATAGGTAAACATATGGATACAGAAAGCAGATGAGTGGTTGTTTTGGGTTGAATGGGGGAATAGTGCATAGGGAAATGGAGACTGAGTACTAACAGATTCTAAGTTTCTTTTAGTGAAAAAGAAAATGTTCCAAAAGTAGATTATTAGATTACGATGATGGCTGCACAGGCTGTTAATACACTAAAAATCATTGAATTGTACATTTTAAATGGGTGAATCATATGCTATGAGAATTATGTCTCAATAAAGCCATTTTCAAAAGACTAGAACAGATAAATTGTGATTAATTTGCACATTAATTACTATACAGAAATGAGAACAGTTTGTACATGAAACATAGGTATATCTTACAAAGATGATGTTGAGCAAAAGAAGCAAGACACAGAGGAGCCCATACTGTTTGATTCCATTTCCATAAATGCACTCATCTGTGCAATAGAATCAGAGATGGGGTTGCCTCTGGGAGGAGGGAGCAGATGGGTGAGGGCACAGAACAGGGCGGGCCTCTGACCCACTGCTGGAAATGCTCAGTTCCTTGATCTGGGTGCTGGTGACGTTGAGTGGACTCTGTTTGTGAAATTCATGGACCTGAGCCCTGCTGCTTTCGTATGGCTTTTCTACATGCATGTTATATTTCAAGAAAAAAAGATTTTAAAACACTCTACGTGTCTTATCATTTATTGTGCACCCTAGTTCAGAGCTATGGTGAAGAAGCAGCTAACTGCACAAGATTTTCGGTTTGGCAACATGTCCTCTGTTGATTCAGCATAATATTTAAGAGCCACATGCAGAGCCTTTGAAAATGGCCTAGGTTTCTGGATCACGAAAGTGAACTGAACATTGCAACTGCTTTCTCTTTCCCCAAGTCCCCGTGGAATTAGCAGAAAGCATGTCATTTTGCTTAAAAATAAGAAGGGGAGATAGCAGTGGGCCAGATATTTTGAGATATGGTATCTTGGGAAGCAGAACACAGATTAGATTGGATAGATGGAAAAGAAGAAAGAAAGCGTGCATCCACACCAGAGAGGTAAGGTGTGGATGCAATCCAAGGTGGCCCCAGAAGCGTCTCAAATTTACAGCCATGGAATGCAGATTGCCGGGTGATCCGTGGGCAGTCTTTGGGGTGATATGGGAAAGAATGAAGAACCACCTTGGGAGCAGCTGGGTTGACGCAGCCCAGTCCTGTGAGCTTCAGCTGTTCTGGTCGTCCACACCAGGTAGAGAGGGCTGGAGGGAAGGCAGCTCCCCTGGGTAGAGCCATGCCACCGATTGATCGTCCTTGACCCCTCAACTAGCATTAAGCTCACGACTCAATGTGCAGGCTAAGGAGCCGCAGCGGCCCCAGGAGCGGGGATGAGGGTGGGCGGGGTGCCGGTTGGAAGTGCAGACTCTCAGGCCCCACCCAGGACTTACCAAATCAGCCTTCGTTTTACTCACTTGGGGGCCGTTGATATGCACTGGAAACATTGAGAAAGTTGGCTGCTAATACTTTCTAATCTTCTTGTTCACATACATGTCAGTGATTCCTCTGTGTTCTTTTAGAATTGTAAGAGAAATTTCCCTCAAACCGCAGTGCTAAAAAAGTGGATTAACTCACTGTGTTTCTCGGTGTTCCCCAGAGATGCAGAACCAATGGGGCGCAGATGTATATATACATCGAGAAAGAGATTTATTGTAAGGAATTTGCTCACACGGTTACAAAGGCAAGGCACGAGTTCTGGAGGGTGAGCGTCCAGTGTGTGTTTACTGAATTATGTGTCAGGAGCTGTGAAGAACATTGGGGGTGAAGGGGGCAACAGTGAATATAATAAATCCCCAGAGTCTAGGGTTGATCCTGTGAGCAGTCCAAACCCATAACTGATGTGTTTTCCCATTGCTTTTGCTATCAGTGACCTGGAACAATGGAGGCTGATATCTGTAATTATGGAGGATCCCTCAGCGTTAATTCTTCTGCACTATGATCCTTTCTTTCACGGTCTCATCTCACTGTTTTCCTTTCTTTTCACTTCACTCTGATCTTTCACGTTTGTTTTTGGTCATTCCGTATATACACATTTTTGTTATCTGCTGAACGTCTCTCTGGGGCGATGCGGCACAGTTGGCTACAATGAGAAGACGTGCAATGTACCTGCTGACCAAGGGAAACTGACGTGCATGTGCCAGCACAGGGCTGGCCCTGGGAGGAGGAAGTTAGGGTGTGGTGGCTGAATAGGGACAAGGACTCCCCTCCCCTCACCGTCCCATCTCCCCCCCGTAGGGTGCTTTGTTATCCACTTCTCTCGCACGACACCTGCCATTTTCCATTGGCATCCCCTTCTGATATGGGATGAATTAAGTCCCCCCCAAATGTATGTATTGAAGCCCTAACTCCCAAGGTAACCGTAATTGGAGATAGGGCCTTTAAGGAGGTGATTAAGGTTAATGAGGTCATGTGGGTAAAATGGACCCGGTTCTGTATATAGATTTCTTATTTTGACTCTGACAACAAACAAACAAACAAACAAACAGATTAAGAACCAGATCTAAAGCCAATATGGCTGATGTTTTTATAGGAAGAGGAAGAGACACCTGCAGGGTACATCCACAGAATGAGGGCCACGTAAGGACACACGGAGAAGGCGGCCCTGCTGATACCTTGATCTTGGCCTTCAAGTCTCCAGAACTGCGAGCAATAAACTACTGTTATTAAAGCTGCACAGTCTGGCATTTTCTATAACAATGTAGAACCCCCAATGTCTCCCCTTAGCCCAGGACGGAAGCCCACCCTCCAGGTCCCTGCAGTAGCTCTTCTCTTGGTCTGGCTGAGTCGATCTGGTCATTTTCCCCTAGGACTAGTGAGTGGCATTTCTCGTGCACAAATCCACGGGCAAGTGAAGAGCTGGCAGAGAGGGTCTCTCTTGAAGGGGTGATACTTATCATCCACACTCATTTCCCTTGAGGCACAATAGCCTGGCTCACCCACAGGCTGTATTGCTAGCCCTCAGCATGTTTCTTTCACCTCAGCACATCATCAGCCCATGAGCACGGAAGCCGGGAAAGGTAAAGGCTTCTGCAAAGCCCTTCCCGCCTCTCTCCCCAAGGAGTATACTGTATGAGCTCTGGATCCAGTTGGGTCCACCTATGGGTGGATGGACAGGTATACACGACAGGTATACACGACACTTGTCAAGTGCCACCACTATGCGTGGTTGAGGTGAGGTCTGGGACAGAATTAGGCAACGGGTCCATCCGTCCCTTTTCCTCCACGTTAACCTGCCCAGGGACATCTCATGAGCCATGCTAGTTCCTTTTGTTTGGCTCCTTCGTCGAGTTCCTTTTTCCTGCTGCAGTGTTTCTCAAATCCATGGGGCTTTGGAATCCCCTGTGGCCCTTGTTGAGGATCCCACCCCTAGACTTCCTGGCTTGGCAGGTGTGGGGTGGGGCCTGGAAAGTTGCACGTCTAACAGATTCCTGGGTGATGCTACTGCGGTTGGCCAGGGGGAGCCCTCTTTGAGAACTGCCACTATACTGTGACCCAGAGGGCAGGAGGGGCTTCTGGGTGATGGTTGACTTTGGGCCTGAAACTCCACACCGGAGAGGGTGGCGAGCTGCAGACCCAGGGGTTTGAGGAAGCTACTGCCAGGTGAAACCTCAGAGCCAGCCACACCTCTGCAAACTATTTAGGCTCTGAGTCAAAGTTCAGGCCAATCGTGGGAAATGTGGTTTTCGGCAGCATTGCTGAAACCAAAAGCTTTGCCCCATTTCAAGTGTCGAAAGCCTACGCCAGGCACTGGCTCTGCTTCTTTTCTTCTGCGGGAGTCTCTGCTCTCCGTGTGTGAAAGTTTCAGCTGCTATAGTGTTTGGGGCTTGGCAGGGAGGGACATTCCACAGTAATGAGATGACAATGCCGAATCTGTGTATGTGGTGACTTCCTCCATCAGCCAAGCTCCGTGGAGTCTCCCTCTCCAGAAGACTGACATTCCTCCCCTCCAAGGCTCTGAGTCAGGAACCCCTTAGAGCAGCATCTTAAATGATGTTGTGCCCTCATACAGCCACATCTAGCCAAGACATGCCATGGCATCCATGAAAAAAAAAAAAGTCCTATGGGAAACATATTACTGTCACAAAGCTCATGCATTTTACTGTATTAGCGTAAGAGAATCCTGCAGGGATCCAGAGCCAGATAATTATAAAAACAAAGTCATGAATAGTGACGATAGTATACAAATATATTACAGCCACAGTTAATGACAGAAGATAGCAGAACAAATATATAGAAGAGCTGTACAAATTAGAAAGAACTCCATGAGACCAACAATCTGGGGCCATTCGACGGGAAATTTATTCTTTGCAATTTACTATCCCGGAAGGCACTACAGGGCATGATCTAGTAGATGTAATGTTCTAAGTTCACCTAGATGGCCTTGGAACTATAAGAAGACTCAGCAAGGTTTACTGTTCTTAATTTAGGAAGTCTGAGATAGGCATACACCATGTTATTAAGATTTCTACAGAATGATGGAGGAACTATGGACTAGTGTTCAAAAGCCCAGACTCTGGACTGGATTTGAATGCTGGACTACTAGCTCTGCAGTTTTAGATAATTTATTGGATGTCTCTGGGCCCCCGTGTCCTCATCAGTAAAATGAGAATAATGATAGTCACCGTATTATGTAGTTATTAGGAAGACAAAGGTTTTAACGTATGTGAAGTTGTTAACATGGCCCACAGTATAATAGATTGTTTATCAGATAAATATTCTGGTAGCTGATGAAGTACTTTGTATTGTTTGTTAAATAAATAAATAAAAGATGGAATATTCGATATGTTATGCTTATAGTCATAAGATTTGGTCATGGAGAGGATTCCCATTGTGGGAAAGCTCCTTATTTTCTGATTCTGGTGGGTCAGTGAGATGACCTGGCTGTTCAAGCCTTAGAAAAAGGCATTCTAACAATGGAGAAAACACGGGGGCATCAGAGTCCCAACGCATTTAGGCCCCGATCCTGCCTGTGTCCGTTCTAGCAGATGACCTTGGGCAAGACCGTCAACCTCTCTGAACTCCAGTCTCTTCCTCTGTGGAAGAAATATCCATGATTTATTTAAAGCACCTCCTAAAAGCTGAAACACTCACTAGGCCCTCCCTGGATGGTGGAGGCTTGTGACTGTGTGTGCGGCCGGGAGAGCAGGGACCGGCAGCAGGTGCCCACGGGACTCAGGTGTGAACCCGACAAAGGCAAATACCCACAAGTTACCTGGGCGGCCACTGCCCTGCCCTCCTCCTCCACCAGGTGCCGGCCATCTGCCTGGCAGCCTGAGCGTGTGTCAGTGTTGTTCCATGGGATCGGGGGCAGAGAAGACGATCATGAGAAGCCACCCAGACACCTGAGCTCTTGCCCCAGAGTGCGACTCAGGCGAGTCACGTTCCCTTCCTAAGGCTCAGGTTTTCTGTCTGCAAAACACCAAGCCTGAAGCACCTTTTAGCTCCAAATCTGTTACAGTCCACACTGACGTCCTGCAGGGTTTTGACTGAGCCTGAATCATGCCGCCGTGAGCTGTCCCATTCTCAGCTGGCTTTTCTGTTCCCTGGCACACGAGCCTTCATCTGTAGCCCCTTGGTTTTCTGGCCATGTTGCTTATCTTCATAAGCCCTTGCCTTGAGAGGCCAGCACCTGGCCATACTGTCCTCCTTCTGTGCATGCCTCACCTCCTCTCGCCAATTTCCAGACTGCTAATCTCGAGGGGCAGTTTAAAAACTCAAAATACTTTCGAGAAGAAAGGAAAACTCGGGTATGACAAATCACATCTGACAAATATATTTCAAGAGGATACGTGAAAAGGCGGCCACGTGGTAGACAGAGAATGCCTTGGACTTGGGGATTTTAAGCCTTACTTCACTCTTGTCTGTATCTCACTTTCATCATCCGGGAAATGGGCACAAGCAAGAGCCATCCGGCAGAAAAGCAGTGAAGGGGAAGGTGCTAAGTCGTGGTTTCTAGTGCAATGCTTGGCACCAGACAGACTTGACGATTTTATCAGTTTCTGTCTATAAGTTTTTACTTTGCTTACATAGCAGTATAAATTAGAAGACGAAGTCAACTGTGGAACAACTCTTAAGGAGTTTTGTAGTGAGGAGGCTGGGCAGAAGTGGCCAAGGGCCGGTCTTTACGGGTGTCCAGTAGGGACTGGCCACGCTGACTCCCTCCCCTTTTCAGGGAAGGTGGTGGGAACCGGGGAGAGGTGGGCTGGAGCCCTGGGCCCTGCACTTGGTAACTGTGGGGTCTCGACCAGCTTTCCTGACATTGGAGAACCAGTCCCTGGCTCTTCGAGGGTGCTCATTTGCCCTTTCTGGGGTACCAACGAAGAGGTCACTGTGAGTGTTCTGGGATAACGTCCGGCCCTCTGCCACGTTATTCTCACACAGAACACAGGTTTTCCTCGACATTTCAAGGTGTCCATTCTTTCCGTTGTTTTCAGTACAGCATTTGGGAGAAAAAGCACAAGGAGTCATGGTTTTCTGCAGTCTTTTCCACAGATCTTCTGTTTTTGCATTTTAACAATCTCACTGACGTGATTTAATTTTCCCTTGCAAGCTAAGTTCGGGTCATGTCTAAACGCAGAATGTTTACACGCAGTCCCCTTTACTGGCACCTGCAGAGCTGCTGATATTTCAGGGAAACTATTGCCTAACTTGAGGTTTTAACTTTTTGTCATCTAGTGAATCTTTTTTCACAATTCACAATGGGCCTTCTATGTCTCTGTCTTTTAATGTTTATTTATTTTTGAGAGAGAGAGAGAGACAGAGCATGAGCAGGGGGAGGGGCAGAAAGAGAGGGAGACACAGAATCTGAAGCAGGATCCAGGCTCTGAGCTGTCAGCACAGAGCCCAAGCCGGGGCTGGAACGTATGAACTGGGAGATGTGACCTGAGCTGAAGTCAGACGCTTTAACCGACTGAGCCACCAAGGTGCCCCTTTAAAAATATTTTTTTTTTTTTTTTGATGACAAATAGCTTTGAAGAAACCACAAATAGCTTTGAGCAAACACAAACAGTCGGCAGATGTGAGACTCCACCTCCCCCAGCCGTAGCCAAGTTCACTTTTCATCTGTTTCTGCCCAAGTGTCTTAGCTTTGGCCTTGAACCTTGACACATCATTGGTGGTGTGCTTTTCGGGGAATTAATTTGAGATCTTGATGTTCCCCGCGTCGGAGAGTTGGGTGGGTTATGTAGCTCTCTGCTTGAGCCAATTAAAACAGTTACATGCCAACCCATCAAAGCTCAGTTTTCCTCTTAGCTAATCCGCCCTGCAAAGTATGAATTCCGTCGTTTGTTCATCCGGGAATCAGCTGATCCTTCCATTTAACAAAACGCCAACCGACCGCCATAGCCGAGGCGCACTGCCCAGCGACGCGCGGGCTGCAGAGTTAACAGCGAATGTTATACCGGGGCCACGTGCAAGGCGTTCCGAAGTGCAGGCCCTGCGTCGCACGATTAACTGACCACTTTTGCAGCCTTAACTTCCCCTCGGTGGTAGGGCCCCACTCAACTGAAATACAGTGCGGGTGCGTGCTCTTCTGGCTTTGAATTCTGCCCTTTTCATAGACCGGACTTCTCAGCCCTGGGCCCTTGGCCCTTGGCCCTTGTCCTCCCGGCCAGTGCAGTGTGGGCGATAGACAAAGACGCACCTATCCACGCTTCTGTGTGTGTGTGTGTATGTGTGTGTAGTATGTGTGTGGGGGGGGGTATGTATGCGTAATGTGTCTGTGTGCAGTGTGTGCACGTACGTGTGTGTGTGTGTGGAGTGTGGGGACAGCCACCCTCATACCGGGGGCGCACGACCGCGGACGGACGCGGAGACGCACACAGAAGGGCGGGTCCGTTATGACCTGTGGTCAGAATGAGAGGGGGACCCCTGGAGGGCGCACAGTGGGGACGCACAGCGTGCATGGGGCCCCAGTCTCTGCGGAGGAAGATGCTCCCCCCGGCAGGGCCGCTGCGGGGAGGGCCCAGGGCGCGGTTGGCGGGGGGTGGGGGGGGAGGGCCCCTGGGGGAGGAAGGCCTGGGGTGGGGGGAGGGCAGGTGCGCAGCCCCTCCGGGCCCACAGAGCCCTGGCTCCTGGGGTGCACCGGGGACCCCGCAGGGGTCCTCACAGGGGGCCGGGAGGCACCCTTGCCCTGAGCCCTGGCCCAGCAGCGCAGGCTGGCGATTGGCCTTATTTGGTAGCGAAGCCACCGGCCCCTGCTTGGCGGTCCCTCCTGAATTCCGTGGGGTCTGCGCTTCCTCACAAGCACAGGGCCTGTGTGTTTCCGAGTAAACAGCGCCCTGGCCTCGCAGCCAGGCCTGGCAAGTGACCAGACAGCCCCGCCGACCAGGGCGAGGACTAATTTGGTAATGGGGCGCCCTGAGGAGTGACGTTTACTGGATCCCTCCTGGAGCTAACGCAGCGCAGCCTGGGGACCTGAGGAGGGGCCCTGGGACCCCGGAGAGGGGCCTGGGGACTGGGACTCGGGACCCGGAGGGGAGCTGGGGACTGGGCCTGGGGATCTGGAGAGGGGGTTAGAGGACTGGGGCTGGGGACCTGGAAGGAGGCTGGGGACTTGGAGAGGGGGCTGGGGACTTGGAGAGGGGGCTGGGGACCTGGAGAGGGGGCTGGGGACTGGGCCTGGGGACTTGGAGAGGGGACTGGGGCTGGAGAGGCAGATTGGGACAGGGCCCTGAGCCCCATTTCCTGGGGAAGCAGGAGCCCTGCCTGGCCCTGCTTCTCCATCGCGGGGTATCTGGGATTTCTCCACCACGATTCCCCAGTCCTGCCCGCCCTCCATCCCTAACCCTGCTCACTCGGCCTCAGCAGCCCGGAGACGCCGTGGTGTGTGAGAGTCAGGAGAAAACTGAACTCGGCCTTGAAGTGAGCCGTGAAATTCCAGAATCCTTTGGTGGAAAGAAAGCAGGTTCTGCCACCTTGGATAACACCAGGATTTAAACACATAATTCTCCCAGGTAGCAGCTAAATTCGATTCCTGGGGCCTGCTTGAAGAAAGATCTTGTTCTCAGGTATTCGTCCTTCAATTTGGAGGTCACTGGACCTGTCAGTTCTCTGTCAGTGGGAAATAGTAACGGCTTCAGGTTTTGTGAGCTGCGAGGTTTCTGTTGTAGTCATTCAGCTTTGCCCCGTGGTGCAAAGGCAACCACAGAATATGTGCAGAGCAGCTGGAGAACCTGTGTTCCCATAAGACTTCGTTTGTAAAAGCTGTCCCCCAGCTGGATGTGGCCTGTGACTGTGATTTGCCCGCCCCTGTTTTCATTCCTCGTCAAATGTCGAGTGAATGCCTACATTTTCTAGGTCCTACAGAGACAGCAAGGACTTCAGACACAGAATCCTTGCCTCGGTAGAGTGCATGTTTATGGAGAAGAGAAACAAAAACTCCTAAATAATCAGGCAATTAATGACAGGCTGTGAAGTGTGCTATAAAGAAAAACAAAGCTGGGTAAGTGAGTCTTAACATTTATCTGGGCTCTTTCTCTTTAAATTTCAATCTCTCATTCAACCCCGTGAGGACAGGGACCTGGAACATCTAATTTGTTTTCCTGTCCCCTGCACCTAGTGTGGTATTTGCTCATGATCACTTCCACGTGTCAATATATACATTTACATATATACGTATATGTACACGCACAAGTGGAAGAAATACAACACATGAACAAAAAACAAAATACAGTACTTAAGAATGAACTTGCGATACATGCTCCCTGCGACAAGAAAATTTTAAAATGTGTCTGAGGGTCAGAAAAATATAAGAATGTGACAAATGGAAATATTATGTTTTTTATTAAGAAGGCTCATCATTATAAATACATTAAAATTCCCAAGGACACATAGTATATGTAATATAAATCCCTTCTATTGTTTTAAAGGGAGGTAATTTTAGTTTGAAAAGGGACTCATGCTTTCCTCTTCGGCGGTCTCATAATAAAGGGGGCTCTAACAAAGACACAGAGGCCACTTTCCATCAGTACTGTCAACTTGATGGAAAAACAGGAGAACAGAGAAGTTCATAGCTCTGCCTGTGATTAGATTAGATTTTTATGATTATTATTTTTTCTCTTTTTAAAGTTTATTTAAATTCAGGTTAGTTAGCATACAGTGTAGGGTTGCTCTCAGGAGTAGAACCCCATGATTTATCGTTTACGTATCACGCCCAGTGCTCATAACCCGTGCCCTCCTTAATGCCCAGCACCCATTTAGCCCATATCCCCACCTGCCTCCCCTCCAGCAACCCTCAGTTTGTCCTCTGTATTTAAGAGTCTCGTATGGTTTGCCTCCCTCTCTTCTTATCTTATGTTTCCTTCCCTTCCCCTATGTTCATCTATGGCGTTTCTTAAATCCCACGTATGAGTGAAATCGTATGTTTGTCTTTCTCTGACTGACTTGTATTGTTTAGCATACTACCCTCCAGTTCCATCCACACAGTTGCAAATGGAAAGATTTCCTTCTTTCTGATTGCCGAGTATACTCCATTGTATATACAGACCACATCTTTATCCATTCATCCATCGATGGACATCCGGGCTCTTTCCATAATTTGGCTGTTGTTGATAGTGCTGCTATAAACATGGGGGTGACTGTGCCCCTTCGAATCAGCATTTTTGTATCCTTTGGATAAATACCTGGTAGTGCAATTGCTGAGTCATAGGGTAGCTCAATTTTTAATTTCTTGAGGAACCTCCATCCTGCTTTCCAGAGTGGCTTCACCAGTTTGCATTCCCACCAGCAGTGCAAAAGCTTCCCCTTTCTCTGCATCCTCACCAACATTGTTGCTTGAGCTGTTAATTTTAGCCATTCTGACAGGTGTGAGGTGATATCTCATGGTTTTGATTTGTATTTCCCTGATCGTGAGTGATTTGAGAGTCTTGTCATGTGTCTATTAGCCATTTGGATGTTTTTCTTTGGAAAAGTGTGTATTCATTTCTTCACTGGATTATTTGTTTTTTGGGTGTTGAATTTGATAAGTTCTTTCTAAATTTTGGATACTAACCCTTTATCCAATAGGTCATTTGCAAATATCTTCTCCCATTTCATTGGTTGCCTTTTAGTTTTGTTGATTGTTTCCTTCACTGTGCGGAAGCTTTTTATCTTCATGAGGTCCCAATAGTTCATTTTTGCTTTTATTTCCCTTGCCTCTGGAGACATGTCTAGTAAGAAATTGCTGTGGCTGAGGTCAAAGAGGTTGTTGCCTGTCCTCTCCTATAGTATTTTGATGGTTTTCTGTCTCACATTAGGTCTTTCATCCATTTTGAGTTTATTTTTGTGTCTGGTGTAAGAAAGTGGTCCAGGTTCATTCTTCTGCATGTCACTGTCCAGTTTTCCCAACACCATTTGCAGAAGAGACTGTCTTTATTCAATGGAATATTCTTTCCTGCTTTGTCAAAGATTAGTTGGCCATATGTTTGTGGGTCCATTTCTGGATTCTCTATTCTGTTCCATTGATCTATGTGTCTGTTTTTGTACCAGTACCATACTGCCTTAATGGTTACAGCTTTATAATACAGGTTAAAGTCCAGAATTATGATGCCTCTGGCTTTGGTTTTCTTTTACATTCATTACTTTGGTTATTTGGGGTCTTTTCTGGTTCCATACAGATTTTAGGATTGTAAAAAGTTTAGCTCTGTGAAGAATGCTGGTGTTATTTTTGATTGGGATTGCATTGAATGTGTATATTGCTTTGGGTAGTATTGATATTTTAACAATATTTGTTCTTCCAATCCATAAGCATGGAATGTTTTTCCATTTCTTCGTGTTTTCTTCAGTTTCTTTCATAAGCTTTCCATAGTTTTCAACACGCAGATCTTTTACCTCTTTGGTTAGGTTCATTCCTAGGAATCTTATGTTTTTTGGTGTAGTTGTAAATGGGATCGATTCCTTGATTTCTCTTTCTGCTGCTAATTATTGGTGTTTAGAAATGCAACCAATTTTTCTATGTTGAATTTGTATCCTGCAACTTTGCTGAATTCACCTATCATTTCTAGCGTTTTTTGGTGGAGTCTTTCAGGTTTTCTATGTAGAGTATCATGTCATCTGCAAAGAGTGAAAAGTTTGACTTCTTCCTTGCCAATTTGTGTGCCTTTTATTTCTTTTTGTTATCTGATTGCTGATTGCTATTATTACTATTATTATTTTCATTAAAGAAATAACTACCTTCATCTATGAAGAATGGTATAGAAATTCCAAATAAAATTTCATTGAATGCAATCTGGTGCTGCATTAAAATGATCAGATAGGGTGTATCTGAGTAACACATTGATGGCTTAATGTCAAAATATCTACCAGCATGATATGACATATTAATGATTTGAGGGGAAAATATGCCATTTTAATATATGAAGAAATGATTTAGGAAATTCACTAAGCATTCTAGATTTTTTTTAATTCTTAAGAAGTTGGATGCAAAATGCAAGTTCTTTTTTCCTACAAAAAGGCATCTATCACAAATCTATAGTAAACATCATACTTACTGGTAAAATATGGAATAATTTACATTAAATTTAGGAAAGGATAAAAATTCTCATTATCACCAAACCTTATTCTTCAACATTTTCTTCAAGTACCAGAAAATGAGCTACAATAACAACAACAAAAGAAATAAAACAGCTTATAAGAATTGGCAGTATACTGACAAAATTCTTATTTGCAGATACAGTTGTCTACATACAAAATTCATGAAAATCTAAAAACAAACTATGAGAGTTATTGAGTTTAGCAAAGTTACTAGGTATGTTAGTATCGTATGAAAAAGGATGTAATTGCCTTCCCGGTAAAGACAAAGACGATGTAAAAACAACCACCACCACCACCACCACAACACTAATCATAACAGTGACAAAACTATAAGATACATGGGACTCAATCTAATTGATTTTCTTATGAAAAATATTTTTATAAAAATTATGGATAAAGAGCACTTCAGTTCTAGAAATGGCAGGTAAGGTAATTAAAACAAATCCTCTCCTAGTGGACAGCAATTGCAAAAAATGCTGGATTAAATGTGAGAAAATTCTGAAAACATCAAAGAACTAGTAACATAGTAAGAACTGGGCTAAAATCTAAGGGTAGATGACAGCTTGATGAGGTGAATCTTACACTAAAATAGGCTTTTCCTTGAAGGTGTTTGCTAATCAAGAAGACACATCTTCAATTAATGTCTAGTGTTTGCCCAGTGCCCACCCATGTTTTAAGCTGGGCTTCAAAGTGGCTTCAAACACATTAAGTATGAATCTGAAGTTAATCGTGTGGCTTCCAGCCTGCCATGTATCTCCTGGGTCTCCCAGAAGATCCCAAACCTTGAATTTGGAATTAAAGCGATCCTAGAACGTTTCTCCCGTAGCCATAGAAAAGAAAGGAAGATCTTCTGTTGGGAAATATTTGATTTTTGGGGCACCTGGGTGGCTCAGTTGGGTAAGCATCTGACTCTTGATTTAGGCTCAGGTCGTGATCTCATGGCCCGTGGGCTCGAGCCTCATGTTGGGCTTTGCGTTGACACTATGGAACCTGCTTGGAATTATCTCTCTCAGTCTCTCTCAGCCTCCCCGCCTCTCAAAATAAATAAACATTAAAAAAATACCCGATTTTCATATACCTCATGTTATTCCTAGAAATAATCTTAAATATTACGATCAGCATACAAAAGTGAACAGGCACCCCACAAAACAAGGTGTAAATGAATGAGAACGTGAGAAAAGAGAACAGAAATACAGAGACACATTCATTTCCCCACGAACACACCCTAAAGCAGTTATGCATCCTATACTTAAAGGTCTTTGTCTAAGAGCAAAGGAAATGATAACAGGATGCTCTGATAAATTAGGGAGCATCATCTACTTTGCAAACTGTTGAAGAAGCAGAAGGGCGGAATGATGAAAATTCTCCATCACAACAACCAAGAAAGGAGATAAGGAAGCAGGGCACAATTGGGTCCCACAGAAAGAATGAAATAAACCGGTTCAATTAACCTAAAATATAAATGTAGTTGCATTAAAGCAGAAGGTTCTAAATTCTTCAATTAAAAGACAGAGATTATCTGAATGGATTAAAAGAAAGTGAGTTATCTTACATACAAGTGCGTTTAGTTACTTATTGCTGTGTAAAAATTACCCCCAAACTCAGTAACTTAAAACCACACACTTTTGTCATCTAATAGTTTCTGTGGATCCGGACATGGTTTCTCTGGGTCCTTTGCATCAGGACCTCACAGGGCTGCAACCAAGATACTGACAGGGGCTACAGACTCTCTTCCAAAGACATAGTTGAGTAAGGGTCTAGTTCCAAGCACACTCATGTGGTGACTGGTGATATTCAGCTCATTCAGGGACGTTGACCTGGCCACCCTCAGGTTCTTGCCCATCCTTAGGGAAACTCACAACATGGCAGCTCGCTTATTGGAGCAAAGATGTGAACAGAGCCAGAAAGAGAGTTTGAGCAAGGGAGAAGTCAAATTCTTTTATAATGTAATAAGAGCCATGATATTCTATCGCTTTTGCTCTATGTTATCTCTATATGTTTATTGCTATATGTTATGAACGAACTAGTCAGTACTCACAGACTGAGGACGACCTGGGGTGTGAATGCCAGGAGATGGGGATCATCAGAGACAATACTGAAGGCTGCCTGACACAGCTTGGTGTTGTCTCTATCAGAGCTCTCTGCACTTTTAATTGCCTGCATGGCACTCGGATGGGTTGTTTGTGTATCTCCTCATTTATTGTCTGTGTCCAGCCCCTTGGATGGTATCCATGAGTACAGAGGTTGCACCTGTTATTATAGTAGGCGATCAGTAATACTCGCCGAATGTGGGAATAAACGGATGCGTGACCTGCAAACACCTGAAAAGTTGGCTGACCTTCCTGGAGAACCGGGTAGGCTCTTCTCCCTGGAGGAGATTGCAGAAACCAGGGCGCACTTTGACGGATGCAGACGTAGTGGACCAGGGTGTCTCTGATTTATCTTACAGCAGCTGTCCTTTCTGTTTCTGACCTCTGTCCTGGGGACAGCAGTTTAGAAAACGAAGGGGTAGCAGCTCATGATTATGCCGCACACGCTTCTTCAATTGAAGTGATCTCATTTGTAACAGAGATTGCACGCTGAGCGAGAGCCCTAAGTGGCGCCTGCTGCTGTATCCTCCGTGGGCTGTTCACCTGGACCCCAGGCGTCACGGATCATTCTCTGTAAATCTAACTTCTGCTTCCCTGGCCTTTCCCCTCATCATTTTTTCCTCTGTGCCTTCGACATGACTTGTCTTCCTCCTCCAGCAGTTGGAATTTAATTATCCCTTGCTTCATGATCTCATGGTGCTCCATTTGTTCAACTCACATAAATTCTAGCCCAGGCTCTGATTTCCGCCGTCCTGCAAAAGACGGTATGAGGACAGCCTAAGCCCCCGTCTCAGAATCTACTTCTCCCCTTTGCTCACTTACATTCTTTAGCTCTAGAAGGCCATGAAACTTGTACTGAAATGTCTGTGCCCTGCAGCGTCCTCAGCCTGGACACACAGTAAATGAATTGGTAAAGTTAAAGATAATCTTCACCACCCTTTCTAGAACTTCTGTTTTCTGGACCATGTGCTGCCTTTCTGGTTGCTATTTCTTATCCCTCTCCCCAAAGCATCCTTGGACTATCAGCTAATGCAGAAAAAAAGAAAAAAGAAAAAAAAAACCCTCTTGACTTTGGTAGTGATTGTGAATTTCAGTCATAAACACGGGTATTTAGATAATAAAAATTTCTTTCAGCATAGTCAAAGATGTTCAAAGCACATTGTTTTACAGTCGAGTGGCTCTATGATGTTTATAACAAAAACAGCAGACCAGATCCCCCCTCTTTCATTTTTTATTCCCACCTCAAAGAGCTGGCCATTCCAACCCTTCCAGCTGATTTTTCCTGTGGTAGTGACCCACAGATTTCGGTAAAGCAACCATATGCTTCTATGTTTTGATTTTTCCATTTTAGTTGTTACCTATTGACTTTGTAATATGCAAGATGAAGGATAAGTTCACTGATAACTAACCCAGTGCAGACATGAACGCTCACGTGCACATGTCCACAACCCCCTTCCCAAAAGAGTGATGATTCTAGTGCATTATGATGATTATTTTCATACTTGCACATTTTGTTTTAATACTTTATCTCTTACCCACTCAGATTTCTAAGTAGCCATAAATAATGCATTCTACACCTCCCTAACTGGAGGGTAAATCTTATCTTAACATATTGAATTTCCTTTTATTTCCTGGAAGACATCCCTTAGTAGTATTCTGCTTTGCTCCCCAAATGAGCTAGACCTATGCCTTAGCTGTTCCAATGGGGATTCCCTGTATAATTACCCTGCGAATTTGCCTATTCACTTTTTTTTCCCTTTGGGGTTAAATATTTCTTTCTTCATATCTGTCTCTTCCTCTTTTGTGGTTTAATTCCTCATTTATTTGAGTTCATCTTCCAACAAAGAACGCATAGAAAGTAAAATGTTGATTTATCTTAAGACATCCTATACTTTTGCTTAATTGCTGGTTTGAATACAAATAGGATTCCAGGTGAACAATATTTTTTTCCCACAATAATTTTAAAGATGTTGCTCATTTTCTTCTAGCTTCTTCTGTTGCTGCTGGAAAGTTATATTTCAGTTATGTCTTGCTGAGTAGGAAACGGTCCCAGATCTTGGTGCTTAAAACAACAACTTGTCATTCGGTATCATTTGGTATCATTTATCTTCTCTGGGTTGGCTGGCAGTTCTCTTGCTGGGCTTACATGGGCTACCTCATATGATGGCATCCAGTTGGGTCATAGCCTGGGGCTGGGGGATTTCCTCTCTTTGCAGTGCTTTGTCCTTAAGAGGGCTGGACTGGGCTGGCTTCATCACAAAGTGGCGGCCATATTCCAGAAAAGCAAGACCCCCCCCCCAAAAAAAACTGCAGCTTATTAAACATTTGCTTGCAACATTTTCACCGATGCCTGCCCATAGGTTAGAACAAGTTCTGTGGCCAAGCCTAGAGTGTTTGAGAGCTGATTATACAAGGGTATGGGCACTGGGAGGTTTAATTCACTGGGCACCATTGGTGTAACAGCCTGCAGCATCCGTCCTCCTGCCCCAATGATTCAACCCTCTCCATGGATTCAACACACTCATTCCCTAATAAGACCTCCACCGCAAAGTCATCAAGTCACAACAGTGAGTTTGAAGACCGTGTTCTAATGTCTACATCAGGCCCAGATGTGAAGTAACCTGTGTGGATGCTTCTGTCTTTGATCCAGAGCTTTGTGAATTCAAACGACATGCAATCTGCCTTTCACACACCTATACACTTTGGTGATATGGGGACAAGATAACTGTGGCAAAACTCTGCATAGGAAAGGTAGGGACAGGAGGCACAGAGGGGTCACTGGTCCATAGCAATTCTGAAATCCAGCTCATCATCTCAAGGCCTATGTCTGGCAGCAGAGGGTCCTTCCTTGATTAGAGCCAATTATGCCTCTCAAAAGTAGTTCCCAGTTCATGGTTTACATCCTCTGGAATTCTTCCTTCTGAAACATCTCTTCTTTCCTATAAGAAATAACCCACGTGTTCGTTCACCTGAGCAGTTTTCTGAGCCTCCTTCTTGGTTGTGGAAAGTCTGAGAATCTCAGAGGTATCTTTCTTTTTTGAATGATTTCTGCCCCTTTCAGTCCCTATTTGTACAACACCTTTGAAAACTTTGTGGGCTTTTGACCAAATCCGATTGTGACTTGCATCATGTTCCAAAAATCATGCCCTTAATTCCATTTGAGTGAATGCTCTCCGCTTTTGAGCCAAGCGTCCAGCTGCAGTGAAGCAATACTTTCAAGATTCTTCAGAAGTGCTTTCTCTTAGTTGAGAGAATCTACCAGGCTGGGTCTTAAAAGGGGTCTTCTGACCACACCCTTGATTTACTCTTTACCCTGAGGCCATTTCTTATTTTGAGAGCCTTGAGCCAGCTGGTGAGTATGAAAATGTGTAACAGTTTTATTTTTCAGCCGAGCAAGTCTGGATTGGAGATTCTGCTTGCATACTGAGCAGTTCTCTCTTTAGCTCGTCTTCATCATCCCGTATCTTATCATCTGCAACTAACAGAAGCCAATTGGCACTTTCAATATTCTGCCTAGAAAATTTATCTGCATGCGTAGGTTAATTTGGTACATTTTTCTTTTTATTTTTCAAGTTAATGGAAATGGTGGGTTTGCCTCTTGTTTCCTTACAGCAGAGTGTGGATCACCATCTCTTGAGCCTATACGATCAGTTTCTTGCTGGGCTTCCGGCCTCCACTGACAGTCTCCTCACTGTCCTTCCGGCACCCCCCACGACTGTCCCGTGACAAAGCGAACACTCCTTTGTGAGTCTGTGTTATCGCAGGGTCCCGTTTCCACACCACTTTCCTGTTTTAGTTATTTACTGCTGCACGACACTCTGAAACGCGATAACGTACGACATTATGTAAAGCACCATACACACCTGAGAAATAATATTTTATTATTTAAGAAGACAGTCGATCTAAAGACATCACAACTTCTGCATTCTGTGTGAATGGCAGGAAAGAGAGTACACACCAAACTACTGACAATAGTCACCGATTTGGGGGAATGTGATTCCTGAGGTTCCCGTAAGAGGCTTTCAATGTGTTTCATCGCAAACAAAAGGCGTGCTACGACAGAACTGGGAGCGGTGGGGGAGGGGGGGAGTATTTTATTTTAAAATGTGTTTTTAATTAGAGAGCCAATTGAAGATGCATTTGTCTGGAATTTAGGGAAGGTGGGTTGGTTTTCCTTTGCTCCTGTGAGTGCATTTCAGTAACAAATAGGGGTTTAGGAGAACAGGTTCTCAACACCATCTCTGACATCAAGTGTGTGACCTTGGGCAAGCGACCTCATGGCTTCAGCCTGTGTTTGCATTTGCAATGTGGTAAGGTTAGGCCATCTGCTGTTCATCTTCTCCCCTAAACTTAACAGTCGATGACAGAATAATTTGAGCCTTTAAACAAATCTTTCCCATCTGGAAATTGGACTCAGCATAAAAAGAAGGCAATGCTCATATTTGGGAAAACTCCCGAGACAGTTTTCTTAAAAAAAAATCTGGAGTTTATTTTTTTTTATAAAGTACCATAACACTTGCAAGCTTTTATTTACTAATAAGTTTGATCCTAAGATAAACTAATGGGGGTAAATCACCTCCTTCAAACGTGTTGATCACCCCCCAGAGATTCATGTGATTCAGGTGATTAATCAAGCTTCTATTTAATTGCACGGAGGAGAGAATGTTAAATGTGCTGGGTGAGCGCTGCAGAAACCATTCACCTGATGGGCATGGACACAGTTTACACAAGACAATCTGTGTGTCTCTCTCTGATAATTTTATTTTTAGAGTAGGTGTGTGTGGACAGGCTAGAAAACATTCTCCAGAGCGTAGTCTGTAGGGATTTAATTGAAAATCTCTCCACAGACATGAAAGTATAGAAAATCCTTTCTGCTGCAAAATGAATTCAACTTTCCAAATTGACAGTGTAATTTCTTTTTTAGTAGATGATTTACCAGATAATTATTATTTATCGGACAGAAGACTCAAATTCAGAAGTGGAAAGACTCACACCACCTCTGAGACCTTATTAAACTTACCTTCAGTTTCAACAGCCGCAGACAGAACAGGTTAAAGTCTCTTTTGGGCCACCCTACTTGAAAAATGTGTAATTTTGGTCAAATAACTTAGTTCCCCTGAACTTTATCTTTATAGGCTGCTGAAGGAAAAAAAAATAGATGATGAATGTGAAGACACACTGTAAAGTATAAATTGCTATTAACATTTGAGGGCTTGTTTTCATTCATGATGCTATTGTAAATTATTTTATTGAAAGCTTTTTAAAAGGACAATTTAAAAAGCTAGAACCGGGGCGCCTGGGTGGCTCAGTCGGTTAAGCGCCCAACTTCGGCTCAGGTCATGATCTCGCGGTCCGTGAGTTCGAGCCCCGCGTCGGGCTCTGTGCTGACCGCTCAGAGCCTGGAGCCTGTTTCAGATTCTGTGTCTCCCTCTCTCTGACCCTCCCCCGTTCATGCTCTGTCTCTCTCTGTCTCAAAAATAAAATAAACGTTAAAAAAAATTTTTTTTAAATAAATAAAAAGCTAGAACCAACATTAAGCAAGTTTTATTATCCCATGTACACTGTTATTTTGGATAACTGATACTTATTAATATTATTTGTTTAATTTATGGAAGAGAGAAAGAAAGGGAGTGAGAGAGAGAGAGAAGACAGGGAGAAAGACTTGTTTCTTTTTATAAAATATGCTATATTGTAAATATTTTGTAATTTAGTGGTTAATGTGCCCAAACTTGACTTTAAGTGCATGTGTAATAGTTAGTCCTCTCCAAGTACCTGTATTTCCATTGGTTGCTCATTTAAATGTATTTCAAATTGTAAAAATTATAAATCATATAATATTAACAATTTTCATATACAAATTAGCATCAGTATCTCTGACTACTTTAGTAGGATTGGTTCCCAGAAGGTTCTGAAGTCACCTGGCCACCGGGCCACAATTACGAACTTGATACAAATTGGCAAATTATTTTCAGGAGATTTTGTACCAATCTGTGCTCTAACAGGTGGATTAAGAGAGTTCTTTTCATAACACGTGCTCCTCACCATTACCATGTTTCCAAACATATTTCTCATTTGTAATAAGAAAACAGTATTTACTGGTTTTATCCTCATACGTTTTGTCATTTTAGCGCTGCACGGTCCGAAACAGTAGCTGCATGACTTAAATTAAGATGAACTGACGTTAAATACAATTAAAAACGCAGCTCCTCAGCTGCACTAGCTGAATCTCAAGGTCTCAGTGGCCACGTCGTGTTGGCCAGTGCAGGCCGTTGCCAGCATTTCTGCTGCGAGAGAAGCTAGACTTTATTTTCATATATTAATTAGTTACCAGCCATTCCCAATAAGAAAGAGAGATCACTCAAGCCTATTAAAAAAACACGCGTAAATTCAAGAATGTTTTGGTACATGATGTTTAAGCAGTACCTCCCCCCGTTCTCTCTGCCCTCCACACACCAGTCACTTCTGTCGTAAATCTTGCTGTCATTTTCTGCCATGTTTTCTGTTTTGTGGCAACGCCCACAGCTTGCAGTCGGCCGTGTCTCCACAGCTAGTTCTGGTAGAGATTTGGTTTGACTCATTTTAATCACAGAAATTAACTGTTTTCCCATCTGGAAATAGTGCACTCCAGTGTTCACTTTGATAGATCACTAAAATCTTTGTATGTTTCTTGGTTTTCATATAGCTTACACATAGGTCTCGAGAAATTCACACCTAGATATTTCATATTTCTACTCTTATGCTCAGTGTGGTCATTTTTTAAGGCATGTCTTCCAAAACCTTATTGCTGGTTTCTAAGAAAATTTCTCAGGTTTCTGTATCTACTTTGTATCTGGCTCTTTTGCTTAACTAACATACTGCATCGAATAGTTTTTTCAGTTGATTCTCTTGGGGTAGCCACAGAATAATCTAAGCATAATCTTTGAGTTGTATTTTAGTGTAACTTGGTATATCTTAAAATATTTTGGCATATTTAAGTATAATTTTTTTAAATTATAAATGGACTGTCTTCCTTTTTTTGTTTCAAATAGTTCTTAGTGTATTTGTTCTTGCCTCTTTTCATTCTGTAGGACATTCTGAGTCATTTACATTTTCATTTTTATTTTTTAAGTAGGCTGCACACCCAACACAGAGCCCAGTGTGGAGACTTGAACTCGTGACACTGAGATCAAAACCTGAGCTGAGATCAAGAGTCGATGCTCAACCAATTGTTCCATCCAGACACCCCTTAAAATTTTTTATTTGAAACTCTTATTAATTGTGGGGCACCTGGGTGGTTCAGTTGGTTAAGCATCCGACTTCGACTCAGGTCATGCTCCCACACTTTGTGAGCTCATGCTCTGAGTGTGCTAACAGCACAGAACCTGCTTTGGGTCCTCTGTCCCCCTCTCTCTACCTCTACCCCGCTTGCTCTCTCTCTTTCAAAAATAAATAAACATTAAAAAAAAACTCTCACTAATAGTTCTGACATTTTTTTTTTTTTTTTACTTTGAAAGAATCATGTTGAAAAGATTTGATATAAATTTTAAGTGCATTTTAAGAAATCTTTACCTGGTCACATAGGAGAAAATTTAAAAATAGCTAAGGTGTTTTGGAAATAAACAGTATTTTTAAAACATTTTATAATACAAAAAAAAAAAGAGAGAGAGAGATTCTTTCGGAGGGAAAAGCCCCCAGAAAAAAATAGGACATTTCCATAATTCATTGGAAGCGTAGATAGTTTTAGAGATCTGGTCAAAGGGCAAAATAGAAGCACGGAAGGCCGTCAGTGCCGTTTACAGAATTTCTTATTGTCAGGTTTTCACCTTTTTCCTTCTTGTTGGATGCCTAAATGAAGAGGGCAGAGTGGGTACGGGGCGTTTACTCAACTGCATCCCGATTTGTTCCAGGAGCACAGGTGAACGTGGTGGGGACCAGCTGCCCTGTGTCTGGGGGTTTTCCCAACTCCCCAGTTACAGCATTGAGGGGACAGCTGCCCCCTGTGATTCTCTTTGTCACGCTTTCCTTGTCATGCCAGATCTCCCCAGCTGCCTTCGTAGGGAGAGCCCCCGCAGGTGCCCCCCCGGACCCACACCTGCCCCCTCACACAGAGGGGTTGTGTGCCACAGTGGCTGCGTGTGCGGTAAGAGCCACCACCTGAGCGAGGTTGATCTCTCGCTTTCCTGGCTTCCACGCTCCCAGTTGCTTAGATCAGCTTTCCCATCCAGGGGGCATCCACAGCCCCCAAGCCCCCTGGGTACCCCTGCTTTCCAGGGTCCTGAAATGTTGATGGTGCCTGCACACTTCCACGGTCTCTCCACTCCCGCATCATGAAGTTTCTAGACTTACCGCTTTCTGAATAGCTTCAGATCCACTTTTCACTTTTAAGAAACCAAAACTTGAAATTCGGACGTTAGGTTGTTGGTTCAAAAACATAATACAGAATTCTGATCAATACGCGGGCCGAAGAAGAGACCTTGGACCTCTACTGAAGTGGTTGGTGGACATGTGAAATTTGCATATTTTAAAAGCAAAATAAAAGATTAAACTTAACATAGTTTTAATCCCAGTGTTGAATTCTTATTTTTATGCTTTCTCAAATCTGGATAACAGTGTCTTTTTGGGTTTTGCAAAAGAAATTAGGTAGCCGTGCATATGTTTATGCTCTAGCTTATATTAAAGTTTTGGAATTAATCCTTCCTTGAATTTTGAAAAATATATATATTCATAGCATTGTTCTTATTAGTAGTCTACTCATTCCTGCTGCTATTTTGACAACTGTTTTTTTGTTGTTGTTTTTTGTTTGTTTGTTTGTTTGTTTGTTTGTTTTAGAGAGAGATAGAAAGAGTGAAGGTAGGGGAGAAGGGCAGAGGGAGAGAGAGTCTTAAGCAGGCTTAAAGCTCAGTGCAGAGCCCAACATGGGGTTCGATCCCTCAACCCTGGGATGTGACCTGAGCCAAAATCAAGAGTCAGAGTCTCAACCAACTTAGCCACCATGGCACTCCAATTTTTACTTTAAAATTTTCCAGAAAGTGATCCATCCAATGGGATTGTAAAAGTAATGGGCGTTTAACTCTTTTTTTTTTTTTTCCTTTGGTGTCTGTTGTTACAGTACCTTTATGGCATCTAATCCCTTTCTTTTCATGTGTCATAGTTTTACTCTGTCATTGTTCATTATTTCAAATGATTGATTTAAAATTTTTTTTAATGTTTATTTATTTTTGAGAGAGAGAGACAGAGTGCAAGCAGGGTAGGGGCAGAGAGAGAGAGAGAGAGAGAGAGAGAGAATCTGAAACAGGCTCCAGGCTCTGAGCTGTCAGCACAGAGCCCGACATGGGGCTTGAACCCACAAAACATGAGATCATGACCTGAGCTGACGTTGAACGCTTAACCGACTGAGCCACCCAGGAGCCCCTCAAATGATTGATTCTTAAAATTTCTCATTCATATTGTTGTTTACTATATTTGATAAGTTCTATTTGTTCCTTTTCCCTGTAGTTGCCTTTCTTATCTTTGTGATTTCTTAAAATCAATGTCTAGTGTCTGTTTATTATTACTTGATAAATAAAATATTTTAAGAGATGAATTTAACTCTGGATATAGCTTTGGCACCCCACATGTTGTAACAGGAGATATTTCCTTTTTTTTCCTTCTTTTCTTTCTCCCCTCCCCTTTTCTTTTTTCTTTCTTCCTTCCTTCCTTCCTTCCTTTCTTTCTTTCTTTCTTTCTTGTTCACACTCTCATATCCCTTCTGCTTT
This sequence comes from Panthera uncia, assembly GCF_023721935.1. Taxonomy (NCBI): domain Eukaryota; kingdom Metazoa; phylum Chordata; class Mammalia; order Carnivora; family Felidae; genus Panthera; species Panthera uncia. The sequence goes on from NW_026057579.1 coordinate 34,624,052, forward strand.
CAGTAGAGCATATTTTATAGACTATATGATGTGCTTCTCATCCTTGGATGGACCACTTCTCCCAGGTTTGCAGGTGTTCTTGAGCTAACATACTTGGGTGCTGTTAGCTTCTGTCTTTCTAATGTGATCATAGGCTCTGACTGGCATGCACAGCACTCCCTTGATGTGTCCCAGGTACAAGGCAGGCATCTAGTGTTGTTTTGCTCGCTAGCGTCTGAATCTTCAAATTGGTCAGCTTCTCGGACCGTGGTAGTTAGAAGCAATCTACAGTTTTGGGAGAGGGCCAAGTTTTATAGAAAAAGCAACACAAGCTACATGAGCCCTTCCTTCCTCTGCCTAGTTTCTTAAATTAAAAAACAATTTTTTTGGAGGGCCAGCCTCCTAAGATATAAGGCATCTCCATATGCACTCTCTTAGCTTTGTACCATTCTGTGGGCCAAGAGTCCCTGATTTGGAACAGTGGGGAGCGGGAATGAAATACTGCGATATTTATTGTGTCCTGGGCCGTGTGCAGGTTGAACAAGCATGTGACTTGGTTTCTCGGATAGTACATTTACTGAGTAAGAGGATTTGGGTCTGTGTTTATCACAATTTGTTTCTTTATTTTCATGTTCTCGATTGTACCTTGGCTCATTTTACATCAGCAGAAGTCCTGGGATCCCTGAGAATCCAGAGCAATGTACGTGTTCAAAAGTCCTTTCCTACCATTTTTGGAACCACCTGACTTGCTTTAACATGCAGCATAGAAGGTTAAACAGTTAAGCATATAGTTCTAAATAGAATATATGGTTAGGAGAAATACTGCCTATTCTTGGGTCTACTGTCCATCTTTATCTGCAGTGCACTGTGCTGGTAGATTCTGCATTAATATATCTTTAATATATTTTAAAGGGGTTGGAAGAACATCATCTGCCACGCTGAATGCAAGTCTTACTTAATTTGCTAAGTAACATGAAGACTTTGTAGAAACCTCTATTGATTTGAAGTATGTGCTTTGTCAGTATGTGACTCATTTCAGCCTTACAGATAACTTCTAAATCCAGGATGGGAAGCAAGGAGGAATAGAAAAAAAATCATCATCCTTTTTTGTAGCACCTAAATTCATTGTATTTCCAAGTTTTAAAACTGTGCTAGCAGTTTCATTTGGTTGGCACAAAGGGTGAGGCTGGAGCGCCCTTGGCCTTCGGTCATGCTCCCAAATGTCATTTATTCAACAAATATTATTGTGCTCCAAGCCATGTACTCATCATTGAGGATAAAATCATGAAAAAGACATGCGGCTCCGGCCCTCTTAGGGTATGTGTTCTGGCGAAGGAAGGAAGGAAACGGTTTAGTGCACTGTTTAATGCAGCAACAACGTTAGTAAAGAACAGTCAGTTGCATAAAAGCATTAGCAAGTTGCATTAAGTACAGCGAATTTTAAAAGGTAGCTAAGTTTTAAAAAATAATGAACAGGAGCCTATCTTAGATGAACTGGTTAAAGAAGTCTTCTTCAAGAAAGTAATATTTAGGGGTACCTAGGTGGTGGCTTAGTCGGTTGGGCGTCCAACTTCGGCTCAGATCGAGATGTCACAGTCTGTGGGTTTGAGCCCCACGTGGGGCTCTGTGCTGATGGCTCAGAGCCTGGAGCCTGCTTCGGATTCTGTGTCTCCCTCTCTCTCTGCCCCTCCTGCCCCCCATACACTCTGTCTGCCTGTCTCTGTCTCTCAAAAATAAACGTGAAAATTTTTTTAAAAAGAAAATATTTAAACTGAGATCTAAACTATGAGAAGTAGTAGTAATTAAATGAAAGGTAGACAGAAATCACTAAAGGTATGGGTAACAGCATTTATAAAGGCCAAGAGGAAGAAAATTAAAAAAAAAAAAAAAACAACTCAATATATTTGAGGGTCAGAAAGACAGCACGTGTTGCAGGAGAGTTGTGACCAGATCAATGTGACAAGAGTTGGAGCAGCAAGACGGGCAGAGCTCAGGTCATGCCCAGCAGTGTCAGGCCGTGGTAAGGTGAGCAGGGAGAAGGGCGTGGCAAGAAGGGCAAGGAAACATTGAAGGGGTTTAAACAGTACCACTTCTCAGGACTTCCCTGATGCCTAGGAGCTCACAATTCCCAGGTGTATCCTGAGCACTTCATTAATTTCATATTTGGGAATCCAAATGTGCAAAATGATCTGGGGACACCTGGGTGGCTCGGTTGGTTAAGCATCCGACTCTCAGTTTCAGCTCAGGTCATGATCAAGCCTGATGGGTTCATGGGGCTTCATGCTAACAGTGTGGAGCCTGCTTGGGATTCTCTCTCTCTCTCCTTCTCTCTGCCCCTCCCCTACTTGCTCTTTCTCTCAAAATAAATAAATAAAACTTAAAAAAAAGATGGTAGAAAGTGGTTGGGTAACACAGAACAGATATATTTTGGACACATCATTGAAAAGCCTATATTTATATCAATTAAGAGTTGATGCAGTCGTCTAAGAGGATGAGAAGAGGAAAGAAGAGAAGATGGTTTTGAGATTGGAGAAGAAACTCCAAATCCCAGGGGTTTGGTAGAATGAAAGTACCTGCAAAGGAGATGTAAAAGAATGGGCAGAAGGCATGGAGTTTACTGGTGGCTGAGAGGAGAAGATTGAAAAGAACAACTGGGCAAGATGCCCCAACATTGGATTCAAGATTGAGAAAAGTAGGAGAAATGCAGACTGCATTGTAGAGAACTCTCAAGAAACATACAAGAGTAGAGAAATAATCCATTAGCTAAGAAATGCTATGAGGTCCAAGGATGATTTTTTATTCTGAATATGAGAAGGTCTAGGACAGTGTCTGTCTACCAATTAGAGTAATGCCATAGAGATCAACAAGGTAGGAGAGAAAAGGAAACTACTGGAAGAAGAAGCCCTTGAAAAGGGGAATGGAGACAGAGTTCAAGAGCAGGTAGGATTGGCCTTTGATACAGGCATGAACATGACTTCCTTTTTAATTGTTGGGCAGAGAGAAAAAGTCTATGCATGTATAGACAGGTCATTGGTTTAGAACTGGAAATATAAGCGTTTATGAGCCTGATGGTTCCTATTTTCAGTGAGTATGAGGGTACATGTGGGAAGATGGTGGAGATTTCAGTAACAAGAAGACATGAACATATAATGCTGGGAAAACATAATTTTATTGCCAGGATTTCGTATCAATTGAGGTTTGTGATTATGAATTTAAAGTGACTCTACTCCTATTGTTTGAATCCTGCTGGTATGGATTAAAAGTCAGACTAACCAATCGCGATGAAGAAAGGAAACCCAATAATTAGTGATCTTTACCATATGTTGACACGAGGCTTGTTTGGTCGCCATGCCCACTGCCAAGCCTCTTGAGTTAGTTATTACTTTGCTGGCACTCCTTTCATGCCCTGGGAAAGCTGGGTTTGGCTAGTTGGCATGCAGCTTTTGAGAGAATGCCAATCCTTACTTTAAAAGTTCCCAAATAAATTTTCATCTAAATAACGTAATCAGTATCTATTGTCCTACTTCTCCAAGAAACCTTCAAAAATCCTGAAATCTGAATATTTTCACCCTCTACAAATGGTAGTTTTGTATGTTTCTATTAAAGCACTAATGACATTGTCTGGCCCATGCCAACAATCCCCTCCCCCCAATCTCATTCCACATTGGCTTTCTCTTTGAGGCTGGGCCATGTTTCTTGTCTCTGGTATAGAGCATATGTTGAGTCCTTTACTCAAAATGCTAACACCAAATTGTTTTTCTGATGAAAATAGTATATCCATAAAAAGGTCTTCCCTAACTCTTCCTTCTAGTTTTTCCCCTTCTGTGTTTTTAAAATATCTTCCACTTTCTTCTAGGAGAGCACTATCTTTCTTCACCCCATTGGCATCTCATTGTTTAGTCACGGGACTTGTTTTGACCGATGAGACATGAGTGGATGAGCCCTTGTCACTTCCAAGTAGAAGCTTTAAGATCTGGCACTTGAGTCACCATACTCTTTTTCACCCTGAGATCTTGAAAGCATGTGCCAACAATGGAAAACCTATCGGTCTAGGACCCTGACTGACTATGATGAGCACAACATGGGGCGCTAGCTTCCCAGCTGGCCAGCGAGCAGTAAGAAAACTCTAAGCACAGTTTGTAAGGATTGTGATCCCTCTAGGGTCACAGTGAAACATTTAGTAGAACTGCCATCCACAGTAACTTGTTCCTAGTTATGCAAGGACAAGACAAATTTGTCTTGTCCGCAAATTTGTTCCTAGTAAGATCACACATGGGTTTGGTCAAGAATTCAGACTTTGGGTGGCGTAAGTTTGTTGTTAATGACTGCATTGACAAAGGTTGATGAGAAAGAGATGAAATCAGGGAATAATTGTCCTGTTTACAAACATAAAAAAAAAAACAGGAAGAAAAGAAAAGAAATGGAAGGTTCATAAATCAACAACTTGAAGAGTTGGAATGCAGCTGATTCTGTCTCCTAACTTGAAGCATCACTTGACTAAAACTCATCCTTATGACAAGGACCACATCTGGAGAGGGGGGCACATTGCACTCTTTGTTAAATCATGTAAAATTTTATTGAATTACTTTCAGTTGTATAATATATAGATAATTGCCTTGTCTCTTCCATAGAAACCTCCTAGACCCATTGGCTAAAGCAGCTAGATCTAGAGGGGAAAAATGCATGTCTAAAAGATAATTTTGGATATGGCTATTGAAATAAAGTAGATAAGAGACTGACATTTTTGAGAGAGTTGACTCCCAAAAGAACCACTTCTCTGAGCTAAAGCAGAGCGATCCTTAAGACTTGAAGGCTTGGGTCTGCAACACTGTGCAAGAAACATGCTAAGACATTGCTGAGTCCGGAAAAGAGTTATCAGCTACTGTTATCTTTAAGTGTGGTTCAATAGGATAACCAAAAGGAGGATGGGACCAAGAAACAATTTGATCAGTGGACTAGGAAGCAGAACAAATTCCTGTAAAGCAGTGTCTGCCAGGGGTTTTCAAACTGTCTGTTGAAACTAGGCAATCCCTCTTCTATCTTGGTTGTATTAGTTGCAGGGAGGGAAGATTCTTTTGTTGTTGTTGTTTCTTTTCTTTTCCTTTCCTTTCCTCTTTTCTTTTCTTTCTTTTCTTTTCCTTTCCTTTCCTCTTTCCTTTTTTCTCTTCTCTTCTCTTCTCTTCTCTTCTCTTCTCTTCTCTTCTCTTCTCTTCTCTTCTCTTCTCAGTATATAGATCTCCAGAGCAGAGTGTGCTGTTTGGGGAAGGAATGAGCATGTTGGCAAGCAAAATGGGGACTAAAATTAATATTTGTGACCAGAATGGGCAGGTCGTGGGGGACTGTATTGTCATTTATAGCTACCTGCTGTCTTTCTCAAATGGAGGACACTTCCCTTCACATTGACAAAAGGCCTGGCCAAGTGAAAATGAGCATTGTTTTGGTCAATGGTAATGATCAGAAATGACTTTAAGAACTAGTGTGTGGTCAGCCATGCTGTATCCCAGCCTTTATGATTGTGGGTTGAGATAGAGCCTCATCCACAGCCTGGATGCCTGCTAAAAGCCGTCCCCTTGTGCACCAGCAATGAACTTGTGGGACACAGGAGTAATAAAATGGTATATTTAGCCAGTTTAGTGAGTTCATTTGGGTGTTTTCCCTGCAAACCTTGCCGATTCTAGCTTATTCCTCCTTGTATAGCTCTCATAGCATCTTGCTGTCTCTATGGCCATCTGACGTATCATTAGTTTTGTCACTTTTTTATGCATTGAGGTGAGAAATAATATTTATTCTTAAGCTAGATATGCTTAATGGAGGATGCTTTTTGTTTAGGAACTTTGGTCAGATGCCTTGGAATAGCAGGCAGGGCACTAACCAGATGGGTTGAAGGGACAACAAAGAGATAAATCAGGCTTTCATAAATCATGAACTGGAATTCAGGGCCAGCTAGGAGAGCAAAGAAAGAAGAGGGATGAGCAGAATTCCTGAGTAATCTATGGGACCAAGCTGGGGATGGCAGAAAAGGAAGAGTATTTCAGCTGTAGGGAAGTCTGATGCTCAGGCTGTTGTCTCCATTATCCTTGGAGCCATACATGCCTGCTTGTAGGGTGGTCCCAGGGGAGTTCTGTAAGAACCCCTGTTTTTCTGTGAGGGATCAAGTCCATGTTGCACGTTCCTGTTTGCTTTTCAGGACATGTCAAAGAATAAGCCCCTAAATGAAAAATGGAAGCCAAAGTTGATTATAAGAACTATGAGTCCTCAGGGATTTACAGAGCTCTTGGGAAGAACAAAGGAATTTGGGCAGAATCTCTGGATCTTATGGGCATGGTTGACTCCAGTTGATATCTGGCTTGCATTTATTTAAACCATATATATATATATATATATATATATATATATATATATATATCTCCTCCACTATTCTGCAATTCTCCAGTCCCAGGACTGGGTCTCACTTGTTCAGTGTCTTTATTTCAGTGCTTGGCTCAGCCTAGGCATAAAAATAAGTGATGCGTGCACACACAAATGAATGAATGAACAAGTGACTGAATGAATGGAGTTATTTATGAAAAATCAGTTTTCTCCACCCGATTGGGAGTTTCAATGAGTCAAAAGTCATGTGGCACGTCTCCCAACATTCCTACTAAAGAATGAAAATAACAATGTTCGGGGAGGTTAGATATGGAACTAAATGATGGCCCTCCATCAAGTTATTTATTTGTTGTATTTATCATTGTTGTTTTCATTAACTCCATTTGTCTGATTGACTTCCCTGAGTCCTCAGAATTAAATGTCTTTGCCTGGTAATGTGGATTCCTATCTCTGAGGCTGCAGGAAAAAAAAAAAAAAAGAAAGAAAAAAAAAAGACAAGTGGCAATTACGACTTTGGAGGCCAGATGGATGTAGGTCCAAATCCTAGCTCACCCAAATGCAATCTTGGGCAAATTCCTTAACTCTCTGAGCCTCTGATCCTCTTTCTTTAAAAGGGGCATTAATACCTGCACTGCAGTTTTTTATGATAGCTAAATTAGACAACACACTGAAAGCCCCGTGCGAAATATTTGATGGTGGAGGCTCAGTCTGTGTTGGCTCCCTGGTGGGCAGCCAGGAATGAAGAAAGCCCATCCAGTTCCACACAACATATCAACAGAGCACGTCCTGGCACTTTCACGCCCTGTTTGCAGCTGCAGTGTTTTCAGGGCCACTGGGAGAGCACTTCTAACCTTTTACTATTTTACTATTGCCATTTTAATTAGCGCTCAGTGCAAGTGCTTGAGGTCACCTGGTTCTGATACCATCCTTTGGGAAAAATCATGGTTTCTCCAAACAGACAGATACAAAATGGATAGACAGAAAATGAATTGTGCAAAATTAGACGGGGTTTTTTTTTTTTTTTTTTTTTTTGAAACTCGGGCTCTTCACAGATCAAAGTGAAAAAAAATGTCCTATCCATTCAAACTTTTCTTTCTTTGCCTGAGTTCTGGAATTAGGGAGGTGACAGTTTCATCCTGTGATGTTTTCCAGAGTTCGCAACTGGTTTAAAGTGGGCGTTTATGACATTTCAGTTAAAGACACTAGAGACACTAGACATAATAGCCAGCAAGTGGAGGTCATCGCCGTCCCGGACTAGGGAAGAGCTTCGAGACGTGCAGGCACAGGCTCAGTAACTGGAGTTGTTCCAAACCATCATTAATCGCTCAGAGACTCAGTGTCCTGAGAACATCTGCAGAATGATGCTATGGAAATGTTGAGGACCTGCCCAGAGGAAGTCTGGCTGTGGGTCTGATATCACTAACCAGAGGCTGCATAACGTCTTCTGTCTCTGGGACCTGGGAACCAAGTCAAAGTTAAGGTGACACCACCCATGTTGTGGGAAGTACCACAGAGAAGGAGGGAATTGGCTGCAGCCTGTGAACATTGGGTGCATCACTGATGCAGGTGAGAGGCCATTACCCCTGACACCTGTGTCGGGAGCAGGACGTTGCGGGTTAAGAAGAGACAGAGTTGTTTTCCTCATGGCTGTTAGTATAGGTCCGTGATGGGGCTTTATGCCAGTTAAAGAAGTTAATGGGAAACTTGTCCCTGTGTCTTTGTCAGATCCCCCAAGATTTGCAGAGGAAGGCCCTGACACAATGGGCTCTTTTTGTCTTTTGTTGTTTGTTTGTTTGTTTTAAGTACTCTTTTCTACCCCTCTTGACCTAACTCAGAGACACTGAAATGGTAAATGGCTTTTAATTTTTAAAAAGTGAGTTGGAAATTTCAGAAGAAACTTCTCGTGCTCATATGACATGTTTGCTTTGTGTCCGCACTGTGATCACAATCCCGCTAAAACCTTTAACTGGCTCTTCATCGCCTGCAAGATGAGCCAGCATCATTTCAGCGAATACCATAGGCCCTCCATCAACTGGCATCTAGCATCATCTCAGCCTCATTTCTTCCTGCGCGCTCTCTCGGACGCCATATACAGGTGCTGCTGAGCTCTGTGTGTGTCACGGGTCAGGCTGTTTTCCTATAGATCCATACGTGTTCGTTCTCATCACTTAAAGTTAACTAACTGAACTCAGGATTCTCCCTCTCTACGCACCTTCTCTGACCTGTGCACGTAGAACCGATCCGTCGCTCTTCCTCCCGAAAATTATACCTGGTACTGCTTCTGTAATGACACTTTTACCTTGTGTCATAGTTAATATGTCAACTTCCTTCATACCTTGTCATTTATTTGAGGACACAAAAGTGCTCCAACGGATGACTAATCCCAAGGTTGGCACACGGAACACAGTTACAAAATCTTGATGAATTGAGATAGAAATTTCCTCTTAAGTATATATATATATATATATATATATATATAATTTTGAGAGAGAGAGAGAGACAGGCAGGGTGAGCACAAGCTGGGGAGGGGCAAAGAGAGAGAGGGAGACACAGAATCAGAAGGAGGCTCCAGGCCCTGAGCTGTTAGCACAGAGCCCAATGCAGGACTCGAACTTACAAACTGTGAGATCATGACCTGAGCCGACTGAGCCACCCAGGTGGCTCTAAAGTAAAATATTTTTAATCATGAGCAAAATTCAGAGTTTTAAACACACAAAAAATAATAATAAAGGAAGAAAATTAGCAAATGGACCAAGAAGTAGATAGCTTTGGCTGATTTAACTTGTTTAACCAACAGATCCTTTATTCCTGTTATCAGACACCTTATGCATCTTGTAAAGAAGAATAACTTCAAAAGCCATTAATTATTTTCTCCTTACATCACAAAACAGAGACAACAAAGCCAGCAGATCAAGGGATAGCATGAGGCTGACAGGCCCTTAGGTAAGCCACACCTGTCTCTAGACTCCCATAGGAATAGGAGTTAGAGGGTTAAAACTCTGCCCTATAGCCCCTGTGACTCAGGCCACAAGTACAAGGGATTGAGGAGGCTCTGATTACATTCGAGTCATGAAGAATATTTAGGACACAAGTGACAATAGTCTGACAGAGGGCTGTTTCCTTCCATCTGGGTAGGAAACTGAAGTCCATCCTCAAAGATAGGAAAATCAACCATCGTGCAGTTTCATGGAGAATCCAGAAGCAGGTTCCTTCTGGGCTCTCCCTGACCGCTCCTGAGCAAAAGCTAGATTGCTTTTCTTTCCTCCTTAAACCATGTTGAACCGATCACCTGAACACAGTTCTCCACGATGGCCCCGGCAGCTCATATCCACATGATATCCTCATCGGATCCTCTGCACCCATTCTGAGCTGAAAGGAAGCTTTCTGATGTCTTACTCCACGCCCATCTCCACCTGCTCTCTGCTGAGGAGGTTTCCAGAATGTTCCTAGCTCAGTGTTGGCAAATTCGTCTTCATAGTTACCAAATATCTATTCTGTGTCAGGCATAAGGCATACATGTACTTGCATTATTTTATTTAATCCTCATGATGAGTGGAAAGGTAGTTATTATTGTCCCCAGAATATTGGGGACTGCTAAAGGTCGTTTTTATCATCCCCAGTTATTATTGTCCCCAGGAATGTCAGAGCAGGGAGGTATAGAAATACGATTTCACTCACAGAGCTGACTTCTAGGAGAGCAGAGGTTCCCTGGTTTGGGGCTCTAAAGCCCTTTCTCCTTAAAAGAATTTTTTTTTACGTTTATTTATTTTTGAGAGACAGAGAGAGGTAGAGCATAAGTGGGGAAGGGGCAGAGAGACAAGGAGACCCAGAATCTGAAGCAGGCTCCAGGCTCTGAACTGTCAGCACACAGCCCGATGTGGGGCTCGAACTCACAAACTGTGAGATCATGACCTGAGCCAAAGCCAGATGCTTAACTGACTGAGCCACCCAGGTGCCCCTAAAGCCCTTTCTCCTTAAACATGATACATCCTGGCCCTCTCTCCTCTGCGAGAGCACCCCCATTATTCCCCAGCTCTCACGTGTTAAAGCCACCAGCCAAGGTCATCTGTGAGATTTCTTGGCAGATGCACAGCCCCACATATAGCCAAGTACCACTTTTAAAAAAAGATAATATCTCACAAATCTCTCTGGCTTACCTCCTTAAAACTGTGCTGTACTCTTAACATACCAATATAATCACTTTTACTTTGAATCAGGAAGCCTGTTCTACCTTTGCCAATATTAAGGTTTACTCGGATTTAAGGGGGGAAAAAAAGAAAATGCAGAAAAGTAGAACAAAATAATCTGTAGTACCCCAATCCAAGGATGGCTAGTATTGGGTATGAATGGCCTATGATCACAGTCCCGACAGGCACGGGTCACTCTGCTTCGGGATGGATCCAGCCTGGTGGCCCAGCCCACCTGAATGTGCCACCGTATCTCCCTCCCCTGTTGGCTCTTTACAGGGTTCCATTGTGCATCAGAGCACACACATGATTGGAGAGATTCCCTGTCGATTGCAGCATCCTTCTACTCAGAGCATCTGAAAGAGACATGGCTTCCTTTGTAGTCCTCAGGAAAGGCTGTTGTCCCCATCACCTCCGTGTCAAGAACAGGGGTCGGCCCACAGATGGGAAGTGAGACTTTCTTTGGAGGATCCCTGAGAATGAGCAAAATCAACACATGTATTGTTCATGCCCGTTCTCTGCCGGGGATTTTGACAAGAGATCTTTGAGCTCTGCGACAAGCAGGATTCAGTCTGCCTTGCTGTTGTTTCCCCAAGACATAGGACTGTTTCAAAAATAACACGGCATTTTCAATTGTACAATAACTCCTTATATATCTACAGCAACAGATTTGTGAGATGAACATTTCTACAAGCATTAAAGGACCCGCAAGCTAAGGTTTAGAGAAATCCAGTGAGCTGCCCGAGGTTAGGAGTGTAGGGCGCTGGGCTGCCCTGGGGAGGGATTGCTGGGTTCGGAAGCCTGTCTTCTTTGCCCGGTGCCTTTCTGCTTTCCCTCACGGTGCATTGGATACGCTGGTGAGTGGCTTCACACGGTCCGATTTCAGTCCCGGCAAAGAAAAATGCATCATTGACCAAGGCCTTATTTTAGTCACCACTGCACCACCCTTTTTCATCTGATCCCAGCCTTCTTTCACGCTGGATTTCCTGACCAAAGTATTTTGTCTAGGTCATCTCTGTTGGGAAAGAATTTCAGTCTACGGCGAATCAGAGCGTATAAAATGGAAAACCTCACACACGTGCCCTCCAGAAAATAAAACGTAGGGACTGAGAGACTGATTTCCCATAAATGCCTGACTTACAGAAAACTGATAATGCCGGAATTTCCTTAAATGTTAGGGAGCCGGTCCAGAATTGCCTCATATCAACTGTGGGAAGTTTGACTTTTGGTTTCTGGAGACGTGAAAGAGAAACGACCCAGGTCAGGTTGATGTCACAAAATAGGCTGCATTGAGCTTTGTGTCACTTGGACTGGTTTTGTCAGCTCCGGGAATTTCCAAAGATGGTCTTCATTTGTTTTGATTTTCACAGGCTGAATGAACTCTCCTGTCTTTACACCCCTGCCCATAAAGGCAGCCCAGCCCAAACCCTCCACAGACCCGCCTACAGCTTGCCACAGTTTGCTCGTCCCAAACTGCAGTTCCTCAGCTATTCAAAACACAAGAAAAACCAAAAAACAAAACAACTCCCCTTTTTGACGGTTTTGAGCTTGCTTGGTTCACCTCTTTCTACTTAGGTTGACACTGTTTGCTAGAATATTCTAGATAATGTTCCTCACAAATAATTCCTCCATCTTGATCAGGTATGCTGGCTTGTCTCCTCTCTCCTTTAAGCCCTTTAAGCCACCTTCAGGATTTTGAACTTTATTCTAAAGGCATTGAGGAATCCCTCAGCAAATAGGTGAGCGACCTTGGGAATTACCAGCGTGTCACGTAGAGAATGGACTGGAGAGGGGCAAGCCGGGAGTCAAGGAACCTGTTAAAAGAATAGCGTGTGACTCCATGTGAGAGATGAAGGTGGTGTGTGGTGAAGAATTGAGCCCTCCCCAAAAAGGCTGGCCTCTGCCCTTGGATCCTGGAAGGTGAGCTCTGAGCTCTGGAATGTCGTGCCTGAGGAGTGTTTCCACTTCCGTTTGCCTGGGGGCCTTGGCTCACACCCAGAATGATGTAGGGTGGAGACTTCGGATCACAGTGTGTCACCTCAGCCTCTGAAGGGATTGCAGGCTCAGGTCAGCCATGTCATAGCCAACCAGGTTTCCATGATTGGGCCCAGGAAACACACCGGACATCGAGGCCCGAGTGAATTTGTCTGGCTGGCAGTGCTCTGTGGACCTATAGCACAACGTTGCTGAGACTATAATGTTGCCCACAACCCCACCGGGACAGGACAACTGGAAGCTCCAAGCTTGGAACCCTCCTGGACTCTGCCATATCCACCCCTCTTCCCTTGGCCAATGATAGCATGTGTCCTCTGGCTACACTGACCTATAATGATGAGTGTAAGCACTTTAAGTTCTGCAAGTCCTTCTAGCTCATTAATAAGACTCAGAGTGTCCTTGGGAACCCCTAGACCCAGCGAGGCGGGGATGAGAAGGAGTCTTCAAGGGTGGCATTCAGATTTCTGACTTGGCCACTAGTGGCATGCCCTGTGGTGCTTACTTAAACTTGATTTTCTCTCCTAAGATGTTTTACTCTTAACGCCTAGGACAGGGATTTTACATACTAAATAGATGTTGAATGAAGAGTGGTAAAATCTGACTTATTTATTTACCAGAATAGGAAATGATCATTCACTTACAATGGAATATTAATTGGGAGGTAAAGCCCACTTTTAGTTTTTAAATCAACCTAGGAGGCCGGATTATAGATTGAATGGATGATGGCAGTGAGAGGTATATACTATTGTTTATTTGCTGCATGCTCATAAAGAGTTTAAGATGGCTTTTCATAAAGAAGTTAAACTTCTGGAAGATTAATTCCATCAAGCTATGTTAGTGAACATTGTCTCATTTCAGCTCAGATTATTTCCACCCAAATAATGGGTATTTCTCTTGTCCTGTCTGAACATCTGGAATCCCTGAGAAGTGTCATGAACAAAGCTTACTGCTTATGAGGTCTTTTTTGTTATGTTCTATAATTTTGTTTAGATTTTATTTTTTAATGTTTATTTATTTATTTTGAGAGAGAGAGAGAGAAAGAGAGAGAGAGAGAGAAAGAGAGAGAGAAAATCCCAAACAAGGCTCTGAGCTGTCAACACAGAGCCTGATGTGAGGCTCAAACTCACCAACCATGAGATCATGATCTGAGCCAAAATCGAGAGTCAGACGCTTAACCCACTGAGCCTTCCAGGCACCCCTGACTTTTCTTGTTTTTAATCCATACTTTAGTTACCACAAGATTGAGTTCATGAAATTTTCTTTGTGTTTATGACATGGCTGTCTTATGGTTAAAGCTAAATGTTAGTCATGGTTTCCTTGCTGATTTATATTTTTCTCATTTTTATACTGTCTTCTCTTCAGTAGATTTAGATTACACAAAAGTCTCCCTGTAAGCTTTTAAAATCACCCTCGTCTCAATAGTACCATATGTATGTAAGTTATTAAATTGAAAAAAAAATCAGGAGACGATAACATTTCCTTCCACTCACTGCTGAAGAGGTCTTAATAGTCACTGTGTAATTGAGAACAACAATAATATTTATATTTCTATTTACAAAGAATATTTATAACATCGATAATACATGGCCTGCTTAATTTTTAGACTTTTTTGGAGGAGTAAATGTGCTATCTTAAGCCAAACTACTGAGTAAAATATGCAACTGTGAGCTATATGTTTTAATTCGTTGAATTCTTAGTGAATGACTCAAATCTAGTGTGTGTGTGTGTGTGTGTGTGAGTGAATTCTGTTAAGTCCAATTTTAAGGACTTTCCTCTTTACAAAGCAACTTTTATCCTACTTATTCATAACAAGAGTCTTGCAAGTTGGCTGTTATGACACGTTCTGTAAATAGGAACCCGAACTACAGTGAGAGACCACGGACTTGCATAAGTTAGCACGGCCACTGGGTGACAAAGCTATGAGTTGAGTCAGACCCATTCACCTTTATGACCACGCCCCCAGACCATACTTCTGTCCAGGTGGGACACATTCATAAAGGGGAGAAATACAATTTGGTTCTTTTCCGAGGCACTCTGCCTTCTTTCATGGCTTCACCACTCATGTGGCAAGAAGAATCCAGAATAATCAGGAAATCTCAGTCCCGGAATGCTGTCTTGGTAGAAAATTAAAATATTTGCCATTGGAAGTCCAGCGGGAAAAACGCCTTCCTAGCTTGAGAGAGAGGCTGCTGTTACAGTGATGTTAACGACTTAAAAACAAACAACAGAAAATAAAAACCTCTTATTACATTTGCGTTTATGTGTGGCACAGGAACAGAGCTGCTGCCACGCACAAAGCAGCCAATTGTCTACACTGGTCTTACCCAGCCGACTAAAGGGTCTGGGACGAGGCAGGGCAAACACAGGCTTTCTCCGTAGACTGCCTTGATCTGGGGTTCTCTCTGCAGCAGTTGCTGACAATAGGCCCTTAATTTCTCCAAACCTCAAACTGCTTATCCATAAACTAGGGATTCGATAATACCCTTGCCGCACATTCTTCAACAGAGACCAGCTGGGAAACACTGTTGCAGGTTCTCTTTCTAGGCTAAGTCCCTGCACTCAACTGACAGTTACAGACGGAAACAACTTGCTTGGGCTGTCTCTCCATCTTCCCCATGAAATGCTGCGTGGTGGGCATCCCGTCCAAGTATGGCCCATGAAATCAACTATCTCCTTTGTCCTTTAGAGGCAACAAATTCTGAAGATCTGGTCACATTTGGCTACAAACAGGGACTACAAGAAAGCAGTGACGAATGTTTGAATCGAAGCAAAACCAGCACGCTCATTTGTGGCTTTGATTTCCTAAGTATTCCCCAACGTCATGGACATTGTTGCATCTAATTTAGAGATACTGACGACCCTTCGCTGAGCAAATAGTAAAACCCATCTTCAGTGGGTTCATTATGTTGACACTAACCCTATTTAGTTAATGTTGCATTTTCTTACATTGTACTTTTTCCATGGAGTAATTGTGAGTCAGAGAAAAAGAAAACACAGGTAAATTCATCAGTGCTTAAATAGTAAACAATATACCTAAATAGAGACTTAGCGGGAAGAGCACGGGCAGAGTCAGCGCACTTTTGAAGTGGGTGCTTCTGGGTAAACGTAACTCGTGGTGACCATTCCTTTCTCGATGTCCTCTTGGTTTGCTGGATAGATGTTGGAAGAATACTGATGCATTTGTACATCTCGGGTCTGTATCCCCAGCAGGGCTGTAGACTGATGTAATGTGCATCTCCCTGAGACGGCGGCATTGCGCATCCTCCTGGTTCATCACCAGCGGGGGCTCAGCTGCGAGGACTTAGTGGCCTGGAACAGCTAGGCTCCTCTCCCCTCTGGAGGGTCACACAGTGCGCTCACACATGAGCCACTCTCGTTAATTTTAATGGGAGCTGCATGCGGCTCTGGGGTCATTTAGCCTTTGCGTAATTCCACTTTGGGGACCCAAAACTTTTACGTTGGCCTCCTGAGTGGCAGTTTCCTGGATTCAGGCCACTAGGGCATCACCCATTTCTCAGTCACACCCCATGCCAGGCTAATCACGTTGGGCCAACAGCGTTCTCTAATGGTGTTTCCCAAATACGGAAGGAACGCCCAACAGCTGCCTTTTTCTGGGCACTTGCTCTTTGCCAAGCACTGCTGGCTGCCTGACGTATAGTACCTTCGGTCCTTGCCAGCACCCTGTTCAGTAGGTGCTGTTGTGCCACAGAGGTTACAAGAGTAAGATCTAGCCGACGGTCTAGCTGCCAATCACAAAGCTGCACTCCCTCTGTGTGCCCGTGGACAAGTCAGGCAACCTCTCCCAGCCTCAGTGTTCTCATCTCTAAAAGGACACTATTGTCTACTTCTTAGGTTGTTACCAGGGCTAGCACGCTGAACACATCGCCGGGCCAGAGGCAGGAGCTCCCCGTTGTGGAAATCACTGTCTATAAAGATCTATGGTGGCTCCTCAACCGCACCCTCATCATGTCTGTCTTTGTTCCGTCCTTGGGAAAACGCGGCAAAACTGAAGATGAATAATCCTAAAAGCATTTAGGCTAAAGCCCCTCGGTCCTCGCCCTTCAGAGAAAGTGGAGAGAAAGGGGCACGAAGACTTCAGAGAATAACACGTCTACCCCTCTCAGGCTCGTCATCACTGGCAGGAATGAGAATTGCACAGCCGTGTGACAAACATATTTATAGTTCTGCTGGTCACCTGTATGTGACTGCCACCACACAGGTCAAAGACCTCTCTCTGTCTCAGAATGTGCCAGCACTTTTGCTGGAACAAGGTCCGTGTATAGCAGCCCCTTTCCATGCTGGGCATGCAGGGTCCTCAGACTAGACTGTCACACCTGCCAGGTGTATCTCTTGTAACTACACATGTTTAGGAAACAGCGGGTGCAGAAGACCGTGATTCTGACATCCTGTTGCAGGCTGAGTCTGGTCGTTTAGTATGAAGGGAGTTTATCAAGGAGTATCTTGGGATCAAAACCTGTGGAAGAGAGAAGACAGGAGCAGGGGTGGGCAGAGGAAGGAATGAGCTTCAGTGAAGGTGCAGGACGGCCTCACGTCTCTTACGGGAAGCTTGCAAGCTAAATGGCCCATCAGTAGAGTCTCTGACTTGGGTTGAGATGGCGAGAGTCTTTTTAGTTACCCCTATACCCAGCCCCTGCTCTGGACCCGTCACAACCATCTCATGGATCCCATCAGGAGAATCGCCATCTGGGGCCAGCTGTCTGCAGCCAAGGCAATCTCTGAAAGGCTGCCCACCGATGCCCCCGCCCCAGGGTCTTTCAATGAAGGACAGTCGGCCTGGTGCGTCATATGTCCGTAAGTGACACACACACACATACACACACACACACATTCTCCATGAATGTGGCCCCGTCACTCAGTGGCCCTGTCACTTCCCCTATGACCCCTATCATGTGAAGACCCATCTGTGGAGAATGCAGGTCTGTGCCTTTGGATGGTCCTGGGTTATGAAAGGACAGACAGGAGGGAAAGAGGAAAAAAGGAAAAGGTAAGAAGGAGAATGGAAGGTGAGAAGGAAACTAACATTTGGGACGCATCAAGTTGTGTAGGGCACTGAGGTAGGTGGTTTACATCTTCAACTCAATGTAATTTCCACCCCTTTCCCTTAGAAAGCATGATGTGGCTACTTGCCATTTGAGAGATGAAGAATCTGGGGTTCAGTGAGGAAGCAGCAAACACAATAAGTGATTTGTGTCAAATCTCTTTTGCTTTAAAATCTGTGCCTGGAGCTGTGGTGCCCCTGGTCCAAATCCAAGCCCATGAGGGCAGAGACACAGCCACGTGCCCCTGACATCAGCTTCTGGGGCCCACAATCCCCTATATCTGCTCCCAGATCTGGAGCCAGACTTACCTTTCTACCTTTCTTGTCATTTCTTGCCTACAAGCACATCATTCTCTAGCTTCTGACTTATAAAAGATGCTCAACAAATACATGTGCGGTGGCTCCCACCCAAGACTCAAAAGCCCTCCGGTAGCCACCACTGTGTTTCCACCCCACACGTATTAACCAAATTCCCTGGTATAACAATGCTAGAAAAGGACTCTTGGGAGATCACAAGGGGCAGCCCAGATGGCTTATGAGTTCAAGACAATGTATCCTCAAAAGTGCTTTCCCAATAGTATGTTTATGTTACACAGGGCACACGTCCCGGCATATAGGAATGGCTACCATTTTACACAGAGAATCTCAATCCACAGGAAAAACTTGAAGAGACAGATATTCCCCCTTGTTTTAGAGATGAGGGAAAACTGAGTCATGGAGAGATTAAGGAGTATACCCAAGAGCACCCAAGTTCGGAAGTGATGCAGCCCGGATTCGAATGTGGCTCTTTCAGACTCTAAGTCTTAGCTCGTAACTCTGCCAAGCCAAGATACACAAACATAAACTCTTACACTCCCCACTACTGTCTTAGCCGGGAGACCAGCCTTGCAGTGGGGCAAGGGGTCCATGTGAAGTGAGATGCATATTCTGCTTTATTCTCTGCTCCAGGACACATGAGAAAACATAAGCTTATAGTTCATGTATGTATACACATAAATGCAAACACAGTTTACAGTATGTGGACCAAATGAAATATTCGATACGCATTGAATGTATTGGGGAGCGTCTATCTTGGCCTAGATACCTGGGAACAAGTGACTAGTATATCCTGTTCACACTGCACACACACACTCACACTGACTCTCACATACACTTCGACTCACACACGCTCATGATGACCTTCCCTCTTGGAGATGTTGGTTCCGAGGCTGGTTCTCACCTGCCTCCATGGGGGGGGGGGGGGGGGGGACCCTTGCACAGGTGTGAGTGTGGGTGGAATTTATTTTCTAAACAAGTGAGAAAATGACAAAATGAACAGAAAAACCACAGAAGCAGCTATGGTTGTTGATCTCGATTTAGGGCAACAAAACCCAGCCAAAACAATGCAGACAGAACAAAGACGGAACAAGTGAGGTGAAAGGGTGGGTTAAGGAAGGGGTTGGGAGAGATGGAAATAATGGGGGACCAAAGAGAAGATGTGATAAGGCTAGCCTCACCTCTTAGAACAAATGAGCCTAGCTGTCGCATGCTTTTGAACCCATCTTATGAATTACCACCCATTAGCAGACGTGAGATACACCTCGGAGAGGTGTTAGGAGGCTGGTTTTGCAGCTCATACTGTCAAAGTACGGATGGCTTTGCTCAAACCAGGTCCGAAGACTATAACCACAGAG
The DNA here is from genome assembly GCF_023721935.1 of Panthera uncia. Lineage (NCBI taxonomy): Eukaryota > Metazoa > Chordata > Mammalia > Carnivora > Felidae > Panthera > Panthera uncia. Next base: position 34,643,314 of record NW_026057579.1, read on the forward strand.
CTTGTTTCTGAGTACCTATTCGCTTAGTTGCTCCAAATTGCATGACTCAGAGTGTTATGGCAATTCTCTCGGTTTCGTACTTCCATTTCTGTGAGACACATGATTAAAACTCCGATCTGCTGTTTGCTCGTCAAGCCTTAATCAGCTACCACGCTGGGCTGGAGTGAGAGCCTCAGTAATCAGCCTGCATTATAGGGAAGGCAGGGGTAGAAATGGGACATGGGAACACTGATTTCTTAGGGTTTTCCTTAAACTCTGAAAGTGTCTCCTTCCTGCAGAATTTCAGTCACAATCTGTAATCAATTAGCTAACTAGCTCCCCCTCTTGAAACTTTTCTTTCAGATGAAAACTGCTTAATGCTATAAAGAGATGATCTAACATCAAATCTGTGTTTATGGCCACGCTTGCAATCGATCCTGCCAGGATTAAAAAAAAAAAAAAAAATGATTGTGTTAAAATCTGGCCAAAGCAAAATCTGCAACTGTGTCGTTATTTTAATCAGGTTTCAAGTTGTCTCTTTTACTTAAAGGTGTTTTGACACAGCCTGAAAAGCAAAGGGGTTAAGAAACTCTCACCTGCAGAGTTAGCTTAAAGCTACCATGGGCTTAAAGAGTTAAGGAAGCCAAAACGGTGAAATTTATGCCACCAAAAAATATGAGTTTGTGTTACTGTCAGAAATTGAGAATTTCGACAAAATGCCGTGTCATGCCTTATTTATCTTGTATTATTATTTTATTTTTGTTTTGATCCAGACATTTTCTTTTTTTTTTAAATCTTTTTTTAATATTTATTTATTTTTGAGAAAGAGAGAGGGAGAGAGACAAAGCACGAGTGAGGGAGGAGCAGAGAGAGAGGGAGACACAGAATCTGAAGCAGGCTCCAGGCTCTGAGCTGTCACTACAGAGCCCGACGTGAGGCTTGAACTCATGAGCTGTGAGATCATGAAATGAGCCAAAGCCAGATGCTTAACCACCTGAGCCACCCAGGCGCCCCTGATCCAGACATTTTCTCTTCTCATCTTACATCGAACACAAGAGAACTTTGCCTATCTCTACAATTCTAGCGATGAACCTTTTATGTGATATAAAAATTTCAGAGCAAGTAAGGGGGTTACTGGGTGACATACACATTTCAGAGGGTTAGATTAATAGCTAAGAGATACACTGCACAATCATCTGTGCTGAGACAACTGTAACAAGACAGATCTCTTTAAACCAGCTGTTCTCAGGTGTGGCTGCATATGTATTTGAATCCTGTGGGTTTAAACGAACTCATTATTTATGCCTGGGTCTCGCCCTCCAGAGATGTGGACCTGGGTGTCAGAGGATTTAAAAAGTTCTCCGGGTGACTCAAATAGGTAGCCCCCACGGAGGGCCCTGTTTTAAGCTGACTCTACCACTCACAGGCACTTGCGCTCCCCAACTTCATCGAGGAATAATAGACAAATATAAGTGTATACACGCACTTGTCTTAATAAAGGCAACCGGCCCCCCAGGATCTTCTCATTCATGCTGGTCCTGATTTTGCTCCAATGAGTCTTTCCAGGTCCCCAGAGTGCATCTCCAGAGGCGATTCTGGCACTGCTTCTGGGGCTACTGACCCAAACGGGCACTCGGCCATGCCAGCTTCTTGACCATTGTCCAATGTATTCGTTTGCAAGAGCTTCCATAACAACAAGCCATAGACTGATGGGCTGAACATCAGAAATGGATTTCCTCAATTCCGGAGGCTGAAGTGTGAGATCAAGACAGGGTTGGTTTCCCTGAGGCCTCTCTCTTTGGCATGCAGTTGACTGCCCTTCTCCCTGAGTCCTCACATGGTCTCCCCTCAGTCTATGTCCTGATCTCTTCTCATAAGGACATCTGTTATATTGGATTAGAGCCTACCCCCATGACCTCATTTGACCTTAATTACTTCTTTAAAGGACCTGTTTCCAAATACTCTCACTTTCTGAGATACTGGAGGTCAAGGCTTCAATTGATGAACTGAGTTGGTAAGTGGGGAGGGGATTCATCTCATAACAGCTAGTGAAGAAGGGTGTTTGCACTTCAACATGCATTCGTTTGTCATAGCTCTCCAATGACTGTGGCTGGGGAACATGTCAGAGAAGTTAGGATGCGTAGACATTTGTGAACAGTCTTCCTGAGCTCACTTCATCAGTCAAATTAGCAATCGAGGTAGCAGCCACTGGGGCTTCGGTGGCCATATCAAAGGGCAGCATTAACCTGGGAATGGACCAGAAAATTCATCTTCCACCCCAAGGGTCATCTAAAGGGCCTGGGCACCTTTTCCAGAATCCTGGGAAGTGAGAAGCCCCACAGCCCCTGGCAGGCTGAAAGAGGGTGGGCTCTGTTCCCTCTGCTGTTACTGGTTCAAAGCAGCTCAGCACCCTAGTCCCCACACACAAGCACCTAGCTGTCACCATGACCGTGACGACTTGGCCACCAGAGGCCATGAGGTGGCTGGAAAGACCGTGTTGGTTTTCCTCATTAACGATAGAGCAATACTTACTGTTTTCCAGTGATTAGATCTTTGGACGTTTAGTTTGTTCGTGGTCTTTCCTAAGTTTGAGTCTCTTATGTCCCTTAGAGTATTTCTTTCACTATTCTGTCTACTATTTCCGTTCTCTGTGTCTTAAAGTTGGATACACTTCCACCTTCATTCCTGTAAGAGAAGGTTCAGGTGGACTCCATTCTCAAATTTCCAAACACAAGTTCTCTGACTCTTTCCACTGTCTTTGAGTATTCCTTCCCCCATGGCCAAGAAGACGTGGCCTAGGTATAGAACTCTGGGTTTCCTTTGTGTCCCACTGTGTTCTAGAGATTTCTGTAAGCGGTGATTTTGTCTTCTAATTAGTGTCTCAGCTTATCCACGTTATTTCAGTTCCTCTTCTTAGAACTTTATCAACACTTTTTAAAACAACTTTGTGTAAGACTAAAAAATAAAATTAAATGAATAAAGTGTTATTCTGAGCTCCCTGAGAGCATGGGCGATATACCCACGAGGTTCTGATACTGTGTAGATATACATTTGAAATCTGTTGAATTGAATCAGACTTAATTTAATTAAATTGATCACTTTCTGTCACAGCTGGAAGGGACTTGTGACTCTATAACTTCAGAGATGAGCAAGCTCCAGACAAAAGCACTGGTCTAAAGCCACAGAGTGAGTTAGGTCAGAGCTGGGATTAGCTCTCCATTGATCAATGCCTACGTTAATTAATATATTATGTGCCTCAAGATTCATGATCACTTTGCTTTAGGAAGATGTCAAAACAGGACACTATTTCACTGTCTTCCATTGAGCACATCTCCAAAGTTTTAAAATAACTTTTCAAAATGAACCGAGGTGTGGATGTGAGTTAGAAAATGAAAAACACCGGGGCCTCTGGGTGGCTCAGTCGGTTGAGCGTCCGACTTCGGCTCAGGTCATGATCTCACGGTCCGTGAGTTCCAGCCCCGCGTGGGGCTCTGTGCTGACAGCTGAGAGCCTGGAGCCTGTTTCAGATTCTGTGTCTCCCTCTCTCTCTGCCCCTCCCCCGTTCATGCTCTGTCTCTCTCTGTCTCAAAAATAAATAAACGTTAAAAAAAATTTTTTTTTTTTAAAAAGAAAATGAAAAACACCCATAATATTCAAAACACACAGTCCCTTAGACTAGACCATGTGGCTTGCAGGCCATGGGGAGAAGGTCGCCGGTAATAAAAGAGCTGAATTGAGTTTGCGGACGGCCAGCTCCTCTCAGCTACTAACAGCCATCTGGATTGTCTATGTGGAGGCCAGATTGCCTGTTATGTCCACCAAGTGACTTATCTTGCCCTGGAAAAACAAAATACAAAACATCAACAAAAGAAACCTGTCATTCCCCTGTCTTCCTCCGTGGAAATGAGCTTTCTTCCAACACGCGCTGGTGGCACAGTGACTGAGCTCATCTCTGCAAATCTGGAGGGTGACAGCTGCCAGCGGGGCATTTGGACAAGAATCCGATGGGCAGGCAGAGGGTTCCAGATGAGGAAGTCACAAGAAGGCATTGAGTATGTTGTTTCCCTCCTGCAGCCAGCAGGAGTTTAGGGAAACAATACCTATTTATTAGCTGAGCGACAATCCTCTTTCCCCAGCTCGCTTCGCTAAATAGATGATGAAGTTTGGGGCCATGTGCCTGCAGAACTCTCAGAATCTGCAGCTCCCTTTCCTTTGTCCCTAAGAATAAGCAAATCACTGAAAGGCTGAAAAATCTCTCCTTTAAAAAAAAACAATAATAATAAGCTGGTCTGATTTGGCATTTAATTGCAGCTTTTGTCCCTGTTTCGGATTAGTGAATCTTCTGCTTAGAAGGTGGTTGTTCTGACTTTTTTTTTTTTTTCCAAGTGTCTTCTTAAGTTGTATTAATTCCACTCTGAACTGCTCGGACATGCTGACCCAGAGGAGCAGAGCGCGTGTCTTTCCGGAAGAGTGTTCTGCTATCAATGGAGTACGGCAACCCAAATATTTTCCCAAGTAAAATGGCAGCCGTTTATCAAGTCAATTGTAGCAATTTTACATCGCAGGCCTGTGAATTTTGCACCTGTTCATAAAATGTCCGTCTCCGGAAGCACACAGTAGAATATAGTTTGCAAACGGCCGCACAGAGGGAGCATCCACCAAAATCATTTTATTAGCTGTAAAAATTTGGTTGTTAATTTGTAATTGTGATAACACGTCCTACACTGACCACCCCACCAAGGGTGGAGGGGGGAGCGTATCATTAGGGAGTCAGATAAAACAGCAAATCAGAAATCCCAAAGCACCTTTTGGTAGAGGTAGAGTACGGGGAGCCCACCCTGTTTCACTGAAACAGGAAAACGTTTGTGGATAGTTTGGATAAAATTATCTTATGAGAATCATAATCTCAAGGACTTACGCAATGAAGAACCCAATTTCTACTGCTTCCTCCATCGAAGATGTCAGAGGTGCGCTCAGGTTGCCTATGAGGACAGCAAAAGCTCATTCACGAAATGTATGCTAAGTCCCAAAAGCTGTGCATGTGAGGCAGCAGGGAAGGCCGAGGGAGGTGTGGGAACAAAAGCAGGAAGACAGACTTATACTAAAGAGGTGCTTAGCATTAGTCACAATACCAGGACACATACGCACACGTGCACATCACAAATATGCACATATACACGTGCATGTAACAAATCCTGGTTACACACAGTTATGTCCATGTTTGGTTCTGCTCTTGTGTGTTTTTTTTTTATTTTTATTTTTTTTAATTTATTTATTTTGGAGGGAGAGAGAGAGAGAGAGAGAGAGACAAGAGTATGAGCGGGGGAGGGGCAGAGAGAGACGGGGAGACACAGAATCCGAAGCAGGCTCCAGGCTCTGAGCTGCCACCACAGAGCCTAACATGGGGCTCTGTGAGATCATGAGATCTCATGAGATCTGACCTAAGCCAAAGTCAGACGCCCAACCGACTGAGCCACCCAGGCACCCCTGCTCTTATGTGTTAGCAAAAGGTCCTTTTCTCTGCCTGCAGCGACTTCTCATGCACACAATCTACCCCACCTCCATTTTTTTTTTTTTTTTTTTTTTTGGCTAATTCCTTTTCTGTGTTATAAATGTTGACCAGGTAGCACCTCTTCCAGGAAGTCTTCCCAGGCCGTGTTCTTCCTCCACCATCCAGTTGACAATTCATTCGTTTGTGCTCCATAAATCGCCTGGGCATTCCTTCCTAGAACTTTTGTTTTGTTTCGTTTTTTTTGTTGTTGTTTTTGTTTTTTTTTTTATGATATATTGTGATGATACTTGGGTTAATCTACAAAGGTAGATCTTCCAGGAGTCTTATCTTATCAAACCTAGTCTGAGCCTTCCTCAGATTCAATTTTCATCATCCATAGATGTATGATCCCCGGGGGACCAAAAGGGAAGAGGGGCCTGCAACCATCAGTGTCACTGCTGATGCACGCATTGCCCAGGACTGAGCAACCCTTTAAAGACCAGCAGCCCTGTTTCTGGGTGACAGTTGGCTTTGGGAAGTTTTTGTAGCGCTAGGAAGCGTGATACCCACGGCCCAGATGGTCTAGGTGTTGAGTAGAGACAGGGGACTTTACAGAAAGCAAAAACCAGACGGACAAGTTCTGGGAGCTGAAAAGACATGTCTGGGCAGTGGTGGGTTTTCTGTTTTGCTAGGGATGCGAAGTCATGGGAGATGAGGTTTTGCAAGGTTGCACACAGCCAAGTGGAAATGGTACTCGAATATGAGAGCTAGAGATTTTTTTAATCGGGCAGTGTAGTGTAGTTATTAGAAGTGTGAACTCTAGAGCTAGAGTGTGATAGGGACCCGAAACTGATTTATTTACTACTTGTATGAGCCTGAGACACATTTCCTAACCTTCGCTTTCCTTCTCTATAAAATGGGGCTAAATCGTTATCATACGGCATCAGAGGACTGTTGCAAGGATAAAATGAGTCAAAATACATAAAGCATTTAGAACAGTGCTTGGGATATAGTAAATGCTACTTAAGTAGAGTTGTGGGTGTTATATACTCTTCAGTCCTAAAGGAAATGGGATGCAAATGAAATTTTGAGGAAGATTGCAATGAAAAAGTTCAATGCATTTCTCAAAGTATTTATCTATTTACTATTTTATTTGAACTTCAGGCTCCTGAGATGAAAGGGAAAAAAAATTTACTCTGATAAAACATGCCACGATGAAATAACCCCATTAATAGCAAAAGGATGGTGAGTTATTGACATTCATTTTGACAGCCAGCACCAGGAACACACAGCTAGGGAATAGGTAGGGAAGTCATTGTAATAACTGAGTCCTGTTCAGGATAAGCGTGTGGCTTCATTTCCGCGAGCAGGACCCAGATTTTTGAGATAAAGCTTGAAACCTGAAACGATGATTTATCAGGTATTTCAACACAGTTTTCTGTCATTCTTTGAAATGTCGTGGCAGAGAAGATAGGCTTACAGAGTCAGGTTGATGAAATAGGTTGGCTTTTGATAGATTTGTACAAAACTTTCATATTCTCTCTTAACGTTCAGCAAGAAATTGGTTGAAGCTGATTGTTTCCTAAGGGAGATATGTTTTTAAGCTATATGTCCTATTACTTACATAGCATTGAAATAGGATTTAAATATGGGCGAACTTACAGTATAAAACTTTCAAGTATATTTTAAAAGGTAAGAAGATCACCATGCCAGCATGAGAACAAAACCAGGTTCCCTTTGGCAACTTTCTCCAGGCTTCTCCGTGAAGAAACAATTTGAGGTTGCAGTATTTATATCTGGCATACTAATTTTTAGCTCTTTACTTTGAAATAATTATGACATGATTTAAGGCAATCCAAAATACTTATAGAACGAGTACAGAGAGCTCTCCGGGACCCTTTCTGCCGTTCCTCCCAGAGAAAGCCCCTGACATAACTACAGCATAATATCAGCCCCAAGAGACTGATATTGCTACAACCTACAGACCTTATTCAGATGTCGCCAGATTTCAGACACTTGTGTGTGTGCGTGCACGTGCGTATGTTTGTGTATCCTTCACATTAGTGCGTATTTTCCTTCTACACGAGAGTCTTTAATGTTCTGTGGGTCAACACATTATTCATAATTACCAAACTTTTCAATACAAAAGCTATATAATCACCTTATAGAAAAAAATAGATATTTTTTAAAACCCCTTCGGCTGTGACTTCACTGCTTTGAAGTATTGTCATCAAATCATGAGCTTCCATACAGCTAAGGGCAGAATTGATATCTATTATTAATTTTAAAGTTGGATCATTGACCCACAGTTACTTCTTTAATGCCTGCTACCGCAGAGGACAGAACATTCCATGAGAAGAGGGCATGCCTGTCTTCATTTACCACTTTATCCTCACTCTAGCTGATATTTGTAATGGGTACTTTATTTGGTATCCCTACTCTATCTGACGTTTTGTAGATATTTTTGAGTTAAATGGTTAGTGAACAAACATAAAATACGTACCATCAAATGTTTAGCACGGCAACAATTCCAGATTTACTGTTTAGTATATGTGAGGTCGACAAAAAAGATGACTTACCACCTCTCAGGTGGACTTGAGGGATGAGGGAAAATGAAGCCCTCTGTCTGGCTATAAAAATCCCACATCTTGTCTAATATGTCTACAGCTCAGTGATACCCAGTAGAGTGTGATTGAGTTGAGGTTAGACACCACATTGGTACTTTAAGAAGGGCCTTTGGCAAAGTGTGGACTGAAACATTGAAACAACGATTCGGCAAGCATTTATAGAGAGACTTGAATGTGTCAGGAACTTGACAGGCTAAAAAACAGTAATTTGATGATTTTCTTGGAAAGAAACCCAAAAAGCCATACTTGCAGCAAGGATACTTGCTATCTCAGGAAGGAATCTCAGGAAGACTTACCATATTGGAGGGTAAAGCTGAGTAGCCTGCAACTTCTTCGGGAAGATACAGTATTCTGAACTTGCACATGAGTGGCTCTGTGGCTAGTGGATGGTGTCATTTCTACTGGAGCTCCTGTTGCCCTGCCACAGGAAGATGGACATTTAGAGCCTTTAAGAACTTGTGTGTCCTGCTGAGGATGGGGAAACATGAATCTCAAAGCACTGATCTGGGGCTTTGGTTTGCCTACAAAACTAACTACATTCCCCAAATACCTCCACCTTTTCAAAAATAAAAAATCTGCTTATTTATTTATTTATTTATTTATTAAAGTTTTATTTAGAGAGAGAGAGAGAGAGAGAGAATGAGTAGGGGAGGGCCAGAGAGAGAGGGAGAGAGAATCCCAAGCAGGCTTTACACTATCAGCCTGGAGTCCAATGCAGGACTCAAACCCACGAACCATGAGATCATGACCTGAGCTGAAACTAAGAGTCAGATGCTTAACCAACTGAGCCACCCATGTGCCCCCAAAGTCTGTTTATTTTAAATACAAAGCTGCTATCTCATTAAATGTAAGGCCAATACTAGCCTCTTTAAGATGCAAATAGGAGGGAAGTAAGATTAAAGTCTCCTACTCCCTTTTTTTTTTTTTTTGGTTTTTATTAGTGAACTACTGTACTTATTTTTCTCCTACTGCTTAGCAGAATAAAGTGGGGCTAAGAAAGAATTCTTAAAAAAAAATTTTTTTTAATTTTTTTAATGTTTATTTATTTTTGAGAGAGAGAGACAGAGACAGAGACAGAGCATGAGTGGGGGAGGGGTAGAGAGAGAGGGAGACACAGAATCGGAAGCAGGCTCCAGGCTCTGAGCTGTCAGCACAGAACCTGACACGGGGCTCGAACTCACAGACCGCAAGATCGTGACCTGAGCCGAAGTTGGTTGCTCAACTGATTGAGCCACCCAGGCGCCCCTCTTAAAAAATTTTTGTTGGGGAATGAGTTGGGATGGGGATTTTATTACCTAGAGCTTCTTGGGAAATGAGACCCACTTAAACAGCAATTAGTGGGCCATAGGGTTAACAGGGGCAGTATACCATGCTCAGCAACACTTGGGGAAACTCATTTGCTCCCTCTCTCCCTTTCTTCTCCCAGGATTCAGATCTTATACCATACGAGTTCATCATGGGTTAGTAGCACTTAGTGGACTTATCTGAGAACCAAAGCATCTTTTAAAACGCTGACTTGACAAATAAATGTGGCCTAGCTTCTCAATCATCAAATTTCTTTTTTTTTTTTTTTTTAATTTTTTTTTTCAACGTTTTTTATTTATTTTTGGGACAGAGAAAGACAGAGCATGAACGGGGGAGGGGCAGAGAGAGAGGGAGACACAGAATCGGAAACAGGCTCCAGGCTCCGAGCCATCAGCCCAGAGCCTGACGCGGGGCTCGAACTCACGAGCCATCAGCCCAGAGCCTGACGCGGGGCTCGAACTCACAGACTGCGAGATCGTGACCTGGCTGAAGTCGGACGCTTAACCGACTGCGCCACCCAGGCGCCCCTCAATCATCAAATTTCAATTCAGTTTTTAGACCATAGTCAGGGTAGAAAGAGAGACTCCTTACCACACTTGCAATTGTATAAATCCATACTACTTTTAGAATAGCCTGGGATGTATGGACCGTAAGTAACCCTGTGGTCATCTCATCCCTAACTTTTGGAAGGAAGGAAGGAAGGAAGGAAGGAAGGAAGGAAGGAAGGAAGGAAGAAGCAAGGAAGGTAGAAAGAAAAGGGAAGGGAAGGGAAGGGAAGGGAAGGGAAGGGAAGGAAAGGAAAGGAAAGGAAAGGAAAGGAAAGGAAAGGAAAGGAAAGAGCTAACAGAGAAGGTAAGTGACTTGTAAGACATATTGCTAGTTCATGAATAGGGAACCTAAGCTTTGGTCAGTGTCCTTCAATTTGTCTCCTGTAATTTAAAGCATTTCTTGCCTATAATAGCCAGGGTTCTCCAGAAAAGAGCCGATGAGAGAGAAGCAGAGAGTGATTAATTATAAGGACTTAGATCACATGATTATGGAGACTGACAAATCCCAAGATGTGCAGTCAGCAAGCAACCTGGAGACCCAGGAGAGCCAATGAAGTAGTTGCAGTTCAAGTTCAAAGGTCAGAGAACCAGGCTAGTGGATGGTGTAAGTTCCAGTCTAAGTCCAAAGGCTTGAGACCCAGGAGAGGTAACAGTACAATTCCAATCTGACTCCCAAGGCCTGTGAACCAGGAAAGCCAATGGTGAAAGTTTCAGTCTGAAGGCAGGAGAAGATTAAAATCTTCTCACATTGTCAAAGCTCTGTCTTACTTGGCCTTTTTCGTTCTATTTAGGTCTTTAATTAATCAGATGAGGCCCACCCCCATCAGAAACAGCAGTCGTTTTTACTCAGTCAACTGATTCAAATGTTGATCTCACTCAGAAAGGGCCTTAAAGATACACCCAGTATGTGTGACAAAATGTCTGGGCACCCCAAGGCTCAGTCAGGTTGACACATAAAATTAACCATCCCACTGACCTCCTTTTCTGTCTTTAGTAATATCCCCATCCCCATCCCCACCCCTAACTCTAGATTCTTCCTCTCTACACTCTTTTCTGACTCAAGTGGAAGCAGCTCTCAGCTTTCCTTAGTTGTACTCATCTCTTCTTAGTTGAGACATATTGACTTTAATAAGATAAAGAACCTTCAGGATTGTCCAGAGTGGAAATGAGATGCCAATGGAAGGCTTACAGCATTAATTCCTAAGTCTCCCTTAGTTCAGAGAGACTTTGAGCAGAAGGTCAGTCAAGGGGCTTATAGATTCACTAGCTAGAAAATCATTATGATAAAGGATATGTATCAGAGATAGACCCATGGCACATATAGGAATTATAAGAATTGGCACTATGTAGTAGGAAAAGAAGATTTGTCCTTGACTAGAAAATTGAAATGGTAATAGTCAGTAGGAAAGAATTCTCCATTCAGCTATGAATATATATCCCTACTGTAATAAATTGAAACCAGTTTGCATTGGGGAATTTTTAGAAAAAAAAAATGTATTCCTAAGTAGTGAGTGGGGTGTTTAATTAATCACTGTCTTGACTTCCTTGTGCTCTGCCATTGGAGGGCAGGAGGTTGCATTGATTTGGGAAGGCTGGGCGCAGGAGCACCAGAGACAAATCTCAAGTGGTCAAGGCAGATGAACGTCCAGACTAGAATCCAACTCCAAGTGAGGTGACCTTTAAGCTACTGGGGGACATGAAGAGGCTGGTGATGAGAAATCCAGGAAGGCAAAGTGGAAAACATTAGGAGCAGCTATAGTATATCAAGGAAAGCATGGAATTAGAGTCAAGCTATTATGGATTGAATCTTGGCTTTGTACCATACAAGTTGTGTGACCTTGACAAGGACTTGTCTTTCTTTATTTCTAACAAGTTGGATAGTAACAACTTCTGCTACACGAATATATTTGGTATTAAAAACCAACATATGGGGAAATAGTTACGCAATGCCTGGCATGGAGTATGTTATTAATAAATGCTAACTAAACCTGAATGTTAAAGAAGTAAGCAAATAGCAGAGGTCAAAAAGCCAGGGCCCAAGATGCCAGGTTGCTTGTGAATTATGTTGATGTAGGGAAGGACGGCCAAGACTCAGTGGTATGAAGTATGGAAAGGACCAAGACACTAGGTAAGAACATTCTGCCTCACCTGATATAAATTCTCATGGAAGCACCAGAAATAAGACTTTTTTGTCTCATTTTATAACAACTATAATTGAGAAACTATGCCTCTTAAGAGGTTTCCCAAGGACACACGGTTTGTTAAGCAGAGTGGAGGGACCTAAGACACTTTGCCCCCGGAGCCTAGGATCTTTGCACACACCTACTTGTCTTAAACTAAGACTCTGGGTGGGATGAAGCAGGTTCACTCCATCCTGTCTCCCCCACTGAATGCAACTTAGAGGCCAACTGTAGCACTAAATTCTTGAATCAGAAGAAAGCGAGGCTGCAAGTCAATGATGTAAGCATCCACCTTAAGAAACTAGAAATAAAAGGTCAAAATAAACACGAGGCAAGCAGAGTAAAGGAAATAATAAAGAGCCTAAATCAATTAAATTAAAAACAGAAAGGCAATAGAGAAAATCCGCGATGCCAAAAGCCTTGTTCTTTGAAAAGGCCAATGAAATGGATATACTTCTAATGAGAATGAATAAGAAAAAAGGAAAGATAAAAATGTACCAATATGAGGATTGATACAGGAGATATCATCATATACTCTGCAGACATTTAAACAGAAAATCAGGAAATTCCATGAACAATTGTTGGGATCTTTGAAAAATTACATAACCTTAATTGTTACATCTGTAAAATGAAAATGATAGTGCCATTAATGATCATGAGAAGATTGTTGCAAGGATTAAATGAACATAGATCAATGGATACAGAGATAGATCTTAATGTGGAATCTGATCTGAGAGATATTCCATAAATATTTGCACAATCAGCAATTGCCAACTGTGTAGTGTTGACCATGCCATTGAGGTCAGAGGGGGCCAAGAAGCTCCAAGGACTGGGAAGATGAAGGAAACATTTATTCATTCATTCTTCATGGAAGAACTGGGGCCTGAAATGAGGCTTACAAGCCGTGGCTACACAGATGAGAGACAGTCGAGAAGAGGGGACAGTGACACCCAGGGAAGAGGAGGACTGGGACAGGAGCCCACAGGGAGCATTTGTAGCATGAGGTGAGCACCCTCAGAAGAGATGATTAGAAATGCAGGGAGGGACAAGGCTTGACTAGAAGGTTCAGGTGGAGTGTAGGTCAATGGGGCCATTTTTATGTGCCCTGAATCCCTGGATATGGAGTCTGGACTTGACCCTATCAGCAATGGGAGGACAATGAGACTTTGAAAGTTGGCATTGTTGTCTGAAATGTATTTTGTTTTGTTTTGTTTTTATTTCATTAACATTTTCAAAATTGATTTTGAGAGAGAGAAAGAAAGACAGAGTGTGAGCAGGCGTGGTGGGGGGCAGAGTAAGAGACACACATGCAGAACTCAAAGTGGGCTTCAGGTTCCATGCTGTCAGCACAGAGCCCAACACAGGGCTCGATCTCATGAACCGTGAGATCGTGACCTGAGCTGAAGTCAGACACTTAACCGACTGAGCCCAGGCACCCTGTCTGAAATTTATTTCTTAGAAAGATTACCCAGTGAGATCGATTGTTTGATGGCAGAGAGATCTGGAGGTAGAAAGACCCAATAGAAGGCTATGAAAATAGACTGAAAACCAAATGGCATATATGTACATTAGGAAGTTAGAGGCCATTTTTGGCTTGGCATTTATGTAGTGGTGTTACCCTAGGGCAGAGCACCAAGTTTGGGAACCAAATTTCTTCATATGCACAGAGCTGTGACATTACCCAGCTTTGGTTGTAACAAAGTTAACACATGCATCATTACCCCTAGAGCACTGTATTGTTACAGTGGTTATTCTGATGGTGTTATTTTCCAGGCCATACTGATTACAAACGTAAAGCCTATATGTTAAATTTGTGATGAGAGCAGACGCGTCCGTCCCATTTGAATGTTGGATGTCCCAACTGGCCTATTGTCCCTTTGTGTATGGTGTCTGGGGTTTGGGCTGAAATACCACAGCTAACTTCAAACTTCATTCCTTAATCCAAGAGCTAACATTCGTGGCAGTAGCAGCCCATGTGTCCGAGGCACTGACCCCTTGATCCCCCCTCCTACAGCAGAGCAACCTTGAGACTCAGCCCTCCCAGCCCCCAGCTTCCCAGCCCTACTCACGCAAGGGCTTGCTGTAAACCTGCCACTGTGCTTTTGGTGCTGGGAGCCACCCACTTCTCCCCGACCGACGTTTACATCCACTCAACTAGCAATAATTTTGACTGCCCTTCTTGCCGCCATTTTGCATTTTTCTTCTTGCCACCATTTTGTATTTAAAAAGCCCTGGGGACTTAACTTAAGTCATCTTAAGAAGGCCTTAACACACTCAGGAGGGAGGAGGTCCTCAGCAGCAAGGACCACGTATACAGCCCCAGGTGAGAGTGCATTTCCCTGCTCGTCTGCAATCTCCTTGTGCATTTCGGGCTTGGAATCGCTTACCTATGGCATGCAGTTTCAAGATTACATTCATGTTTACTTCCTCCTGCACATTTCACAGATATCCTTTATTTTTTGTTGGTGGGTAAATACCTGCAGGTTTTCACACCTGTTTCGCTTTCGGGAGAATGCAAATATATATAAAAAAAAAAATAATCAGTGTCTTTACTGACAGGTGGATGTTTAGTGCAGTTTCATGGTAATTAAAACCATATTCTAAATATTTAAATAAGCAACCTAAAATATGAAAATAAGTTTATATCCAATAATTTGGTGCACGTTATTTTAAAATATCAAATGTTATTTCCGAGCCTTTTGTTTGATTAGAGAATTTGTGAGCCTTCAAAGCGCTGACTTACAAATTGACAGATTTACTGCTCGAGCTGCTCCTGAGAGCATCACACTACAATAAACAAGAAAGACATTTTGCTGGAAAAAGAAATTGGCCAGCTTATAGGATACTGGCTTTCCATGAGAATGACAAATATCATACCTAAAAAGGTAAATATTAGGATAATGTCAACTACTTGTAATGGGTGCAGAGTGTGGTTTTTAAAAATTTATGTGGCTAATAGCTCCTTATCGTAAGTTTTACGTTAAACCAAGCAATTTTGTTTTCGTAGTTTATGTGGCCATTCTATTCCAAACAAATTAGGAGATAAACATGAGAGGAATATAGAGCCAAAAGAAAGTTGAGGGTGGCTGCCATCACATATAATGAAATTGTGTTCTTTCCTGGGAACTTCGCACACACACCACCTTGTGATTTAAATCGCCTAGTGTTTGCCGCACAAGTTCTACTAGGCAGAGATGTGAAAAACCCACCTCTCCTGATCCAGGATACGTGGCATAATTCAGACTCTCAAGGATTTGAGATTTCTGTTCTGCTCCTTTCTCCTCTAGAAGTGAAAATCAGGGACGCTTGGGCGGCTCAGTCTGTTAAGCGACCGACTTCGGCTCAGGTCATGATCTCAGGGCTCATGAGTTCCAGCCCCGTGTCGGGCTCTGTGCTGACAGCTCAGAGCCTGGAGCCTGCTTCGGATTCTGTGTCTCCCTCTCTCTCTCTGCCCCTCTCCTGCTCTCTCTCTCTCTCTCAAAATTAAACACTAAAAAAAAATCAAAAAAATTTTAAAAAAAAGTAGAAGTGAAATCAGATGTCTTTTCCAGGAAATCACCTTTAACCAATCAGAGCACAGAATCATGTGCCTCTTTCTTTTTCTATCCCCCATTAACAGTGTATACCATATGCCAGTTAAAACTATTTTCTCTCTCTGTATCTATGTAGGTATATATATATATATATATATATATATATATACATGTGATTGATATATATATATATATATATTTTTTTTTCTCTCTCTGTATCTATGTAGGTATATATATATATATATATATATGTATATACATATATATATATATCACTAAACACATAATCTCTTCGAAGTTATTATGACCAGTCAGTTCCACTTATATACGATGTGAAACAGAGATTCATCCAGGATAGAGTGTATAGCACATCACCACCCCAAAGTCCCAGAGCGAGGACACTATGTAGCATGGCAGTAATTCCTGTTGACAGACTCTGGCCACACCATTCTTGACATTGGGCAAATTAGCCAGGCCAGGAGCAAATAAAAAGAAGAAACAGGTGTGAAATCACCTTCCTGCCTCCCAGGATGAATGCCTTGTACACTGGAGGCAATGCACCTGCACTATTGTTTCGGAGGAAAAAATAGCTTTTAAGAGCAAATACTCATGAGCCTTGATAGAGGCAAGCGACTCCTGTGTAATTTGAGTATAAATGGGTCCCTTTTTTTTTTCTTTTATGATGGTTTGTATTATATTAACTCTTTCAGGAAATGGCCCTGAAGCTCAGTTGAAGCATTTAATGGCTGCTTGCTTGAAAGGGAAGGGAGAGAGTGAGGAGGGAGCCCATTTCTGGAATGACTGCGCCGCAGGGGACCCCGCACCACTGTTGTCCTGATGTCTCTATGACCATGAGGTCTTGGCTTGTTTCTGTGCTTGCCGATTTCCTGGCTGCTCTAGCGACCTCGGTCCACACAAAACCAGATCAGTAAGGACAATATTATGGTGAATGGCTGGAGGCCCATCCTCAGTATGCAATTCTAAATAGAAATGTTAACGGCATTGCCAAGAAATCACAGGAAGTCCCGCCTTTTCCTATGCTAACTATTTTAGTGCCTTTTACATACATTTTTGTAGGTTTTTTTTGTTTTGTTGTTGTTGTTGTTATTGTTTTTGGTGGGTTTTTTTTTTTTTTTTGCCACAAATAGACAAGGTTAATGCCCACTGGATAATGGACAGCTACCCCAAACCTAGATCTCTGGCTCCTGTGCTGGCCCCCTGGCTCACATCGCCTCCTGTCCCCCATGGCTCTTCCCTGCTCTGAGCTGAGTGAAGCAGGGGGTAAGGGGGGCAGGGATGATGCAGCCATAAATTCGTATTTATTAAGTCAGACTAGTTCCGCCAGGCAAGTAATGGCTTAAAAGCATTCTGGAAATCCTCTCCACCTGCCTCATTTGCTGGATCTGTTCCTGCCTGGGGCAAGCTGCTTTGTTCTCCGTTTCTTCCCAAGCCTCGGTCCTGCCTTCCTCTGGTGAATTCCTAATCTAGAAACTGGAGATTTGCTCCTGAAAACTCCCAGCTTTCTGAGAGAAATGAGAGCTGTTTCTGCTGGTCTGAGCTCCGGAGTGTGGCCTTCCCCATCATGTCTGCTCTCCAACAGACATTCCATTATGAATTCCTGGAATCTCACTGCCAACTGCTCGCCTAGACTTCTGCTGTTCTTGCCGAGTCCTCTTGAACGCGCATCTTGTTTGTCAGAATGAACTCTCCCTCGGCTACGACAGGTACCATCAACGCCTGCCCCGTCGGACAGACCTAGCACCTGTTCTCCATCCGCCCATATCTGCTCTAGGAACCCAAGTGTAGCCTGGCCCTGACTCAAGTGACGTTCTAGACACTCTTTGCTAACACTTGCCTAGACAACGTCTAATTTCCTCTTAACCCTATCACCGTGATAAATGGCTTGTAAAGAAGGTCACAGTACTCTTCTTGATATTTCCAAATCACTCAGACCTCCCGTCGAGCGCCACCATGTGCCAGCTGTGGTACTGGGCGTTTGGGATGAGCGAAGGAGCAGCGACTGCCTCTGTCTTTGACGATCTTCCAAAGTACGATCTGCCTCGTTCCGATCCTAGCTCTGTCAGCGCCTGCCTGTGGGCCTTCGGGCAGGCTGAGAAGAATCACCCTCTCTGTTTTCCTGTTTGTGAAAAAGGGATAATAATTTTTATCTCTGGGGGTCGTTGAGGGAACAAAGTGAAAGAGTGTGTGTGAGAAGGAATGCACATGATGACATGATGTTTTTCCTAGCCTCCCTCACCAGCAAAGTCACTCGTTTTTTGTGTTTTCTTTTACGTAAAATGACCTGTTGGGCTCTGTGTGCCACCAAACTCTTCTGCATTTAAAGACTTTCTGATTCTCAGTGTCAATGCGATTACTTTCAAAAAATGAGTACGCTACGCATTTAGAGCAGCACTGTCCGATAGAGCTTTCTACGGGGATAGAAATGTTCAGTATCTGCTCCCTCCAATATGGCAGTCGCTAGCCACATGTGACTGTTGAGTACTTGAAATATGGCTAGTGCAACTGAAGAAACTAATTTCTGATTCTATCCATTTTGACGAATGGACATTTAGGTATAATAGCCAAGGAACAGACTTACTTTATTCTCCTGTGTGTGTGAACCAGAGTGGAGCAGAAGAGTCTTAGCATAAGTCACTTTGGATGTCCTCTCTTTCAGAAGTCAAAATGGCATCCTCAGCTAAGAACACGCCCCCCTCCTTTTGTTCATGCTGCTAGGGAAATGAGAGAAAATGGAATAAAGATACACAGGGCAGTTTCCATACTTCTGTAATTTCCCCTGAATTGCTCACAGAGTGACGATTATTCTCCTCCCATTAAACATGGGGCCATCTGGGGCATAGATATGCAGGGAGATGGATATGTGACTGCACAGAACCTATTCTTTCAACATGGATTCGTTCTTTTGTGTTGTGTGGAGGACAGAAGGATTTTCCGAACTTCTACGGGAGCATCCCGGCATCTTTGTCTCTTTCACATCTGCCGCTGCGAGGAATTGATGGTAATCGGGGTTATTATTATGGTGTCTTCCTCCACTTAATACGAGGCCATCTGGGGTTTGTGTGGTAGGGGACGGATTAGCATTTTTTTTTCAAGTGCCCTTCTTCTTTAGTAAAAATATTTTACGGAAATTATTGCAGAGAAAGGATTATGATAATAATGATGATAATACTAATAATAGGGTTATTATGTGAGATCTCCTTTTTAAAAAGCCTCTAGTCAGCATAATCCAGAGCAGGGAAGGCCAGGAGTTGAACACCTGGCCTGGCCTCTGGAAGCAGCCGTGAGCGGTTTGCTCGGCCTCGTGGGCCCGGCAGCAAACCGGGACCGGGTCTCAGAATCGCAAACATGGCAGTGAGGTTAGTGGGGAGACCATCAGACGTGGAGTCCAGGGGCCGGTCCCGACTCCAGCTCCAACGGCACCTGGCTGTGGGCCTTCGGGCAGCCTGGAAAGAATCACCCTCTTTGCTTTCCTGTTTGTGAAAGAGAGATAATAGTTTTTACTTTTGAGCGTTGTTGAGAGAACAACGTTTGGCCCAGGGGGGTGGGGGGGACAGGGGGCAGGTATGAGAACATGTTGCAGAGTGCTTGGTGGGTAGTCTTAATAAATTTTCAAGTCAAAACGAAACACAACAGAAGAATAGTGGAATATAAGTGCCCAACGTAAGTGGCTTTTCAGTTTCCTGATTTCTTGACAGGTTATCACAAGAGCAGTTAATATTAGAATCAATGTAGCATTTCTACTTCATGGTGTATAATTAGCTTAAGTTATAGTCAAGTGCCAAGAGGTTGGGCGAATCTAAAACCTTATGTAAATTGGTTCCTAACGTATGCCTATAGCATAGTGATGTACAGTGATGAGAGCAGAATTTGGAGTCCTACAAAAATGTCTTTGAATTATTGGCAGAGCGCCCTTGAATAAGCGATTTGTCTCTCTTAGCTAAGTGTTATTTACAGTAATAGTCGCATGAGGAAGGTATGCCACATGTTTAGGAAGAAATTATTCAAGTTACAAAATTTAATGTAGAGCCTGTTACGTAGTAGGCACATGATCCATGCTGGTTTTAATATATATGTATACGATAAATTATATATATGATATATGTGAGATGCGTGTATATGTAAGTGACAGATTATACATATGTATGTATGTAGTGTGTGTGTTTGTGATTCAGTTCTTATCACTCTAGTGCAACTTTGTCTTTCTCTCTGTCCTCTGGAAATTATGTGACTCTAACGGGTGTGGCCATCTTTCCAATGGTGGACCTTCCAGAATGAGGCATAACGTTTCATTTCATCTTAACTATGCTGCTTTCCATTTATGGAATATTGTCTCCTTCACCATGTCCTGTGTTACTTTGGATGCCCGTCTGAAATGGCTTCTCCTTCCTGAGATTCTTCCCGGCTCTGCCGTGCCATGTTTCACAGGTGGATTTAGAATGATTGCATACATGAGGAACCAGACTTTGTTTGGAGGACACTGAACTAAGTGAAGGTACTTGTGTTCTAATAACATACGTTAGCCTATATTTTCACTTGACGAGGAAATTTCCTTTTAAGATTAGAAACCCAAATCTGTTTCCCCACGCAAACATTTATTTTACTCCATTGTGTAGGCACGCGCCTCTGATAGTATAGCACTGTCTAGAAGAGCATATTTGCGTCTGTTTAGAAAATTAAAAAAAAAAAAAAAAAGAGTCTGGAATCCTATATCCTTGGCATCTCTTCCAAGATGAAAGTCACTTTTCCTACTGAAACCACGCACCGTGCTCTGAATCATGGGTCTGACCAAGGCCTGTTCAGAGACTTTGAGATAGTAGACCTGGAAGGGAGCATGAGATTTATGTAAGCCTGGAGACTCTCCCTGCAGACCCGTTCTTTTCTCTTCCTGTTCTGCTCCAGATCCCAGAAGGCTGACCCCTGTGGGCTGCCTTTCACAGAGCCCCCCCCCACCCCCACAGGCAACTGGCATCCAACTGGGTTTGGTCAATGGGAAGCCCGCATGAGAAATTGAAAGCTGGGATGAGGGAAGGAGCCAGCCCTCTTTGCCTCTTTCTCTGTGTGGGTGGTGGCCCCCACAGCGGTGGTGTCTTCCATCATAGTGGCCCTCCGTTAGCTGGATCTCCCCTGGGTGACACCGGCCACTGCGTTCCTGCAGTGTCACCTCTTTATTTTACTCCTCCGTCATCGGCCAGGTAGTGGCTCTGTTACCCCTCATGCCTGGCTTGGATCTGCAGCTCTCCCATGACCTATACAATCAAGTTTTTACACGAATTTCCTATTCTTTGAAATAACGTGTCTCTCTTTTCTGATTTGAACCCTGACTGATAGACACAGCATTTTCTCGGGGTTTGCAAGCTCTTCTCAATGCCACAAGGTTTTTCAGAGCTGCTCAGGGCCCACTGTTGACTCAGGAGGGGGAAGGATAAGAAGGGAGTGGCCGTGGGACCCCAGTAGCTATGGAGAAATGGTAGGCGTTAAGAAATGGCTTCAAACAGAGAGGGAGGGAGGCAAATCATGAGACTCTTAAATACAGAGAACAAACTGAGGGTTGATGGGGGGTGGGGGAGAGGGGAAAGTGGGTGATGGGCATTGAGGAGGGCACTTGTTGGGATGAGCACTGGGTGCTGTAAGTGATGAGCCACGGGAATCTACCCCCAAAACCAAGAGCACACTTTACACACCCTAGGTTAGCTGATTTGACAATAAATTATTTAAAAAAATCCTTTTTCAGTGAAAAAGAAAGGAATAAGAAAGGAAAGAAAGAAAGAAAGAAAGAAAGAAAGAAAGAAAGAAATGGTTCCTGTGTGCATGGCACTCACAGTCTAGTAGGAATAATGTTAATGTGGTTTCTGTGTCTGTGACTTTTAAGTTGGATCGATATATAACCTCTGGTCTCACTGTCTGCAAAGGTGTTTTGTTTCCTAAAAATGTGACTGAATGAATGAATGAGCCAATCAGTTATTCAGTAGGGAAAGATATTATATCAGTGGCCATGGGGTTTACCTATGCACCAGCAGGGATGAAAAATGAATGAGGAATGAGCATTGCATCAGTGAATGAATGAATGAATGAATGAACAAAAGAGGAAGGAATACGATACTATGTGTTCTTCGTGGCCATGGGTCATGGTATAAGTTGCCCCACAAAGGTAGCTGTGGGTTCTTGTCTAAACTCTGGTGTTGATTTGCAAGGTTACTTTGAGAAAGTCTCTCCTTCCACCTGGACCTGTCTTCCCACTTGTAAAATGTGGCGTTTCTACGAGGCAAATAGATTTTATCGTGAATGTGAAATGTGCCCAGGTCCATTGGCTGCTTATTCTACTCTAAAGAGAACGATGCTGAATGAGCCTGTGAGCTGCAGAGGACAAGAGCGCTGTGGTCTATCTGTGGCACCTGCCATGGGGACACCCACTGCACGTCTGCCTGGACAGTACTGTTCAGGGCAGACCCGGTCCGGTGTTGTTTCTCTGTTTCATCTGACTCATTACAAACAGCCTTGTCTAAATCTTTCTCTGCACACAGAGGCAGCTGGAAGTTACCGCTGCTCAGGATCAAAGAACATGACGTTTGCTGGATTATAAAAGCAGCTTTCCACTGTAATCACCTCTCTGCCTGCCCGTCTTCCACACCAAAGCGGGAACGCGGTGGGGACAAGGATGTTTTGTTTGCACTGTCGGATCCCCGGTATGCGTTACAGGTTGTAGCACAGGCTAAATAGGAGAATCGTTGGCTGGATTTGGCTACCTGTGATTTGTGGGATCCATCAGCAGATGAGCCGAGGGTCAGGAGGTAAATATAAATATAAAACGTGAAGGTCAGCACTGGGCGGCCTCTGTATCTTAGCCAGTGGACCCTCAGAGTAGAGCTTCAGACAGGGCCATGGATGCAGGAAGGAGTGAAAGAAGGAAGGAGAGACAGCTGAGGACCTCAGAGGAACCTGAACAAGGTGGGGCTGGCGGAGGCTGCAGTTATGAACTATCTTCCGAGCAGCCTCTGATGCTTGAAGGTTGCTGGCTCGTGCAGGCCTGGGAAGCCTCAGCAGTGGCCTCAGGGACATCTTTGCCGAGGGCGGCAAAGATGTGAAAGGGGTGGGGGCACCAGGACTGGCACACAGAGCTGTTGGACAACTTAGCGTCAATAAAAAAACGTCAGTTTAAAAATGTAAGATAAGGGGCTCCTGGGTGGCTCGGTCGGTTGAGCGTCCGACTTCAGCTCAGGTCATGATCTCATAGTTCGTGGGTTCGAGCCCCGCGTCGGGCTCTGTGCTAACAGCTCAGAGCCTGGAGCTTGCTTCAGATTCTCCCTCTCTCTCTGTCTCTCTCTCAAAAATAAACTTTACAAAATCTTAAAAGAATAAATAAATAAAAATGTAAGATAATATCTTCTTTGTGATAAAGAGCAGCTAAGGACTTACAACAACTTCCAGAGCATTACGTACGAGGCAAGAATTGATAAAGATTTGATTTTCTCAAAATTAAAGTTTTCTGTTCCAAAAAGGAATGGGGGGAAAATGATTTCGATGTTTAAACAGGAGAGAGATTAACAACCGAAGTGTAAAAGGAGCACCCAACAGTCACGCAAAGAGTCTTTCTAGTCATTAGTGACCAGAGAAACAAAAAATACAAAAAGCTATTACTACAGGCCTATTAGCTTCCCTCCCCCCACAACGAAGGCCATAAGATAGGATGGATGCCAGAGATTGACAGGCAGTGGGGAATACAGAAACACATTTTCTAGCGGGGATGGGGAGTAGCGCGGCCATTCTGAAGACCGACACGATAGTAATCCATCACCTTGTGCGTCGCTACATCTGTGACTCCAGCCATCTTCTCCCTGGGGCTGTCCCAGGGAAGAAACTCTCCCACATAGTCATAAGAAGACAGGGACAAAGATGCTCATTGGTCACTGGTCCTCATGGCAGAGCCGCCTGTGTCCTCCTAGACGAGGGTGCTTCCACAGCGACAGACGCACATCGTAGGGAAGTAGATGCAGTTAGGGCAGCGGTCAGATGCTTGGCTGTACATGTAGCACCGTCTTAAAAATATAGTGCTTAATGGAAATGCAAGAACGAGGGCAGAGGTACAGTAGGCAGTCGTGTCGCTAACACCCATCTTGAAAAATCTCAAGCTAACAGAAAGAAACTTGCTATATAACCCTAAAGTGGTTGTGTGGGGAGTGCGTGTGTTAGGAAGATAAAAGATAATAAATTATAAACCAAGAGACACTCACATGAACCGATGCTGATGACGCACAGTGGACTGAAGTGTGTGCTCAGCTCTGTCCTCTGCATTTCTGTGATTGAAGACAAAAATCAGTATACTATATGTAACCCTATGTTTCCCTTTATTGTAGTATGATGAGGAAATAATAAAGGAAAATAATGAAGTTGGCAGGTACGCACACCGTACACAGAATGGCTTGGCTGTTCAGTTACAGTTGACTAACACAGCCATGATGGTCACCCAAATACCACCAGCAGTGTCCCAGAATGTTAAGATTTTTCAGACATGTGACTAACTTTGTCCCAGAAGACAAAATATTATCTCCCCTTGGCTTACAACAGTAGGTGTCTTCTTGGAAAGGTCAGCACACAAGAAAGCTGTACAAAGAGAGTTGTGTATTTATATTTGTAAAACGAAATTAGATTCTAGGTTCAAATAATTTTTAAAAAGTTGTGGGGTGCCTCTGACTCTTGATTTCAGCTCAGGTCATGATCTCATGGTTCGTGAGATCGAGCCCCACGTCGGGCTCTGTACTGACAGCGTGGAGTCTGCTCGGTATTCTGTCTCCCTCTCTCTCTGCCCCTCCCCTGCTTGCTCTCTATCAAAATAAATGAAAATAAACTTAAAAAAAAAAGTTTTCACCTGCCTGAATTTCGGGTGAAGGTTTTGAAAGTCTGACATTTTTTTTTAAATCTCTAAAGCATTGTTCCATGAATTGGGGTGCATCCGGCATCCCCGGCCCTTCCTACCAAATGCCAATAACCACCAGCTCCCTGCCCCCACACATTGTGACTGAAGGGGCACCCAAAGTGCTACCCTCATTGAGTCTTGTTGAGGCACTGAAGTTCAGAATGACTATATAATGGAAGGCCAACTTCTTTTTATCAATAGAAGACTTCTATAACCTTCCATCTAGGGATTTGACTTTATATGGCATCTTGAAAGCGAAGGCTAAAAAGATGGCATAGGAGATGAGAATTTTGTTCAAAGTTGCCTTGGTCAGGCAGGTCTTGGGGGTAACTGTCATGCTTAATCATCAATCTGTGAATAACAATAGAAACAGTGAACAAATGGTTATTTCCCAGGGAAAATCCAAAATCCTGGTGCAATTTGAAATAACTCATGCAGCTTGGGAAAAGCTGAAAATAATCAATGATTAACCAGAAGATGAATTCTGGGAAACTATGAAAACTTACAGTATAAGCAATTTCTGCTTTTAGAAGCAGAATTCGTATGGTATTGGCCTACTTTAATGTTTTTCAAACTTTGAAAAAAGAAAATATCATTTTCAAATGAGCTATTAGGTAGATCTCTAAATACGAAGCAAGTGAAATCAGTATTTTCTTACTACAAATGTATTTTACAAGCTCAAATTTATAATACTTCATTATTATACCAAACAGTTACAAAACGAAGCTGTTTTTATGCATAACGCAATTGAAATTGAGGGTATGATGCTCGCTCAGTCTCGTCTTTGGCATCTACTTGGTTCTGGTATTTTCTTTCTTTCTTTTTTTAAAATCTTTATTTTTGAGAGAGAGAGAGACAGACAGAGTGTGAGCGAGGGAGGAACAGAGAGAGAGGGAGACACGGAATCCGGAGCAGGCTCTAGGCTCCGAGCTGTCAGCACAGAGCCTGATGTGGGACTTGAACCCACAAACCATGAGATCATGACCTGAATCGAAGTCGGACGCTTAACCGACTGAGCCACCCAGGCACCCTTGGTTCTGGTATTTTCTTATGGCTGTGCAAAATTTAAAGATCTTGATTCGTACAGATAGGACCGTGAAAACAGTGATTTTCCTTAAATGCTTACCTTGTACGCTCAGAACTTAATTTACAAATCTGTTGCAAAAGCTTAAAATATAAATGAGGAAAACTTCATTGAAAACGAACCATCAGCGTTACCTAACTTCGCTTATAACCAAACTGCCGTATCTAACTATTCCTAGAGTCAAATCGTAAATTTAAAACTAAACGAATAGCAAAACTAAACTAATGAAACCAAACTAAAGCAAATAAAACAAAAAAGGAATCACATAAGTCCGTGAACTATCCAAGGGAAGCCATAATTCTTATCCTTGTACAGATGGTAACAAAACCAGGATGGGAGCATGCACCTCACAGGGGTGCACGACCCTTTCCTGGCATCGATTAAGCAAAGCTGTGCTAGGCTACAAGAGTGCACAGTAGACATTTGGACTTGGGATGAGCACAAACCCTCATGTAGGTCTGAATCTTCTGAGGGACAGTGTAGAACTATGGTCTTCACTTGTAATGATATTTAAATATATTCTGATGTGAATTTAAATATATTTACAGGATGAAAAACATTTTCAGAGCTATTCCAAAACAGATTAGGCCAGTAGTACAAATGAATACGTTGGTCACCTCCACTGTGTTACAATTTGGTATAAACCACACCATCTTAAAAGTGCTAACTATGTATATTAAAAATGAAATTCGGTACTACCATTTGTGCTACTGGAAAAGGATCATTTATAGAACCTGTTCTACTTGAAATAACCCTGTATGTTTAGGCAGAAACTTAGAAATATATTCTTAGCATCTAAGCACAGAGGAAACTGGAAAGAAGCAGACCTCATGGTCAGCATTGACTTGCTGCTTCCTGACTCCCAGCCCCCAGACTCTCTTGATCCTGAGTCTTCTTATGCCCTATTTTAATATTAATTATTGCTTTATTTACTAAACAAGGTGGCTTTGAGAAATAAATAATTGAGTTTGGAGAGAATGCTTTGAGCATTCAAGTTATCTATGAGTATTAACATGTATCCCGATGTTTATAGCAGTGCTTTCAACAATAGCCAAGTTATGGAAAGAGCCTAAATGTCTATCAACTGATGAATGGATAAAGAAGATGTGGTTTATATATACAATGGAATACTACTTGGCAATGAGAAAGAATGAAATCCTGCCATCTGCAGCAATGTGGATGGATCTGGAAGGTATTATGCTGAGTGAAGTTAGTCAGAGAAGGACAGATATCATATGTTTTCATTCATATGTGGATCTTGAGAAACTTAACAGAAGACCATGGGGAAGGAAAGGGGGAAAATAGTTCCAAAGAGAGAAGGAGGGAGGCAAACCACAAGAGACTCTTAAATACTGAGAACAAACTGAAGGTGGATGGGGGGGTGGTGGGGGAGAGGGGAAAATGGGTGATGGGCACTGAGGAGGGCACTTGTTGGGATGAGCACTGGGTGTTATATAATAAGCAAGTTTCACAATAAATTATCTTAAAAAATAAAATAGCTGGTTTAAAAAAAAAAAAAAAAAAAAAAAAAAAGACATTGTTTCCCTCATGAACAGGATCTAGGACATTCCGTGCTTGTTGTGAGGAGGTAGATGCCTTTCTAATACAGAGTGTTTAGTCCAAAAAGAAGCCCAAATATAAGGTAATCACTCTTAAGGAACTTTGGGTAATTTTGAAATGTTATTATTTACTCAACTACAAAGTATTATGTACTTACAAATATGAAATATATATGGTGAAATGAAAAGAGGACACCATGACTGGAAGAAAACCCATGCGAACAAGTTGGTTCACTTCCTTCCTGTCTTTTCTTTCTTGTTTATAGTTTTACATTTAAGCATGGCCATGTTTGCAAGTAATTTTTCCTTCACTATTTTGTCTTAATGTTAAAACAAATATTTCCTCGTGTCAAACCATAGATTTTTATAACTTCAACTTCACGAGTACACAGCAAGCTGTTTTATTTTCCCCAGAGGCAACGTATCTGACTTCCATTTCTACCTTTGCCCTTGACCAACTGTCTCGATCTGTTCATATATATATTTTTTTAAGTTCATAAATAAGGAATGGTGACTTTTGGGAAAAGAACACTTTTAAGATCAGTCAGTAGGTATTTAATACCATCCAAAGTATGGGGTGGGAATTTCTAGGGGGCGTTAAGCCTCATTGTCTGATAAATTCACTGTCCATAGATTAATGGAAGGTATCTCAACTACAGGGGCAAGACCCTGGGAAAAGAAGAACATAAAAGCAATGCCCCAAGACTGTAGCTGGAGAGAGTACAACTGGAGGGAGATTGTCCGGTGCGGTGGTTGTTGAGGAGTGAATTGTGTCAGCCCCAAATTCATATGTCAAAGTCCTAATCTCTGGTACTTCGGGATGTGACTGTATTTGGAGACAGGGTCTTTAAAGAGGTGATTAAGGGTCCTTGGGGTGAGCCTTGTCCAATGTGGCTGGTGTCCTTATAAGAAAAGGAGATTGGGATACAGACACACACAGAAAGAAGACCCTGTGACATAGAGAGTAGAGACGTAAGGAGAAACCGACTGTCTGTAAGTCAAGGAGGCCTCGGGAGGAACCAATCCCGTTAACACCTTGATCTTAGGCTTGCAGCCTCCAGAGCTGTGAGGAAATAAATGTCTATTTGTCTGAGCTCCCCTGTCCGTGGTACTTACTTATTGGCAGCCTGAGCAACTTAATACAGTGTTGAAGTGCTGGGGAGGCAGACCACCTGGGACAAAATCCCAGCTCGGTCCTCAACAGCTCTGTGCCTGGCTCATGTCATCCATGGCCCCGGTCCCTCCTCTGTGAATTAGACGTAACAGCACAACCCCCTGCCCACTGTGCAGGCTTACGTGAAGACTGAGTTAAGGGATCTAAACCACAGCAAAGCATACAACCAATTCCATGTAAGTGTTAGTTTTTGTTATTTTATTAATATAAATGTAATGTGAACAGCATGGGCATTGGCTCAGGTAGACCAAAGTTCAAATCCTAACTCTGCTACTGACGAGCGATATCTCTGCAGACAACCTCCTTGGAGAGACTCTTCTCATTTGAAAAATGGGGGAAGGGTAGCTCATGTGGATGAGCCTTGAGTGCAGTGTGGAGACCGTGACTTGGTAAACATCATTCCCCGTGTCCAACCTCAGCCCCGTGTCTAGCAAGCAGGGATGAAAGATGGGAGTTTTGCAATAAATCAGAGGCACTTTTGAAGGATGTGCATCAAAAAAAGAAACTGAGGGGAAAATGGTGCCCAGGCAAAGTGATCCCAGTAATACCCCATTTTAGGAGTAAATAAAAGTCACGACCACCAAGGTTTCCCATTTTATTTTTCTCCTCAGTCATCTCAGGGACTCACTATGTTTCCTACAGGAGGCCAGGGTTGTTCCCCAGGCCAAGCGGTCACTCTGCATCACAGTAGCCTGTTGTCCGTGTGAACCAATCTCATTTGAAATCTGCTCTTCAATACTTTTTCCTACAACGTTATGGTTTGGGGGGAGGTATTTCAATGTCTCGTGACACAGCCCCTACTTAGGTATCTTTCATGATGAGTCCATACTTCTCTCTTTGTGACCCAGAAGAAGGACTGAATTACAAACAGGAGCCCTGATTCCCAATCAACTCTGCCTTACAATGTAATTCTTATTGTTATTCAAAAATATTTGTTGAGCACCTCACAAGTGCAAAGTTCACTCCAGGACTTTCGCATGCTCTATTTCATCGAACTATTACAGCTCATTAGGGCACCATCATGGTGCATGCATATTACGATGTGGAGACCAACACTTGAAGAGTTCATTTGCTTTCCCAGGGCCTCAGAACTGGTAAGCCCAGAATTGTAGGGTGCAAACCCAGCCCTGGTAACTCTGGCTGCCTTATGTACAGCATGCCACACTCCTTCCACAATTCATATCTTGGTTTACCCATCCACTTCACCTGGCCTTAAATTCCTAATGGAATTCATATGAAAACAATTCACAAGGAAATAGTTTACACTTAGGATTAACTGCACTGAAATCTTTCCAAAAAAAATGATGCTATAACCACAAAGTGTTTTGCTTTAATGGATCCTACTGATTTTCGGTTCTTTGTTTTCTTCCTAACTGGCAACCTTGGCTCTCATCTTTATACTCCATTTTATCACTTTCAGGTATTTCAGACCAAAGTCTCTCTTGCTGGCTTCTGCTCCTCCTTCCTCAGTCTTTCTCCCTTTCCAGGATACTGTCATTTCCCCATGGAGGAATTTCTTGTCCAATGGAATTACTTGCCTGACTCAATGATGGATAGTTGGGTTCATCAGTTTCCCGCCAGTTGAAGACAGAATATTCTCTTGGCCTCTCAGCAGGCTGTGCCCAGCTTTCTGTTCCGACGCTGATGAGGGGGTAATGGCTGAGACTCAAAACATCAGTCCCCACTTGGCCCCACCAGAATCAGGAGGCAGCTCAGGGGCCCAGGGAAGTGCCGAGTGGGGCTCCCGCTACCTGGTTGGAGACTCTGAAACCTGTTTCTTGTTTTCTTCAGGGAAGAGATTCCTAACCCAGTCATCTAGGAGACACTGTTTCCAGGAACTGGTCAGAGACCTTTTCTGTCAGCCTGACCTGGACCTCAGTTACACAGGAGAAAACATAGTATGTTTAGGAAGAAAAACAAAGACTTTTCAGCAGCTTTGTACAAGTTCTGCTTCCTCCTGACTTTGTGACCATGAGCTCATTAGTTACATTGCCTAAGCCTCATCTACCTCACCTCCAGGATGGCAATAATAACAATACCTGCCTGGTACGGGTGGAATTATATGCTCACAAAATTCAAATGTTGAGGTTGTAACCCCCCAGTACCTTAGAATGTGACCTTTTTTTGGCGATAGGGCCTTTACAGAGGTAATCAAATCAAAATGAAGGAACCAACCCTGGGACAACTTGATCTTGGACTTCAGGTCTCTGGAACTGTGAACTAATAGATTTGTGTTCTCATTCAGTAGGTGGTGCTTTATTACAGCTGCCCTAGTAAACTAACGCAGAGCCTTGGAATTTTTGAGGGATTAAGTGAAATCATAAATGTGAAGTGCTCTACAGCTATACAATGAGCCCTCAAAATGCAATGTCATAATTACTATATTCATCATATCATTGGCAACATGACACCATTGATATTGGAAAGGAAAGTTGTGCCCTAGGTGGAACTTCATCTGCCTCCATTTAAGAGCAGGATGCCTGAGAGAGGCAGAGAGAGAGAGAGAGGCATATTTTCATTCCACAGTCTTGTGGTGGAGTAAAGGGTGACTCTTTACCTCTCTTACCCATAGTTACTTTGCTAACAACAGGAGGATTTAGAACTCTACATCTAGAAACTTGTGCAGGTCTCTCTAGGCCTAGCATTGAGGTAGCCATGATTGGTAGGGCTGGGTAGTATTTTCCCATCAGTGTAAGACTCAGTTCTCCACTAAAAGAGGCCACGAAAGGGCATCAAATCCAGAGTGGGTTCTGGATCCCTCATGAGATATTTTTGGGCCTTTGGACAAGTTAATTACCCTCTCTGGACCACCTGCCAACACAGAGGCAGAGCAGAGCCCGGGCAGTCAATAAGGCCTCTAAGAATCCATGACTCACGCTTTGATACTGACGGTCACCTAATGTAGGTAATAACATTCCTTCCATCTGTGGGCAGCCCAATCTCATTGAACAATGCAGTGCATCACTAAAAAAGTGTTGTGTTGTTTTTTTTTTTTAATGTAGTTTAATCATCCCTACTGCCATACGATTAGCATTTTCAAGTGGATCTGAGTTAGTTGAAGCAGATGGTTTATCTTCTCTTATAGTGTTTCGACTTGGACATTATATCATTTCTACATCTAACTCCGTCCTTGCAGTGTTCAAGGAATCATTCCAAATTTTGCGCACTGTGTTTTGACTTATTTAATGCAGACGTACTTTACCCGCGGTAAACATGATTACCAAAATACTTTAACTTGAGAGCTTCTGCTATCCTCTCTGGTGTAATTAGTCACACTGCACTCTCTCTGCATTTAGGGGGAGAGGAGGGAAGGGAAGCGGCACACGCAGCATCTTGCAAATGTGTCTATACTTCTCTCCAGCTGCTTGCCTCACTCTTTGGAGTTTTCAGAGCGTCGAACTCTTGAAACAAGGGCAGGGAAGTGGAAAGTTCCCAGAGTCGTCACCTGATCACACACCTTCAAAGACAAGGGACGAGAGACCTCATCAAGGGGAAAGCTTTGGACACTGAAGAGGCACAGCCCAGGTGATTGGCCTTTGCTGCCTTTGTGGCTGCCCTAAGTTTTTCAGCATTGGGTTGAGTGTTTCCTTTTTGTGCCCAGGAACGAGCCAAGTCCCCGTGGGTAGTAATAGTAACATAGAGCCATAGAACACCTCACCAAGTTTTAACACACCGTGAAATCTGATCTCCCCAACAATTTTATCCAGAATGAGATAACCACTATCATAATGCCCATGTGAACTGGGCAATCAGTCTGGTCCTGGTCAAGCCAAGTGATTCAACTTTCCTTACGGGACAACCGTGAGGTTTAGTGTTGACGTTTGCTTAGCTGCTAAGAAAGAGTCTGACGCAAGGCAATTTTCAATGAACAGTGTCCAGTACGCTTCTCAGATGAGGAAACTAAGGCCCAGAGAGACTGTATGACTTATGTATGTCATATACTAACAAATAGATCCACATGTAAATCTTAGCTTTTTATTTTGAATCGAGGAACGCTGTCCAAATAGTGAGATGCACAGGTTTCTAGTATATCTTTGATTTCTAACCTGTCTGGCAACACCAACTCCATTCCTCAGACACCTGGAGTCAGAAAGACTGCGACTTTGTACCTGAGTCCTGGCCTCTGTGGTAGGCACACTGGGAGCATCCTGGACAGGACACGGTGTTCTGGGGAGTGGGGGGCGGGGCATGACTATACTTTCTACACAAAATTCTCACCCAATATGCTTCCTATCTTTCGAGGAGTGAGAGCGTCTCATTTCTTCCTGCTTTGGTTTCTTCTTCATTAGTCTATATCTGTATATCTATGTCTGTATCCATGAATCTATACACCTATCGAGTTTATTGGTTTTTTTTTTTAACCTTTATTTATTTTTGAGACAGAGAGACAGAGCATGAATGGGGGAGGGGCAGAGAGAGAGGGAGACACAGAATTGGAAGCAGGCTCCAGGCTCTGAGCCATCAGCCCAGAGCGCGACGCGGGGCTTGAACTCACGGCGGGGCTTGAACTCACGGACGGCGAGATCGTGACCTGAGCCGAAGTCGGCCGCTCAACCGACTGAGCCACCCAGGCGCCCCATCGACTTTATTGGTTTGATAACAACCTCTTCGGCAATGACCACATCACTGAAACCCAATCTCATTTTGTCACGTGCTTTTCTTCTTTAAATGTTCTTTTCACTAACATCATACCAATTTTTTCAAAGAGTTACAAAATCAAAAGCAATATGCTGACAAGGTATCTGTATAGAGACACAAATATATACACACACAAACACTGCCTGGGTTATACAGAAATATTTTAGCTATCCCCAACCATAACCATATAATTTCTTATCCCTTAATTTCCTTCTTTTCTGTTGAGAAATATGACATTCAAAAAAGAAAAAGAAGTTACCTAGGAAGATTTATGAAATACAGGCTAAATGAGGAACAAAGAAAACATGCAGAACATGTTCTATGTGAGTTTAAGACTCAGGGAATGAAAACATTCACCAGTATAAAAATTGAAATAAGGCATTCTTAAAGGAATAGATAACATTGAAGAAGGGGGTACAGATGAGCAGAACTGGAGAGAGTTTTCTTTTTGCTTATAAATTTTACTTATTTTTTGTAAGTTTATTTGTTTATTTTGAGAGAGAGAGAGTGCACGTACGCAGGGGAAGGACAGACAGAGAGAGAGAGAGAGAGTGTGTGTCCCAAGCGGGCTCTGTGCTTGGGACATGGGGCTCGATCTCACGCACCAGGAGATCATGACCTGAGCCGAAATCAAGAATCAGACGCGCAACAGAATGAGCCACCCAGCCACCCCTGTAAATAAATTTTATAAATTAAAAAAAAAAAAACCTATAAATTTTAAAAAGGAAGAGAGGTTTTGATCGTATTGATCAGGAAGTGAGTCAGTGAGTTTTGGCCAAAGTAAGAGGTGGTCAATAAACTTGATCGTTTGGAAGCCCAGAGAAAAACAAATGTGACTCTTTACCAGCAGAACATCAGCTTTGCCTGGTGTCACTATGACCTTCCTTTTCCTTTTTCCCTGCTGGAGCCACCTTAACCTGTCTCCGTGTTCAGCTCCAAACCCACACTGACTGGAGTGATTTTAGCCGAGGCATCCAGCGTCGAGGTGATCAAGACTAAGGCCTGCTCCCCTCTGGTAGGACTGGGCCTTGGATGAGATAAGATCAGGAAGATCTCCATGCAAAGCCTGATGGGCGCCTCAGGCAATAAGAAGAATCTGTAATACCAACGCTGTCTTTATTAAACAGTTTGATATTTGGTTCATCATGGGCTTTTTTGCATTGATTTTTATTTTTATATCTATTGCATGAAAACAGTATTTCTCTTGACTGCTGAGAGGTTTTGGTGCCCCGTGAATTTGCACTCACAGCAAGTGCCTCGTCCTTCCCCTGCTGCCTTCCAGTTCCCATCAGATCAGTATCCTCGTGAGTAGCCAGGCTGAAGTCTTTCTCCCTGAACTTGTCCCTATTCTGTTTCCTGGTCTTGGTTCCTGAGTCCCTGCTTCAGGATTCGAGGTTGGTCAGTTCTCCTGAGACCAGGGTCCTGATGTTCCTTCCAGCTCCCATCCAGGTATGTTTCTGAAGTGCGTTTCAATCCAGCACAACCCCTTCTCACAGACTATCCAATTATCGATTTCTTTCTTAAATTTCTGAACACGTCTAACTTCCCATATCTAACATGATAAACAGGTTAATGCCTTGTGTAATTTCAGCTGTAATTTCCCATCAGAGAAGGTAAAGCCTTAAAGGAAACATTGACGTTTCAGTACTTGCTGTCACAGTTGGTTCTCAATGAGCGTTGTTACCTAATTGGATATGAGTTAATGATGGATATGTTATATAAAAGCAAATAATAATCTCACTAACAATATTTTCTCTTTAAAGATGTCTGCAACCCATTATGATGCAAAAAATATACTACTTTTGGATATAATTTTTATGACTCTTAAAGTTTTATTTATCTTCACACCTCCACCCTTGCTGCCAATTGAAGAAAATGCCATTTTTTAACTCTATATTGGGGGAGGAAGCATAGAAGTCAGCATATCTGTGATCAGTTAGTTCAGCCACCTCTTCTTATAAACCAAGTAAGCATTCAACATAGTGCCTGTCAATTAATTGACCTCCAATGTTTGTTGAATGAATAAGTGTGCGAATGAATGAGAGTGATGATCTGAGAATAAAAACGGACTAATATTCCTAACTAAAAAGTGACCTAAAATTAAATTTGGAAACACTGTCTGAATTTAGAAATCTAGCAAGAAAAATGGTGACTACTGGAGGTAAATAGATGTTCCATCCTTTTTTTTTTCCTTTTATTTATTCCTCCCATTCTTTCTTTCTCTTCGCTATTGGCTGTTGATCTTGTGAGTCTTCACAAAACTAATAAACCTGATAACAGAATGTTTTATGAAGGCAAGATGTCCTAAGCTAAAGTGCAAAGGACATGGAATATTTTCCCAAGATGATGCTAGGGCGTGGGGGAGGGTCACAACGGGAGATTCTGGAGCCTGAGTTGAGCAGCTCTGAATTTGCGTTAGAGCCATCTGCCCAACTCAGTAAGTTGCATGGCCCACGTCTTGCTCTCTACTCAAGTCTTAATACCAAATCAGCTTTGAAGCATATGTGCCGGTAGTTGAAGAAGTCAGATCCGTTCTAGAAAGACCATATTGCAAACATTTGCTCACAGTGTCTAGTGTGTAAGTTCAAGGTGCTTCAGATGTTTCTCCAAGTTCAAGATGGAAACCTGCATTTACTTCTACTCCATCTCACTGAATGTTAGGGGATGGAAAAATGAACGCCTCTCGTCTAACTGCATTTGAAGAGTGGCATCAATTCCCCTGACTCTTGTGTTGATGAGTAATTGCGTTCTTTGCTTCAGATTAAGGGGGTATAAGGAAAAAAATAAAATCTATGAAATGTCTACTGTTTGTCAGATGCTGAACTATGCACTATGTATAACATTAGATAGTATATTAGTATATGTATGCATATATGTTATTTGCATATAATTTATATGTAGTTTTAGTGAGATCTCATAGATGCTCTAAGATTGATACTTTGTCAATAACACACACACACACACACATACACACACACACACACACAAACAAAGAAACAAACAAACCAAAACGGAGGCCCAGAGAGATGAAGTGTTTTGCCCAAAGTCAGTGCCAGAGCTAGGACTCAAAGGTAAATATTTCCAAATCCTAAATCTGTGCTCTTTCCACTCTGCCCCCTTGAAATATCATCAGCACACATTAAACTTTGGATTAATTGCATCTCCTGCTAGCAAAAGACTATCTGTTGATTCCTAGACAAGCCCAGAAGGACCAGGCAATTTGCATTTTCAATGCTTCTGTCCAGCTGGGCACTTCTGCTCCCTGCATAGTGACTAGATAGGCATGGATTCTGAGGAGAGATTACTAAACGTGCAGATTATCCGACTTCCAGAGACTCTGACTGTGCAGGTCTGGAAAAGAGCCTAAGACTGTGACTTTCACAAGTGATTCCAACAACTCCATTAAAGAAATACTTTCCTAGCAAACCCATCAAAAGTAGACAATCCAAAATTCTTCCTTCCTCCTAATCTAGTTAAATCATGCATTTGCTCTTATTAAAAAAAAACACAAACAAAAGACAACTTTCTTTGGTTTGAAGATATTCGCATTCAAAATGAGGAGTGCTGTATCAGATGAAAGTACATCAGGTGCCTGGGTGGCTCAGTCGGTTAAGTGTCTAACTCTTGGTTTTGGCTCAGGTCATGACATATACATATATACACGTACATATACACACACACATATATATACACGTGTATATATGTATATATACATATACATATATATTGATTTTTTTTTAAAAGGTAAGTCAGCCTTTGATGTACCAGTTGAGACTGAGAAAATGAGATGTCAGGGCAGTAATCAGCCATAGAGGAAGATGAATAAGGGAGATTGTAAAACCATGCATCAGCCTGGCAGGGAATACTCCATGTTTATTCATCTTGACGTTAACACTGTTGAGTATTAAACACTGCAATAGAAAGTAAGTTCATGGACATGGACGAGATAAAGCATCTGTCTTGATAGATGTGAGAACATGTGATTTGTACCCAGCAGAGTGAAAGTGCCGTGACAGGAGGAGACACAGAGGCCATGGGAAACCAGAGCTGGGGGAGTGGAAAAGTCTCCATTGAAGGAAACGGTTAACCGCAATCACATGGCAAGAGTTGGAATTCTGGGACAGTGGGACCTAAGTTGTCCTCAGAGAAGGTGCTCGTTTGAGAAGAACAAGGAATGATGAGAGACAAGCCAGGAGGCATCAGAAGGGTCACAGCATGGGCCTTGTAGCCATGCTAAGACCATCGGTTGCATCCTGTAGTAGAAAGTGAACCCCAGAACACCATGTGTGTGGACGACTGGAGGACAAAGTCTCAGAAGACTTCTCAGAGGATTCTGTATTTACGACCTCACAAATATGTGGGCTTCTGTGGGAGGGTGGGGACCAAAGAATATGCTAGTCAAATATTATAGTGTATGTGGAGGCTTTATGGTGGAAGAACAATACAGCACATTGGAAAAAAGAAAATTAAGAAACCTGAAGCAAGAGACAGAAGGGGATTCGTAAAAGATCGGGTTCCTGCAGTTCTTGTCATCTCACTTAATTCTCATGGAAATTCTCTGAGGTAGGTTAATTTTACATGTCAGTTAACTGGATGAAGAGATGCCCAGATAGCTGGTAAACATTATTTCTGGGTGTGTCTATGAGGGTGTCTCTGGAAGAGATTAGTATTTGAATCAGTAGATTGAATAAAAAATGACCTTTGCCATGTGTGGACATCATTCAATACACTGAGGGGTCCAGTAGGACAAAAAAGCAGAGGAAGGATCAATTCACTTGCTCTCTCTCTCTCTCTTTCTCTCTCTCTCTCTGCCTGAGCTGGGACATCCATCTTTTCTTTTAACCCAGAATGAGACTTACACCTTTGGTCTCCTGATTCTCAGGTTTTGGACTCCCCTGAATTACATTCCAGCTTGCAAATGGCAGATCGTGGGACTTCTCGACCTCCATCATTGTATGAGCCAATTCCTATGATAAAGCTTCTCTCATATATATCTATAGATACCCTCCTGGTTCTGTTTCTCTGGAGAAACCTGACTAATACAGGTAGGTATTTTTATTCCCAAATGGCCAATGAGAAAAATCAGAACTCAAAAGAATACATAACTTGGGAAAGGTAGAGATGGAGTTTGGATATGAATTCCTCTGACCACAGAGTCTGAACTCTTTCCTTAATGCCATAACGTTTACAACGTCCAGCAGGATCTATGTGTCTTTGCTTCTACTGTGGACATTGTGTCTGTCATTTTCAAAAGACTTGGTGAATTTTCCTTCTTATTGGAACATGATGGCTCAGATAACATTGAAAGAACATGTTACCTCCATCCTGTCATTGTAAAGAGGAAACGGGCAAAGATTTTGGCATTAATCCAAGGAAGGAAGAAAGCAAGAGGGAGAAAAGAGTGAAACAAGTAGAGTTCCAGTTTCCATTATGAGTTTCCCATTAGGCCAATGAAACCCCTGTCCCCACAAGAAATTGTCCAGCAAAGCTCCATGGGAAAGGGAGCCTGGGACAGCCTGACCTGGATGTGAGAGCTCAGATTTTCCCACTTCCCTCTCCAAGCCCAGGGCAGGAGACTAATTAAAGCCAACAGGACTGGCAGAACTTGACCTTTTGCAGCTGAAGGCACACTTTGAAATTTACAGGGAACCATGAAAGAGCTCAGCCTGTTTCCAGGACCCAAGTGGAGGTGACAGGATGGGTTCATTAGCCAGAACTGGCCGTCTCGGCCCACAGAAGAGTGGTGTGGGGGTTGATTCGTTCCAGGCAGAGACATGCCACCTGGCACATCTGTAGCAAAGCTGACGTGCGGTTCCCTGGACCATGCTGGAAAATCGGATGCCTTTAATGTTTCTGCCGCCTACATGTCCATCGTTGTGGTAAAGTCTGGGTTTTTGTTTAAAGAACCGTCTTTTCCAGGAAAGCCACCTTAAAAAAAAATTCTCTTCAGCATCAGGATTTCATAGGTTTGACAGAAGAAGAAAAAGAAACGAAGGAGACTGTGTGGGCCAACCAGTCTGTTCCCAGGGCCAACAATGAAGATTCCAGGGT
Organism: Panthera uncia; assembly: GCF_023721935.1. NCBI lineage: Eukaryota > Metazoa > Chordata > Mammalia > Carnivora > Felidae > Panthera > Panthera uncia. The sequence goes on from NW_026057579.1 coordinate 34,682,415, forward strand.
GAGCGATGGGGTCCAGGGAAGGTGTCCTGTGATTGAGGTCTTCAAACACCAGTTCAGTGTCTCCCTCGGAAACTTCCTTTCTTGGAGTCTGAGTCTCTCTAAAGAACAATCTGAGAGGAAGGAGGGGAGGCGGAGAGGTTACAGTTGAGACACTACAGGAGTCAAAGAACAGAAAGGACAAGAGGAGAAACGAAGCCAAGGAAGGCTGAGCTCCAGCTCCTGGCCTCAGCCTTGCATGCCCAGGTGCCCAGGGACACAGTGACCATCTCCCCTGTGTGGCCCACATCCTCATTTTCAATCGGAGAATGCCAAGATGGCCATCTGGTAGCCCCAACCTACACGTCAAACCCAGCCCCTCGTGGGCCCGCACATCGAGTAGGAACGCCAAGGTCAGTCCGTCTTGCCTTCTAAACAGCTCTTGCATCTGCCTTCATCCACACTGGCCCTCGGTGGCTTCAGGCCCAGTGGCCTCCTTGGCCCATGCGTCGACAGCTTCCAGAATTGTTCCTCTCCTCCTGCAACGCGAGTGATCTCTCCAGAATGCGCATCTGTTTCCGTCAGGTGGCCTCTCCTCCCCTGCTTCAAATTCCCCATCAGGACTCCAGATTGTCAGGGTAAAACTCAAAGCCACCAACTTATTTTCATGGTCTGATCCACCACAATCCTTCTAAACTTGTCTCTGGCCCCCGTTCCGTGTGGAAAAGTCGCTCCAGCATTGCCACAGACCTGTCTTTCTGCTCGAATCTCTCTTTGCCTACTGCTCCTTCGATATGAAACGTCTGCCACACCACTTCCCCCAAGAACACCTCTCTCTGTCTGGTCAGCACGTCCTCGGATATCACCTGGATGTCACCTACACCCAGAAACCTTTGCAGCTCCGCCCCTCCTGGGTGCAGTGCCCTCCTCGGTGCCCTCGCAGTGCTGATGGCTGGCCCCTGGAGCTGCGTTCAGCTCTCTCTGCATTTTCCATTCCCCCTCAGTTGTCTCTGTGTCCCTGGGTTGTCTCTGTGGTTGCAGACACACAGCACAGCCAGCCATACAGGAGAAGGTGGCCGACACCTGTTCCATACAGAAAAGGGTGGGAAGGAATAAAACGGGGGGAAAAGGCATAATGGTAAGAAAGCAAAGGACTTTGTGCCATCTTGGGAAGGTGTTGAAACATGAGTGTTAGAATGTCATAAAGAGAGGGAACAGAATGCTACCAGACCTCTCTCCTTAGCTGCGTAGGAACGGTTAACCTCAGCCTGGCGTTGAGATAGATCTTCCCGGACCAACCCGCTCGTCCTCAGCGGCGTGGTCTCTTGCCCACACCCGGGGGTGCTCTGTGTTTGCTTCCTCTGTTTCCTGCCTACCCACTCACATGCGATTTGGCCTCTTTCTCATCAGGGAAGCTATTGTCTCTCACCGCATACGCTTAGTTTTTATTCCGCCCATCCTTCTGAAATGCTCACATCTCCCTTTGACATTTGTCAAAATGGCTTCACCTCCCAACGATTTTGCAAATTCGCTTCATTAGAGACGCCCCCAGAGCCAAGACCTGCTCTTGCAATTTAGCGATTCAGCCACCAGGTGGCAGGACAGTGTTCAAACTGCAAGGCGCTGGCTTTCCTGGCCTTCCCCCCCCCCCCCCCCCATGCCCTGCGGATTTCCACCGGAGGCAACACCCCTCCCCCCACCCTCCAGGATCAGCCTGCACCCTCCGCTTGGGTGCTTCCAGGGGCCGAATTTCAGAAGGAGGGGCAGCATGTAACAACTCAACAATATTTTCTGGGCAGATAAGAGGGGTCCAGCATTTTTACAAGAGCTGGAGATACCAAGTGCTCTGCTCTTAGGGGTGCACATCACCTAGTAAGTTTCCCTTTTACAAAAGTCGAATTCCACCTTGAAAAACCCGCAGACCCCTGACGGGCTCTCAACCCTGCAATGTGTCCCTGATCCGCATTCCTCAGCCCCCCAAGCTCCTCTGTTCTCTCCTTTCCTTCCCCCTTGCGCCCAAAGGAGCCTGCCAGAAGAAACAGAGAGAAAATAAGAGGCTATGGTGGCTCGGTTCCCTAGGTTGTTTTCTTCTTTTTTTTTACCCATAAGGGAAAGATTCAAATGTCCCTCCACCTGGGTCCCTTTGGTCCGCCTGAGTTAATTCACTCACCAGCTGTTAAGGCTGTTCTGTCCTTGGGTGAAACTTGGCCACTCACCCGTTTTTCTGAGCCGCAGCGGACTCTGGCCTCATTAGAAGCCATGTGGCCTCCAAAGCTGGCACCATGGCGGTCCCCGGAGTCAGTCCGGATTACATCAGCCTCCTCTGATGGCCAGAAGCAGATTTCACTGGTTTTTCCTCTTTCAAATTTTTGCTGCCTTCTGATTTTGCTTTCTGTCTCAGAGACACATCTTCAGTTCCTAGCTTGTTTTCACGCAGAGGTGTTATCAAGCTTCCGGATGATGCAGTCTTCTTGTCCTTTTATGCTCCAGACCCCCAAGCAACGTCCATCGGGGTTACAGTTCTGGAGAGTGGTGGTCCGAAATATTATCTTTCTATTTTAAGGTTTGCCCAAACATCTTGAGCAGACGGTATGAACGATATAATTTTTGGCAAACTTAAGAGCATGATCCTTCCTGACAGATGCTCAGGAGAGTAACAAAAGCTCACGCAGGATGGCTTTGTGTTCAAGAGGCTTATTAGCATTCCTTGGGCCTGACCCTCACTAGGTTGGGAGGATGTGGGGGAGGCTTTCTGATAGAATTAAGCAGACTGGAAAAGATCTTATTTTGATCTTCTGATTTCATTAGTGGATATCGTTCACGAGCGTGTTGAATTTTGGGAAGGAAACTAGCCCAGAGTACCTGCCATGCATACGTCAAGCACCTTGTAAGGTTTGCCTATGTAACCCTCACAAGGACTTTGCAAGTATCCTATTATCATCCCTTTTAAGAGGCATGAAACCTGAGACCCAAGAGTATATACGTTTAACTAACGTTGTGCAGACAATAGAGATTCAGACCAGGAAGTAATTCTGGGTCTGTTTGGATTCAAACCTTACTCTCCTAGGAAGTGGTATATTTCTTTTCTAAACTAACTTTGATTTCTTTTTTTGGTTATATAAGCAAAATGTGCTTCATGCAGACAATTTGAAAACTGTAAACAAAGTCCTCAAATCACCTTTAATCTATTACTACAGACAGACAGATGGGTAGATAGATCATAACATATTTAATTATTTTTCTTTTAGAAATTCAGGGGCAGATTTTCTTCCACAAATAACAATTCCTAGATTACAGTTGTGAATTTTTCTTGGGGACACGGAAATGCTAGCTCAGAGTATGTGTGCATTCGTGGTTCTAGATACCTATGTCAAACTGATTTCTAGGAACAAATTAGCAGCAATTCTTAGCTGTGTGTATTTCTCTCATATTGGAAGAGGCAACAATGCAGTAATTTCTACGGTCTTTGCTTACGTTTTTTTTTTTTTTTTTTTTTCAGAAGGAAACAGCATCTTATTTTTTACTTGTATTGCTAACAAGATCAAATAATCAAATATCATTTTTGGTCATTTTTTCAATATTTACTTTTCTATGAATTTCTATTTTCACTCATATTCTCTAGCAGGGGTTTAGATATTTCTATATTTGGAATTAGAGGTCTCTCTTCTCATTTTATGGTAAAAAGTCTACATTTTCCCCTTATAGATCTATAATTTCTTCCTTTGCATTTTCAGAAATGAAAGAGCTGACTTTCCCTTTCCTGGTCACCCCCAGCACCAGTGCCAAACCCCCTTTTTTCAGGGTAGACTTTGGTTAAGTAGCAAATTCCCTTGGGTCCTAGCAGTTGCCAAAGCTTTTCTGACCTTGACCTGTCATTGCATACCTGCCCCTCTTCCTTCCATTCAGACTTTGCACATATCTCTAAAATCCTGCAAGCAAATTTTGGTTTATGTTACTTCCTATGGAAACTTCCAAGATATGTATATATAAAGAAGACTTTTTATTTTCCCTTTAGATACAATACTTAATTTTTAGGAGCCATTTTAGGTAAACTTGGTAACTTAAGTAACCTTAATTGAATTTTGAGATTTATTTTGGGTCCCTCCGATTGCTTAGAAGATGAAATATTCTTGAAAATAATCTTGTGTCTTTTGAAGATTGTTAATAGTATAAAATATAACATTTATGGGGACTAGTAATCAATCAGTAAATATTCCTTGGGTTAATTTCTGAATTATCCTGTCCTCCTCTCCAACAATCCAAATCTTAACCATTTTCTAACCTCAGGCCAAGCCCCTGGCCTGGCCCTGACCAGACTACACAGAAAGTTCTTGCCCTCTCTGAAGTTTTATTTTCCCGTTCAGTCTCCCTTGGCACAAAGCAAAACCCAGCCAAATGTCATTAAACTTCCCATGTGTTTGCATTTTATCTTTTCAACAAGCTTCATTAAGTGTGCATCCATTCAATTCAATTTATTCCGTGATTTATTAAGCTCCTCCTAAGTAAGACTTCGCAAATTTATGTAATTTTACATATTTGTAAACACACACACTTGTAATATGATACTATTCCAGGGAAAGATGAGGAAAGGCTAGAGACTGGACCACACAGCAGTGTGTTCGAGCTGACTCATCGCTAGTCTGCAGGAACCTATGGCTAAATTTTGGGGACTATCGTAAGCTGGCTGTTACACGTGGCCATTATTAAAACTCAAGTGTTCTCTTGTAGATCTGTCCCCAGATTTACGTTCAGTGACATCATTTTGGTAGCTTGATCTTGGCCATGGCTGGAGTATTTATACTACTGAAATTGGCAAACATTGTCAATCAAAGTTTGATTATGGCTTTGTGGACTGACAAGGCTTAAGAAGGTAGTGGAGACGATGTTAATGATGTGGACTAAAGTTAAAAGCGTGTTGTGCGTATAGTCAGTATCTTGCGAAGAGCACGAAGAGTTTGAAGAAATATTCTTCCAGGATTTGAATCCTGTTATCCAGTCAGGCCAAGAAACCACTCGTGTCATTGAACAATGTGTAACGTTCTGACATACATGCCGAATACAGTTTGTGTGAGTGGAAAATAGTCTAGCGCGAGATCACATGTCAGACTTAACAACGATAAACTTAACGAGAAAAGAGCTTTCAGAAAGGGACGCGATGCAATTTTCACATCATGGTTGAATTGCAGCTATAGATTGCTGATACACGACTTTGGCAAAAATCGGCGAAAGCCTTCTATGGGAATCGGTTGTTTATGTAGAGGGTACAATGAAGAGTATCGTATCTTTTATCATGATGTGTAAATTATGTGCTGCACATCCTTTATAGGACTCAAATTTATAAGGAAGTTATATACATGTGTATGTATACCAACACTATTATTTATTATTATATTATTGGTGAGCTTGTTAAACATTTATCTGCATATCACCTCATGTATTCTTTGTTGCAAGATGCAATCGTAGTGAATTTTGAACCAGAAGATGGAGAGCTCTGGCCGTACCCCTGGCATCATCTCCATACCCACCCTGGAGATGCATCCTTTCCTACGATGAAATATGGAATTTATAAAATATATGTAGCATAGGTGTTTTTTTTTTTTTCCCCAGGGGCCCCTTCTGAATAATCTCATTTGTATTCTGCCTGTAAAATACCTACACATGCTTTCTTTTCCTTCTAAACAGGAAAAGCATATAAATGAAATCTTCTTAAAAAGGAACTTGGAAGGAAGACGTAAGCTTCCTAAGTATCACCGAGAGCTTCCAGCTAGCGTCTTCCGAATTGCCCTACCACACGCAGTTCATTCTCCAGCTCAGGAGCTCTCCTCCCTTACACACTCTGGCAGCCCTCCTCCACGTGAGATATCTTGTTCCAGAACAAGAGACACCTAAGAAAAATAAATTTACGTGTTGTGAAAACGGACGTACACCCTTCAAGACTCACGAAAGCTGCCTGCCAGCCTTCCACGCCATCACGTTGCCTGTGTGCTCTCCCGGTGCGTTGATCACGGTGCCTGCAGGAAGATGATTCTCTTCAGCCTGAAGCTCTTTTGCCCATGCGTAGGGCATTGAATGTTGGTTTCTCTGGGTTAAATCACAGAGAGGAAGGCCTGCTGGGAGGACACCGTGCAGAGCCGCAGTGACGTCCTCCACCGCCCTGCGTGACTCCACCTGTGACACAGCGGCAGCCTAGGGAGTCTCCCCTGAATTACCTTCAAGAAAATGCTGGGTTCAGGCCTCCTCTCCCTTCCCGTACTCTCAAAACCTGAGCCCTAATTTTAATTTTCTCTGATGAACCTGAAAAGATGCCCACTTTTGATTCCTGAAAGGTTGTCCACAAGGAGTAAAATAATTCGATTTAACGGATGAAGAAGGACTTCTGGAATCCACTTGCCCGCATTTAGAATGTTCCGTACCAGGGAATATCAAGGTACTCCCGTTTGGTTACATATGTGCCGACGAGGTAATCGTGGTTTAAGGCAAACCTTCGGTTATGAGCTAATCAGTTCAGCTCGCTGACTATTGGCCTGTTATGGCAGGACAAGAATAATTAAGTGCCACTTAAAGGTATGGGAAGAACGTTAGGCAGAAATTGATGTGCCTCCAGAAGGCTCCAAATGGCCGACGTTTAATGGTCCTCTGTACGTTGCCATGGCAACTCACTTTGGTACCTCACATATCCTCAGTGTAAGAAAACAAGGGGCAGAGTGTTCTTAGGAAGGTGCAACCCCCTTTAAGCAGATCTAGAAGCATCGCAGATGAACAGAACTTGAAACATTCCGCCATGAATATTCATGAAGTAAGTTGTTTTTTGTTGCCTGCCTAGTCAGCAGTCACAAAACACATGGTGTGTGTTGGCAGCATCTTGCCTAGGTAGAGGGCTATGGACTGAGGCAATGGCAGCAACCAGGACCTGTGAGGCTGACTGACATTTCCATCTGTAGCGAAGGCTGGTAATTAACAGGAAGGAGTATGCCTGCAGCATTGCACCATCTGCTAGGGAAACGGCTCAATAAGAAAGGAGCTGGATAGCATCTCAGCGGTGGCGCGATCTGGTTCCGACATGAGGCCGGGCATCTGTTAGCTGAGGAGACGGACTATTAGGGAATTCGACTGGGAATGAACAACATGGAAAGAGCACTCTGACCTAGCCCATAAAAGCAACTCTTTAGAAATGGTGTCTTTTTATCTTACTTACCCAAGCCTTCTGAAAATGGTTTGCCGAGGGACCATTACAGATCTGTTTGAAGGAACACAATGGCTTCAAAAAATGCTGTTTTATTCGACATGAAATTCTTGAAATCAGGATACAGCTGTCATCTTTTGACAATAGAGCTAATTTCAGAGCGAGGATATGAGGTTAAATTCCTCCTTTTGTCGTTTAGATTGGGGAGCAGTGGGGGTGGGGAAACAAAATGATCATTTCAATGTTATGCTATTCAAAATCAAGGAGACAAAAAAAAAAAAAAAACCCACAACCCTAGGATGCCCTGGCAGAAAGTGAGCAGATCAGAAATCACCCCCAAGTTCTTGTAATGTCTTCATGTTCTGTTTTGTTTTAGTCGTACTGTTTTCTAATGCAAATCTTTCTTGTCATGAAAAACCACACTTTGGGACTTGGGGCATCGACCATACTTTACTAGTCTCAGGACCTTCGTTGGAGAGAATGTTGGTGGTTTAGGTACCAAATCTAGAAATGGGAGTCCAGTTCGTGAGAGGGTTAGTGTGTACTTGGGGCAAGACGAATGGGCAGAACATCTCTATCAACCCCCCCCCCACCTCACCCTCATATTCTTAGGAGGTAGGTAAACTTCTTCCACAGGGGAACCCATCTTTGAGAGGGGTCAGCAGACAGAAACCTTGACCTCCCCATCATTCTATAGGTTAATGCAACTTTTAAGAATGTGTATTAGTCTTTCAACCACTGGGGAGAAACTGTTGACCTAAACCATCTCAGTGAGGTTGGAGCTTAGAATCTATTACCACCGTTCCCTTGACTGGGACTCCTGACTCATGTACGGAGTCCCCCAGATGGCAGATGACTTTGTGTGTGTGTGTGTGTGTGTGTCTCTGTGTGTGTGTGTGTTAAAGTTACTAAATCAGAGCCATTGAATGATATTTACTGAGACCTCATGGTACCATATGGAATCAAAAAATATATAGACCTTGGAATTTAAATTCATCTGAGAAAGGTGGACGCAGGATTCATGTTTAGAATATTTTGTTCTCTCTCCCTCTCCTGTGAATGCTGATTATTTTGCTGATCTACGGGAACGCTGATGTCTGAAAGGGGTAGTGTGAGACAAATAGAAAAATCTCATCTTTCCTAAATATGAGAAAAATAAAAATTACATTCACTGTGAAAAATAACACAAGGTTTATCCAGTTGTGTGCCAGTATAGGTTTAATAACTGTCTGTCTGGGGAGGGAGTAAAGACGCCCTGATTTGTAGCTTTCGCCAAATTCCATGGTGTAAATACCCCTACTGTGGCTGATTTCAAATTAGCCACGTTGAGATTTGCGAATAGATTCAGATAAACTTTTGGAAGTCAGTGGGGACGCGTTCCGACACACCACTGATTCTATCTCTGCATCCTCCTATAGAAAGGATTGGTAACACCAGTTTGGGTTATGCTGGTGAAGGTGGTCTTTTTGATTCAATACAGTCACTCGTCACACACCAAAAGCATAGTTAACTCATATCTGTGTAGCATATTATAGCCTATAAAATCCATTCATATTCCTCAATTCACTCAATCTGTTTAGGCAAAAACTGAGGCTGACTGGCATGCCGTAGGCTTATCGTTTAGTAAGCAGGAGATATGAACTAAGTATCTAAATGTTAATAGAAGAATTTGTTTCTGAATAGATACCTACTGATCTGGGACATGGAACTGACCAGCCACCATATCAGTACATTTCTTTGTTTCTCCATTTCTGTTTTGTGCTGTATTACTTTGCTGCATTTTGGCCTCCACCTCCCCCTGTTACCTCGTCTCAACGACAGTGTTTGAAATTGCCTTCGAATATGTGTAGCAGTGTCATGCCATGAGTTGGGCATTTGTCACCCACCGTAGCTGCTCAGAATGTGGCTGTCACTTCCGCCTCCCTTGTTCAGTCCATCAGGCTTGAAACCCATCACTTAAGAAACCTGGATCTCAGGCTATGTTCTGGGAGCTCATTCAGTATTACTCATGGACTATCAGGAGAAGGAAGGATAGTCCAGGCAGAAGGATCCAAATGCTCATGTCTGGAAGGACCCTAGCGGATCCTTGGAAAGATAAACTACCATCTTCAAGCTGTCTTTCTCAATATGTGGATGACAGTTGGTGAGTTTCTACCTTGATCTATTCTGAAACTAGTAAAAACAGAGAAAATGGCACAAGGGCTGAGAGACATCACCGCAGTGTCGCCTTTGGAAAACCGACCCTCTTGGGGAATGTGAGGGTCTCATCCTTTGCATCTTCTGACGCTGTTCTTTTCCCCAGGCCATCAGTCTTTGGGGAGAACTGGCTTCTTCTCGGTGCCCACACAGTGCCTGGTGGGCAGTAGCTCTGTGGTTTCTCTTCACCAAATTATATTTAATTCATGTCAGGGTTTTTTTTTTTTCTTTATTGACATTTTTCATTGCTTTTGTATGACATGAGTAATTTCGTGTTCATTTTGGGATACTTCAAAATTTAAATGAGAATAAATTAGAAAATAAATAAGCGTGCCTCTTGTCTTAATCAAAAAAAAAAAAACCCTGCTGTTAATATGTTTTACATGTTTGCCATATTTCCAGGATGCTTGTGTTTTTTTTTTAACTGCCTGAAATATTGCACATTTGATTTAGAAGTTTGTTTTACTTTTCTCACCAACTATTTTTAAATGGCTTTTATATGGACAAATTATCTTTTATACGGATAAAACATCACTTAAAAAAAATTTTTTTTTACATTTATTTATTTTTGAGAGACGGCGAGAGACAGAGCACAAGTGGGGGAGGAACAGAGATAGAAGGAGACACAGAACCCGAAGCAGGCTCCAGGCTCCGAGCTGTCAGCACAGAGCCCGACGCGGGGCTCGAACTCATGAACCGTGAGATCGTGACCTGAGCCGAAGTTGGACGCTTAACCGACTGAGCCACCCAGGCGCCCCAAAAACATCACTTTTTACATCTATATGGTGTTGAGCTGTATAGTTGATCAAAATTTATTTAACTAAGTTTTTGTTACTAAGCATTCTGTTTGTTTAAATGTCTTTTCTTGTTATGAAAAGTGTTGTGTCGAGTGTAATTAGCTATATCTAAACATTTAAAAAATTAGCTAACATTTCTTACATGCCTCAAAGTAGAACTGATAGGTCAAAAGACTTTGACCCAGTAATATATCCTCCAGTCTTCAAGATCCTTCGGTAAGGCACAAGGATATACATAAGCAGATGTTTTGCCTCCCCATCCTCAAAGCTGGAAAATAATACCCACGTCTCCCTCTAAAACAGTGGTTTCTTAGCATCCCTGATATGTGTCTCCTCCCAATAGCGCCTACTTGGTGCCAAAATCATTTTGATTTGGGATGCAGGACATGCCCTGCTTCCCTCTTGTGACCGACCAGGTTATGTGAGTCTATGGAAATGAGGGCAGTTGTCAAGTGTAGAGCCAGGAATTCTGGTGAGGAGTGCCGTTGTGCTGGATGGTGGGTATGAGTCATCTTGGGTAAAAATTATCTTTTGCTTGGATCACAGTATAGCCTCCCACAACCATAAGTCCAGAACATTCCTCAGAAATATATCCTTCTGAGGCATTGATAACCGGCGAGTGAGTGAACTTTGGAAAGGGGAATCCTCGGAACAGCCACATTTAAGCCACTGGCCAAACAGCTAGTTGGAAGTAAGAGAAAGCTTCCTTGTTGGCTGGTGGCGAGCCAGACCCCCCACAGGAATAACAATGAAATGGCTGCTAGTGGCTCTGAGAATATAACCAAATTATATCTTTGGGGGTCAGTGGAATATAAAGCCCCGAAGCCTGGCTCCAAAGGCTGTAAACATACATCCTCTTCCTGCCCCACCCTCCTGGGGCCTTCAGACAAAGAGGCGAGAGTGGGATATAATGGGGACCCATTATACAGGCATTTTTGGAAGAGGTGTGAGGTGTTCTTAGCTTGGGACAATCCTAAAGCAAAATTTGGCAAGATCTCCATAGATTCCTAGGACTGGATTTCTAGCACACAACACAAAATCTCACTCTCAAGGATGTTTGCTGTGGATTGGCAGAACGTTCTCTACAGCGGATAGGATTGGCTTCCTCTTCTCTCCTAACCATTCTCTTTCTCGTATCTATTTTTTTTTTTTTTTTCTGCCAGCAGGTTCCCTTCAGCATTCAATCAAGGGCAATATGTCCTCGATCAACATTTTTCATTTTTTATGCGACACTGTCCTTTAAAGCTTTCCGCAGCTGGTTGGCAACGAAATGCTGCCAGTCTCCTCTGAGAGCCTCCCCCGTTGTGTGCACATCAGTCTCTATCCCAGAGCTCCCCAAGTGCCCTGGAGGCAAGTTGACTTGGAGAGTGTGTGCGTCTGCTTACCAGGCTGCAGCAGTGCTCAGGGTTTACAACAGCCGGGAGCCCGGCCATTTCGGGGTGAGGGGGAGGCATAGGGAGGTCAACAAGTAAGCAGGATGCAGTTGTAAAACGGGGCGTGTTTTGTACAAAAGAGAGAAATCTGGTATTCAATTTGGGGAATGGTAAATATGTCATTAAAAGAACAGAAAAGGAAGGACACCTGGATGGCTCAGTCAGTTAAGCGTCCAATTCTTGGTTTCAGCTCAGGTCATGATCTCAGGGTTCGTGAGTTCGAGCCCCATGTCAGGCTCCACACAGAGCCTCCTTGGGATTCTCTCTCTCTCTCTGTCCCTCCCCTTCTCTGTCTTTCTCTCAAAATAAATAAATAAACTTAAAATAACAACAACAACAACAGGAAAGCATTCTGACAGAGCTGAACAGGAATCAGAGACCTTGGATTCTTGGCGTTGCAATAACTTATTCATTCTCAATCCTTAAACAGTCAGGGAACTTATTTTACAGTCCATTTTATTTTTTTATTATTTTTAAAAATTTATTTTGAGAGATAGAGAGAGCAAGTGGGTGAGGGGCAGAGAGAGAGGGAGACAGAGAATCCCAAGCAGGCTCCGAGCTGTCAGCACAGAGCCTGATGCGAGGCTCGATCGCATGAACCGTGAGATCATGACTTGAGCCACCATCAAGAGCTGGCTGTTTAACCGACTGAGCCACTCAGGTGCCTATCGTGCATTTTTAAAAAGGAAGATACTGCATTAGTTCTCTCCACTAACACTTGCTATCCTCATATCCCAAGTCTCTTCCTCTGGCCTGGGAGCTACATACCGAGTACAAAGACCCATGAATTGGCTGCTGTCCGAGGTGCTTTGAGTGGACAGAGCCCTAAATAATGAGCCTTTGGCTTGTGTGCATGGGAAGTGCTTTTGGCTACTCCAGATGTGAAATGAAGGCCTCTTAAAGTCCTCTTTTTCTGCTCAACTATTGAGTGAGAGCTCCTCTGGGAAATCAGTGCAGATATGAGCTGGTCCCCGTGCACCTGTGTGTTTTATCTGTGGAATGATTACTCTGCAGGAGTGTCCATGAATCATCCACCTGTTGTTTTACAAGGGACAAACCCATGTCAGCAATCACACCGAACTTCACTGTTTCACCCCGCACAACAGTCTGGTGAGTCTGCACCGCGGCCCGGACATTTAAAGAAGGGGGAGGCACGCCAGGATCAGAATCTGCCAAGTCACCAGCGTTTCTCAGACCTAGGTTCGACCCTCAGGTAGATATTGACTGATTCTGTGGTCTTAGAAAGTTACACACCCTCTCCAGTCCTCTGTGAACATTCAGTAAAATAGACACAGTTCTGTCCATCTCAAAGAGTTGTGGCAGAGGCCTCGTAAATATTTTCTATCTTTACTAGGATGTGTTGGAGGTGTCTCACGTTTCACGTGGCCAGAAATCTCCCCCCCAAAACACAACCCTTGACCCCATCTCTCCCCTCTTCACACCTCTCCTTGCCTCAGTATTTAGCATTTCCCCATCTCAGTAAATGGCGCAAATATCCAACCGGCTAAACAAGACTCTAAGAGTAATCAATTCCTCCCCCCACCCCCCCAATCCAATCTGTCAGTAAGGTCTACTTATTAAAGAAAAATACTTTCCTAATCCATCCACTTTCTTCACTTCTACCGTCCTCATTCAAGACACCATCATATCTTGCTCAAATTCATGATACATTCAACCAACCAGTCTCTCTGAACCCACGTGCACCCCCTTTACAATCTATGCTCCATGCAAACTGATATTTTTAAACAGAGAATCCTATTTTGCACATACTTCCCACTTCAAGCCTTCTAAAGGCTTCCTATCAAGATAAGTTTTGAGTCCCTGGCCATGGCTGAAGGAGGCTGCATAGACTCTGTCCCTCTGCCCTCTATACAGTTCACTGTACAGATTGTTGCCTGGATTCCAGCTGAACTGGCTGCCGTGGTTTCCTTCATCATCACCAAACTCAGGTGATCCATCATTGGGTTTCAACACATGCGATTCTGTATTTCTCTCTCTGCCCTCAGATCTTTACATAGCTGACTCCTTTGTGTCATTCTGGTTCCAGCCGACAGGTCAGGACTACAGTCACTAGCTAGCACATGACCACGCTATATGTTAATAGCAGTTATCACTATCTGAAAACTCTTATTCCTTTATTTCCTTATTTTCCCATCTCTCCTTCTTTAAAATATAAGCCGCACTAGCACAGAAGGCTAAGTGAACTCGGTGCGCTGGATTGACACATGTTGAAGCAGAGCTACTTAAAAATATTGTGAGAAGGCTGGAACACAGAGGACCATTTTACACACACACACAGGGCAATCTTTTCTATGCCTATGTGAAACCCAAAGGCTTCTGAGTCAGCCCCGTCTTCGGTTAGAATCTACCCCTGTTACGGCTGGCTGTGCAACCTTGAAAAAAACGAACCATTCAAGCTCAGTTTTCTCATCGGCAAGATGGCGATAAAATCAGTACCTTCCTCATAAAGTTGAGTAGAGAGTCAGTGATAAACATGTGCACAACCTCCAACAAAGGTCCTGACACGTTATAAATGGCTGAATTTCAGCTACTTCTACTTTTTATTCTTGTTCAAGCAGGTCATTGTTGAGTGTGGCTCTAAAAGAGCAGAATTTGGTGGAAGCTTCTGAGACGTTTTTTATTAAATATTTTGTTTAAAAAGCTCTGTGCTGGGGTGCCTGGGTGGCTCAGTCGGTTAGGTCGGTGCCTGACTTTGGCTCAGGTCATGATCTCGCGGTCTGTGAGTTCGAGCCCCGCGTCGGGCTCTGTGCTGACCGCTCAGAGCCTGGAGCCTGTTTCAGATTCCGTGTCTCCCTCTGTCTCTGACCCTCCCCTGTTCATGCTCTGTCTCTGTCTCAAAAATAAATAAACTTTAAAAAAAAAAAAAAGCTCTGTGCTGCATCGTGTCGCACAAATCTGAGAAAAGTGTAATCCAAACGTCGTATCAACGTGTCTAGGTATTACATTATTGATCTATCCCTTTTAGACATTGGATCCTCAACTGTAAAATGAAGATAGTATGAACTGCCACATGAGGCTGGTGGATTAGTTTAATGCGTGCAAAGCACTTGACTACAAATGGATATAAATGTTCTTCCCTTCTTCAGTCATGCTTTCAGTCTACTCTCAGATGTAAAATTCATTTGAAGAAAAAGACCAATAACTTGAAGGGGCTGCAAATAATTGATTGCATCCAAAGTCATTAAGCATGTACTGAAACAATAATATTTAGGGAACCCTCTATGTCTTTCGTGCCGGTTGAGTAGGTAGGTAACCGGCTAGTACAAGACATAAGTGCTTCACTTACAAGACCGTCAGGCCAAGTTCGATTGTATCCAGGGACTTTAGAGAAGTGGCAACTTGGAAACTAGAAATGGGTTTCAGAAAACTCAGCTTCTTATCCTCTGTGACTTTGTGCCTTGCTCCATAGAATAGATTGAAATAATCTAGACTTGGTGTTGATGGAAAGAACATTGAACAGAGGGCCAAAAGGTCCAACTTAGTAGCTGTGAGACCTGAAACATTTCTTTAGCTCTTTGATTTCCAGGTTGTCCATCCATAAATGGGGTGCATGATACCAATTTTTCTTTCTTGTGTGAAGGGGAATTTCCATTCACCATAAGGAGAAACTAATGTCAAGGTTAGCTGCTTAACAATAAAATCAGCTACAGTGACTTCTCTGTCACTGGCAGCATTAAATAGAATTAAGATAGCTATTTGGGAACAGTTGATCTGATATTTCTATGTGTCATTAAACCACATGAAGACCTACTAAATAATAGGTGTGTTCTAATAGCCATGCAAACGCATTCCAAAGTTTAGAAATGAGATGTAAAGACGAGAACTATTCATTGGAATCTAACTAAGTGGAGATAGATACCAGACTTAATCCTGCGAAAATGCCATTATCTCCAAATGGTTGGACAGATTCAGTGCGATTCCAATGAAGACCTCCGACATGGTTTCGTGGCACTTGCTACCATGATTCTGAATTTCAGAAAGAAGCATGAAGAAGGGTCACGGGCATGAGCAGAAGGACACATCCAAGGTGGTTTCACAGGTCCTGGAATTACCCTCTCTTTGTAAACAGCTATAGTGCTGCACAAACTTTGTGAAGCAAATGTTCTAATAGTGTTTCCAGAACTAAATAATTGGTGGATCATGGCTCCACACTCATCAGAGACTCTGATTCGATTCGGACCCTTTCCCTGTGAAGGTGTGGGCATGTGGGTCCCTCAGGAGCAGCGATCTCAGTGAGTTGAAGACGTAGATGTAGGAGTCTCAGGATGCCCAGGTGGCCAGAACTTGTGCACTAAGATGGAAGGAGAGGGAAACGCACGTGGTGTTGGGAATGGGGGCGGAATGTCGCATGCGGATCCCCCACAGGTCCTGATCAGGGCTGGCTTGGGTGTGTGGAGAGGAATGACGAACACAAAGGTTTTTCTTTGCAATGTATTATTTATACCGTATGCCTGAATTGGTATAATAATGTTTTCTTTTAATGTCATGTCAGAAGATTATAGTGTGTTTTGGTTTGTTTTTGGTTTTGTTTGTTTGTTTAAGTAGGTTTTATGCCTAAGCATGGAGCCCACCGCGGGCTTAAACTCAGGACGCCGAGATCATGACCTGAGCAGAGATCAAGATTCAGACGCTTAACTGACGGAGCCACCCAGGCGCCCCTAGCGTGTCTTTGTTTGTTCTGGGTTTTGTTTTTTGTTTTTGTTTTGGCTATTTTTAATGCTTCTATGGCAGCAAGTGGATTAGGAAGGTTTCTGTTCACATGTGCCTGCAAGGCTGTGGTTGCCAAACATTCCTCTACAGCCTTGCTTAGCGCTCTGGATGTCCAGCTTGAACAGGGTGAACGAGTCCTGTCGGGATACACTGTTCCTTCTGTCTCATTTTTCTTATACTCGATGTGTCTTTCATATCCTGAAATGCATCAGCCTCTTGGGGAAGTTGCACATGCATTTTCTCCTGCAGGACATAATCCCCACCATCCCCACCAGGGCACCTCAGCGTGACGGTCTCTTCCTCAAACTTTAGTTTCTGTCAAAATGACATCCTCAGAGAGGCTGACCCTCCCTCAACAGATTTCAGTCCCTACTTCTGGCTCTCACATCGCCCGTTCAGTTCCTATAAAATATTTCTAACATATAATCCTATTAATTGTTTGCTTATCTTCTTTGCCCCTCTTGACTCAAAGTCCCCTGAGGACAGAGCCATACGCACCTCGCGCCTCATTCTGTCTTCTGCTCTCTGGCTGGCAGATCTCACTTGCACACTATAGATACTCGGTAATAGTTATTCAATTACTGTCCAGGGAATACTTCAAAGAGCATGCATGTCAGCTGATTTGAAAAAACTTGCCTGACACCAATTTGATAATCGTGGTCATCTGTAACCTGACTAGAATGACTCTCCTCTGATTCCGGTGAGTGACAAAAGTAAATCTGGGTTGTCGTGGCTTGCCCTCCTGACTCTGCTCTCAAAAATTTTTGAGAGCAAAGGAAGTGAAATTCACAAGAAAAACCATGTTTTCATTCTGATCTCATAGCAACATTTCTTTTTTAAGCTATCATGGTGATTTTTAAAACAACCTTTAGGTTATAGTTCATCTGGATATAGCCGGTAGGTTCCGAATTCAGGGTTAATTTTCATCGCCACAGAAAAAGCATTTAGAAATGGTTGGCATTTTTCTTGTATTTATTTTAACAGAGCAGAGAGCATATTTCTCTTTGTCTTCGAACAGGTGAGCGCTATCTTCATTCTTCAGGGGACTTAAGCAAATTTAGTTTCCTTGAGTGATTATGACTCTTCATCATCCACATGGCTCTGATCTCTGCCACGTGTCTCTCTCCTCCTGGACCACACATATTCCTAACGTTTCCTGTGTCCTAACGGTATCCTGTCACCAGGGATTCTGCAAAGTCAGCTGTTCCTATTACATTACTCTTTCTGGCTATAAGCATTTTATTGATTTCTCCAAGACCTTGCTTAGCTCTTGGGTGGACGTTGCTGGATCCAATTCTAGATTTGAGTCCAAGGACTGTGTTCAAACTACAAAGAGGAAGTCAAGTTTGTCTGGCTCACTGCTTTATCGCCTAGCTTTTACTGGGAGATGCTAAAAATGTCTGACTAAGTGGGGACTTAGAAAGTCTTTCCTGCTTACCCTTGAGAGGAGAAAGGGCAGAGAAAACCCCATGAAGAGGGACTTGGGGGTTTAATCTTATTAAGAGCTCAACCAGGTACGGACCTCCGATTTGTGGTTGGGACATCGTAACCATGAAAGAATGGGATTCCATCTGCGACCTACATTTCAGTGTTTTAGTTTTCTTGGCAAACACATCTGACTAGCAAGGATAACTTGCCTATTTTCTTCCTTGGTAGATGTCTCTGAGAACTGCCATCTGAGGACTGTTATTGAGTCCTACACTTAAGGTTTCAAATCTGAAAGTCACAAGCTCATTACAGACATATTTATTCCCTACAAGTGTTTTCTGGACCTAAACAGATGGTTTGGACATCACCCAGGCTAGTTTAGTCTGATCTTTTTTATATCGAAACAATATTTTATTGTCATGATGAAATTGTACAGCCCAACAAATAATGTAAATGCTGGGTTTTGGCACTTAGAAAATTTCCATTTTAAAAAGTCACCAGAATAAACCCTTCCGCGTACCATGTGACTATCAACTGCTTTTTTTTTTTTTGTTTGTCTCAGCAAATATAAAAATGAATATCTTGCTGGATAATGGATTATGCCTTTCTGTTCACTTTGATATCATTCTTGGTATGACATCTTCGATATCATTCTTGAATTTTTTCGGTCTAAAATAATTAGTGGATGTCCATTATGTAAAAGGCACTGCGTTACACGTGCTGGGGATACACAAGCATAATTGACACGAGTCTTCCCGTCAAAGATCACTAAAGTAGAAAAGAGAAGACCTAACCACAGCAACTCCTACTCTCCTAGAGACATTTGAAGAGCCCTTAGATCTCACTTTGAACAAACCTTATCATCAAAGGTTCAGACTAATGGGAAGATGTAAATAAGGAAGTGTAGACAATACAAAGCGCCTCTTCAAACATTTAGCATTTCCCTCTCTCAAATGTTACAGTTCAACTCAATTCCAAGTCGTAGCATAAGACCATTTTCCAAGAGGTATTTGAAAGCATGCACTTTCCAACTGGATACGGAGACTATTTTAAGTCAAAAATGCTATATTTCATTCCCCTCCTTAGTTAGGCTCAATATGAGGTGAGGTTTTCAAGGGTGTAGCAAATTTTTTTAAAGAGGAGAAAGGAGCCCTTCAGGTTACCACAGTGATGTGGGTCCCCCACTATTGACCGTCAGGGGAGATCGACCACCTCAAGAGAACACGCCTCCAGGAAGGAGTGTAAAGTCAGCACACGCCCCATTTGAAGTAAACACTTTTCTGCTCTTTAAGATGTTAAGAAGCGATTGACTGAACTGCTTCCAGAAACTTGCCTTGGTGAATGTCAGACGCCACCCTCTTCCTGTGTGGATCTTGATAAGGTTGCCATCCTGTGGTCCATGAGCTATGGATGTCTTCCCGTGCCCCGCCCCACCACCCTTCACGTCCTTCGCCCCGGTGGCAGTACAACCTTCTCCCGACTCTAGCTTCTCTCTCAGTGTGTGGAGACAACCTGTTTGAAGAGACACAGGTCGAGCTGCCCCCACTTCGTGAATGGTGTCACTTTCACTGGAGCTCCCCAGACCTTATTTGGAGTCTTATTTCTTTCGGATGTATCTCTGGATACGTGCATTACTGGAAAGATTTTTCACTTGGCCCTTTCGAGAAAGACCTCCCTGAAAAGCAAACAAAATCAGAAATGAGCAAAAGCTTCACTTCTCTGCAGGCTCACTCCCTAATTTCCTGTCTGCTATATTTTCATTTAAAGTATTTGTGAACCTAGGGCAATGTTTATTTCCATGACAAACACAGTTTGAGGTTCAGAGTAAAAGGACAGTGTTCAAATTCTGAAATAAGTCTTAGATTTACATACTTCTTTTAGGGGGAATAAAATAAAATGGACACATTTCTTCTTTTTAAAAATCATCTTTAAGATTGTTAGTTCAGACATTTGGTGCCTTCCTTTATGATGTTACACATCTCATTTATTTTTGAAGATCACTGTAAAATAGATTGTAAAAATTCATTCTGAGATGTAAACTTTAAAAAGCTAGATCGGGGTGTTGCCTACCCATGAAATGCACTGCTTCGTAAAAAGAGAAATGTACATTTTTATGACACATTTTCCTTCTTTAAACAAAGTGCATGGGGAAAAAAAAGGAAAAAGACTGATTAGCAAGAATGGTTTGATTTTTCAATGATTTTAAGATCTATCTTTCCTAAGAGAAACCTCTTAGTTCTATGAAATTGGCAGCTTTTTGTGGCTGTTAAGGGGGGGGGGGAACCTAATAAGAGTATGTCAGTAGCCCAATTTATCTTCCTAGCATGTGAACATTAATCTACTCCTGAGCAAATGCCCTTGACGAGATTGTATTATTTCAAGGGCATTAATAGTAAAAGGAAAATAACTTGACCTCTCTATTTCTCAGTATTTCCTGGAAACGGAGCAGCAGTGATAACACTGCCACACAATTAAACACTTGATTGTACACTCAATATTTTCTTCTGGTTTTTCTATAGAAGGTCCTTCCCCCCTCCCCTTGAAGAAGCATAATTAGGAAGGTCTTAATGGGAGCAGCTGGTATTTGACCCGGCTCTTAGCATGGCAGGCAGTGGCTCGCATACATAAACCCTCTGGCTTCCATCCTCTATGTGTCCAAATAGCACTATGTGTTGGGGGTCTCCAAGACTACCCTCAGGTTGGATGGCTTGCTAAAAAAATTTACGGAACTCAGAAAAGGTGTTATTCTTATGGCAATGGTTTATTATAGTGATAGGATACAGAGGGGTTTTTTTGGGTTTTTTTTGTTTTGTTTGGTTTTGTTTGTTGTTTTTTTTTTTTTTTTTTTTGAGAGAGAGAGAGAGTGTGTGTGTGGGCAGGGGAGAGGCAAAGGGAGAGACAGCGAGAGAATCTTAATCAGGCTCCACACCCAGAGCAGAACTTGCCACAGGGCTCGATCTCACAGCTGTGAGATCGTGACCCGAGCTGAAATCAAGAGCCAGATGCTTAACCGACTGAGCCGCCCAGGCGCCCCAGTGAGATCCAGATTAATATTGGCAAAGGGAAAAGACACACGCGATCCAGTTGTGCTCTCCCGGTGCAGTAGCGTAGGCAGCACTTAATTCTCCAGCAAATGTGCAAGGCAGTACTTGCCAAATGTTCCCAAACAGGGAAGCTGGTCCAAGCCTTGTTGTCCGGACTTTTTACTGAGGGTCAATCACATAGGCCTGCAGTGTCATATAACTGGTCTCAGCCACTCAGACCTCAGTCCCTCGGAGATCAAAATGATACAACATGGCCCCAGATTCCAGGCATACAAAAATAGACATCCACCAGAAAGCCATGTTGGAGTAAACTATTTGTCGTGGTCCAAACTTCAGGTATTCAAAGACGCTCTTATCAGGCTAGATATTCCAAGGGCTTGGAAATAACTCCCAGGAACTGGCCAAGGGTCAGTCCTGAACATCTTTGGAACGTGCAGGGTTTGGGTAACCTTAGCCTGGCAGATTACCCCTACTGTACATGTTAGATATTTGATGCTTTAAATTCTCTTCTCTAGATACAAATTCTGCCTTTCAGGAGAAAAATAAAACAAAACAAAACAAATCAAATCAACCCAAAGTCCAGAGAAGCCATATCTCTTTCAAATCAACGTCACTTTGCTCTTTGGTTTGACCGTGAAAATATAGCAAGGCAAATTTAGATGTGATGTGATAGTTAAAAAATAAACAAAAACAGGCACTTTTAAATGACATTTCTACCTTCCTAATTGTGTGACTTGGAGCAAATACTCAAGTTCCCCCATCCTCTTTCCCGATCTGTAAAAAAAATCCAGAAAGACTGCTTTGGGAATTAAGTAATGTAAGTGAAAGCGCAATCTTCAGCACTTGGAAGGCTAGACTCTCCAAAAAGTATTGATATGATGAGGCAACATAACTGGCAGAAAGAGAAAGACTGAGAGACGAATAGATTAAGAACATTTCAGCGTGTTGCAAATGTTTCCACCTCATGGTGCGTGTAGAAAGTGGTCTTCTGGATACAGCACGCTGGAGAAAGGAGAGCCTACAGGTAGAATAGGACAGAGGGCCCCAAGGTGTGGCTGCTTGTAGGTCCCTGCCCTGCCACGCCCTACCTGACCTGCCCGGAGAGGTGAGGGAATCCTCATCGTGACTTCTCTGTGACCACTCATGGCAAACGTGGTGAGTTCTGTCTGACGTTATCGACACGTTGGGCCTGAACTGTGACCACACTCCATGGTAACAATAGGCCAATGACAGTTGGAGAAGTAGAGAGAAACTCTGCCATTGCGCAAACCACCTGTTTGATTGCTTGACTCTCAGTCACCCCCTGTCCATGACAAGCCAGCTCTGCTCCCTGATGCCCCCTGGTTCACTTAGAGAGTGAACAGGAGGGAATAGAAAGGGGAAATTGAGACAAGTCTGGACATGATTGAAATGGATGGACCCATTTAGAAACTGGGAGGAAAGATTAGGGAGTAGGTATTTTAATTTCCTAACTTTCCTCTCTTCTAAAAATTGCTGCTGGCAATTTGTAAAAGCCCAATATGAGATAGTTAACTTTTTTTTTTAATGTTTCTTCTTTTTCATTTTTTTTTTCATGTTTATTTCTTTTTGAGAGAGAGAGCACGAGCGGGGGAGGAGCAGAGAGAGGCAGAGAGGGAGAGAATGCCAAGCAGGCTCCATGCTGTCAGCGCAGGGCCCGATGTGGGGCTCAAACTCACAAACAGTTAGATCATGACCTGAGCTGAAATTAAGAGTCTGCCGCTTAACCGACTGAGCCACTCAGGCACCCCCGTGATAGTTAACTTTTGCTAAACGAAATTTGTATGTTTGTTATTGTTGTTTTTAATTAGGGACTTGAGCTATATTAGTGATTCTCTAGCTACACAGCAGAACTACCTGCAAAGCTTAAAACAAAGCAACAAACAGCAACAAAACCATAGAGTCGGGGCACAGCTTCAGCCCCAGAGATCCTGATTTGATTGGCAAGTTTTTTAAAGTTCACCAGAAGATTCTGATGTCCAGCCACTGAGTTAATAATTCTGAATCCTCTTACTCTATTATCACTAAGGGTATTTCTAGCAATAATAATAAATGATACCACAGAAAAAATAAAATAGACTATAAATGCTAATCTTTGGATAAAGGACACTGAGGGCTTTTCTCCATTCTGAGGAAAAATCCATTATAATTTTGGGATATGATCAAAGAAAAGAAGTCTTCCTGGAAGTAGAGGTATGTGTACTTTATGGTAGACAAAGATTCCTTGATACAGCTAACGAGAATATGCCCACAGAAAGAGCTGTATGTCATACACAGGGTGACCAAGCATCCTGTGTGCCTGGCAGACGTTCCTGGTTTTATCATGGAAAGTCTCCTTGGAAAACTAACATGGTCAATCATTCTCTATATAAAATTGTGCCTTTTTAAAATGGTATCACATTTTTTTTTTTTTTAATTTTTTAACGTTCTATTTATTTTTGAGAGAGACAGAGTGCGAGAGAGGGAGGGGCAGAGAGAGAGGGAGACACAGCATCCGAAGCAGGCTCCGGGCTCCGAGCTGTCAGCACAGAGCCAGACGTGGGGCTCGAACCCACGAACCGTGAGATCATGACCCGAGCCGAAGTCGGACACTTAACCAACAGAGCCACCCAGGCGCCCCTAAAATGATATCACTTTTGATTGAACTGCCACAAGTAGAGAAGCCATGAGAAACACCCTTGTGAGCAGTTGTCTTTTTATTAGCAAGTCTTTATGGTTATTTTAAAACTAACCAATTAAGTCCTTAAACATAAATAAATACATAGACAAATAAATATGAAAGAACAAATGCTGTTTGTGTAGTAAGTATTTCAAGTCCGAATTGATTACCACCTCTAAGATAAGGATGAATTGGTACCAGCATCTTCCCTGTGATAGTACCTGTCTAAGAAAGCTACCACATATTTGTTTATCTCTTAAAATCATGCTTGTGCCTCTTTTTCACATGGAGGTTAAGAGAAATCTGTTTTCTCAGTAAATCTTTATGCCTTGTATGTAGACCAAGGGACTATCTCCTGTATGCTCCAAGAATCCTTATCCCTCATTTTGTCCTCCTTGTTTTAATTTGCTGACAATGCCTGCCTCCGTTTTTGTATAGAATCATGGGCCAACGAGAACTTAATGTATATTTGGGGGTGCCTCAGTGGCTCAGTCGGTTGAACATCTGAGTCTTGATTTTGGCTCAGGTCATGATCTCACGGTCCATGGGCGCGAGACCCCTGTTGGGCTCTGCGCTGACAGTGCAGATCCTGCTTGGGCTTCTCTCTCTCCATCTCTGTCCCTCCCCCACATGCACTTGTGTGCTCTCTCTCTTTCTCTCTCTCTCTCTCAAATAAATCAATAAATAGGAGTTAATGCATATTTTTGAATAGTATCAGTGCAAAAGCAGCCACAGCCTTGGTGTTGGGCAAGCTTACCAGCCAGCATTTAAACGGGTTGTCTTAGAGTAACAGAAAAAACCAATACCTCCATGGCTTACCAAAAAATAATTGTTCCGTACTCCTATCGCTCATTGATTTTTGGTAGGCCTGCGGTTCTGCTCCGCACATCGTGTTGGGGACCCAGGCTCAAAGAGCATGCCATCTCTTGGCAGAGACAAAGTACGAGAAAACTGGGGTAAACACAAAATACGTTTAAACTGCTTGCGGTCCATTAGGCAGAGAGAGTCGCATGGGCATGTGCAGCATGAGTGGGGCAGCGATGTGTACTCCCAACACAGGAGGTGTGGGCAGGCACGTGACCGTGAGCAGGGACCCAAACCCTTCTCGTCGGAAGGGCAAGTGAACTGCCAGGAGCGATAGTCCCATCTCTCACAGAAGGCTATTTTACCTACTTCAGCTTGGGCGGGCCATGCTAATAAAAGATGGATTATAAAACCCACTTCATATGGCTGTTGTGAGAATTAAGTTGCATGATACATGCATGGCATCCAGGAGCATGCGGGCTCCAAGAATGGTGTTCAAAATATGTATTCTCTCTCTCTTCCAGCAGATGTTATGAAATATTTAGGGGCCCATAAGTTGTAATGAATGTTGGGAAACATCTAGCTGGCAGGACAATTCAACCTGGGTGAGCAAAAATGCCAATTACATAAAAGAGGGACAGAGGGTGGGGGGAGGGGTCTTCCCAGCCCCAGGATTTGGGGCAGACCAAACTGGCTCTACCCTAGAAATCCAGCTAGAGTGATGCCCACAGAGCAGCTAAAACACTGCTCCCACCGCTGAACCCGAGGGATCTGCTGGAGTTCTGACTCCTCCTCATGTGGGCACAGTGTTGATGCTAGGTGAACTTCGGTTTCTTCGGCCGTAAAAGAGGAAGGGATTGGGGCGCTTGGGGGTTCAGTTGGTTGAACGTCCGACTTCGGCTCAGGTCCTGATCTCACGGCTCGTGGGTTCGAGCCCCGCGTCGGGCTCTGTGCTGACAGCTCGGAGCCTGGAGCCTGCTTCCGATTCTGTGCCTCCCTCTCTGTCTGCCCCTAACCCACTCGCATTCTGTCTCTGTCTCTCTCAAAGATAAATAAACATTAAAAAAAAATTTTTTTTTAAAGCAGGGGGAAGGGATAGTTATGCCCACCTTGAGTGTGATAAGGAAAATGAGATAATGTAAGTACATCACCTACCAGACGGTAGTAGCTAACAAATAATCATTGTTAAAAATAAGAACCAGACCTGAGAGCAAACTAGCACTCTCCATGCTCATTGTTTCTGAGGTCTGGGACCAAAATCCTCTGCCCAGGTTTGTACTGGGGAAACCCTTTTGCTGATTTCTGGATGGTTCTCGGGAATCCTGCTCCGTGTTCTAGAACCCCGCATGCCCTAGGGGATTCCAGAAACCATCATCTTGAACCCACCCATTTTGCAGAATGAGAAAACTAGACTCAGCCAGGGGAAATCATTGTCTAAATTTCACGCGGCTACAGAGTGAAAAACTTTTGGAAAAACTAAAATATCTTCATAGCTACCTAGTGTTTTCCTACTTTCTCGTGGTTGTCCAGAGGGTGTACGGTCCCCCTTCACACTGTTCTTTTTTTGTTCTTAATGTTTATTTACCTTTTTAGAGAGAGAGAGAGAAAGAGAGAGAGAGAGAGAGAGACAGAGCACAAGGGGGGGAGGAGTAGAGAGACAGGGAGACACAGAATCCGAAGCAGGGTCCAGGCTCTAAGCCATCAGCGCAGAGCCTGACGTGAGCCTCGAACTCATGAACCCTGAGATCATGACCTGAGCTGAAGTCAGAGGCTTAACTGACTCAACCACCCAGGTGCCCTGTCCCTTCACGCTGTTCTAAGCGTGCTTGGGATCTAGGAAGGAGTAGAGAAGTCTGGGGGTGACTTTAAGATGTTGAAAGCAGCCATCATTCGGGCCAGACATCACAGATGCATGTGCAAAAAAAAAAATTATATTTTACTTCTGACTAACGTAAGGTATCCGGAGACATAAAACTTAACATCCTTGGGGACTGTTGAATACGCTTGTGTGGGAAAAAAGAAGCAAGGCAAAACCCAGAATACGGCTAATAAATGGTGTAATGGTGACTCCCAACATTGAGGGTACACTGAAGTCAGTATGATCTCCAATTTTCTTCTGTAGAGTGAAAAAGAGGGATTTCTTTCTTTTCTTTCTTTCTTTCTTTTTTTTCTCTTTTTTCTTTTCTTTTTTTTTTTTTTTTTTTTTTTTTTTTTTTTTTTTTTTTTTTTTTTGCTTGCCTCAGTCATACCACTAATTATTTAGTGGTCTTTCAAACCTTTTGTAATCTCTACTCGAGAAAGCCCTGAAAGATATTAATTCTTAGCCATGTGCCTCATAAATGAAGGCCATTCTGCTATACTTAATGACAAGGCTGAGGCAGCAAGATGTCATTTGCTTTTTTCTCGGTTTTTAAATTGCTTTCTAAATGAACTACAGCTGTGAGGGCCAGGTGCTGTGATCCCTTTAGAAAGATCAGGAAATGATGAAATCCAAAATTTCAAAGTGTGATGGATGTCAGCTCCCGATTTGGTGTGTGTGAGGTCACCCCGTGCACCTGGTACCATCTCCACAACAGAATTACTTTTCTGTGGAAGGGGAAAAAAAAGGAGAGAGAGAGGGAGAGGGAGAGAGAGAGATGCACGTGGCTAATGCGGGTGCAACAATAAGAGAAACAGTTTATAATTATCTCTTTGTTTGCTCCTCATCTAGATGGAAATGGTGAAATCCGCAGTGTCTCCCCACCCCCAACCCCCTTTCCCATTATAGGTATCGCCGCTGTATTAGATGCAAGATTTTTGTGAATCGCAGACTGGTGTGGTGGCAACTCCAAGCCACGAGGAAGCAAATGGCATGTCGCAGTGACGGGAGCAGGGAGGGAAGAGGAAAAAGTAGGGGGAGTTCATTGAGACTCCCTTTCACTTCATTAACATCCGTACTTTAATACTAGGAGCACTGCTTGCTCTGGGAACTCGGGGCCAAATCTGGGACCGGGTAGGGGCTGCCCTTGAAGGGGGGTGAGTGGAGGACAGGCTCTGCGTCCGTGGCCCCGAGAAGCGTGCAGACCGTGGCGGGCACACCCCTGCGGGGTTACCAGTCATTGCCCAGCTCGAGGCTCTAGGTGAAACCTATTTCCGAGACCTTGTACATACAATCATCCGACAGGGGAAATAAAGAGCGAGTGTGTTTATTATCCCCAACACCGACTCCCCAGGATACGTGCTTGTCAGGGCTGGAGAGCTGCCAGGGTCAACCCCATTTTCTCTGGGACGTCTGCCCAGTCTGCCCCTGGGAGGGGTGGGGGTCCTCAGACTCCGCAGTCCTTCCGCTTCCAACCACTCCCTGGGGCCTTGAACTTGATGCACTCGGGGACAGGTGGTCTAGGGCCAAGCGTGCGGCAAGCCCGGGGCTGAATCTTGACCCTAAACCTACAGTAAGCCCTTGGAAGAATTGCTTTTATCTCTTGACTCTTAATTCGTCACATCTGTAAAATGGGCATAGAAATAGTTTGCTTTGGTGAGGATCGACTGATCCTGCATAGGTAAAGTGCCCAGGGGGGTGTTTTGCACAAAGCTGGTCATGGGGGAATATTAACCTCCCCAACATCATTGTCCCGTATACTCACTACGTTAGACCACGAGGTGAAAAAAAAAAAAAAGGCCAATAAGTGAGACCCCAGAGATCATACAATATCCGAGTCCAGTGCTTCCTAGAAATCTGGCTTCACTTGGTTACCTTGGCCTCACTGACTCTTAGTTTCCTCATCTGTACAATGGGAACAATATTCTTTTTTTTTTTTTTAATTTTTTTAACATTTATTTATTTTTGAGAGACAGAGAGAGGCAGAGCATGAGCAGGGGAGGGGGAGAGAGAGACACACACACAAAATCCGAAGCAGGCTCTAGGCTCCGAGCTGTTTGTTAGCACAGAGCCCGACGTGGGGCTCGAACTCACGAACTGCAAGACCATGACCCGAGCTGAAGTCGGATGCTCAACCGATGAGCCACCCAGGTGCCCCACGATGGGGATAATATTCTACCTCACTGGTTCTTACAAGGATAAAATGAGATGCTAGATGTCATAGTGTTTTGTATTATGTTACAAGAGGAATGAGGGACTGAAGGAAGCTGGTGTCACAGACTCGCAAACGCGCACACACACACACACACACACACACTCTAAATGGTAGCTGTTCCTTTGGTATCCCAGCCTACTGCTGATATCTGGATCAGTTTCTCTATCAGCCCTCACGATCACGCCACGTGTCATTATGGGAATCCAGCAAGTGCTAAGTGAGTCCTGGGGTGAGGGTTCATGAAGAGAATGAAGTAGACGATACTGAACTCATATCTGTCAAAGACCCAAAACAGGGCGCCTGGGTGGCTCAGTCGGTTGAGCATCCGACTTCAGCTCAGGTCATGATCTCGCGGTCTGTGAGTTCGGGCCCCACGTCAGGCTCTGTGCTGACAGGTCAGAGCCTGGATCCTGCTTCAGATTCTATGTCTCCCTCTCTCTCTGCCCCTCCCCTGCTCGTGCTCTGTCTCTCTCTGTCTCAAAAATAAATTAAAAAAAAAAAATTAAAAAAAAAGACCCAAAACATAGCATGACCCCAGCCCAGAGGAAAGGTTCTCCAAACCCAAATAGAAGAACCCAATAGCACACCCCAAACTGAATAGCTTTAGAGTTTTGTCTAAAACTGTCACATAGCTATAGCCCAAATGAGAGGAAACCAAAGTCTAAGAGAATAGCAGGGGTCTCCGTGGCTCAACTGTCAGTTGCTACTTTGAAAGGCTTTGCCTTCAACAGCCGTAAATGTGGGATTGCCTCCTGTTTCATAACCAGAGCTAATCTAACCCCGTAAGATTCCAGAAGGGAGGTCTAGAGACACTGATGCTGGCAGGCCAGGTCCGGGGACCCAGAGGAGTCCTTCAGGACCAGCCAAGAGGGTCTTTGGCTTTGAGTAGGATGGAAACCAAATGTGAGCCATCAGGAGGTGAAAGCAGAGCTTGCTGAGGACACAGAACAGATAGAGACGGAGTGTCTAGAAGACTTGGAAAGAAAATGGAGGAGGGATCTCATCTTTGCTTGGGGTCTGGGGTTTTCACTGATGATCGTGGTCTGCTGCACATGTCCCCTCGGGCATCCAGGAACTGATGGGAGCAAGGGCAGGGTCCAGGTGTCCATTACAAGCCACTTATTCCCTGGAGCCCTAGGGTCTTGGCATTAAGATATCTAGCGGCAATGATCTGGAATATATACATAACGGCCTTGCCTGGTCTTTCTTCAGATGTTACCTACAATGCTGGAAGAGTCTAAAGAAATTAACTCCTTGTCCCTTACAAGGAGGACATGCACCAAGGCAGGTATAGGGCAGTGGTACAGGTCCTGGCAGAAATAGAAACAGGAAAAGGAGCAAAAAGATGTTTTATGGCATTCTTTCAGTTTCCCTGTCTCAACCCCAGGCTCCCCTTCCCTCCCCCGGAAGGATGACTTCATGTGGTTGTTCCCGGTTGTGGCATCAGGAAAATGGGCCACTCTGAGGCAGGGCTGGATTGGGAGGGAGCTGGTGCTAAGGAGGCCAGCTGCGCTGCCCACCATTCACTCCAAAGTTGGAAGCAGGGCATGGGAGGTATCAGGACCACATTTACGCGTTTCACCCTCGCCTCAGCATTTCCCCATCTTCTCTCCTGGAGGCTGTCCTCTCCAGATCTCTCCGGGGCCGCCTTCGCTTCTGGCCATTCTCCACTTCAACACGTGCCTCCCTCTTTTCCCCAGACCTCAGCTTCGGTGCTGATCTTCCAGCTTGTCCATATTCGAATCCACCCGTTTACCTCTTTCACTTCCTAGTCCTCATGGGCAGACTGAGAGGACAAGTGGGGAGCAGAGGCTGGGGCTCTAATGCACAGAGGCATGGCCACTGGGTCACCTGCTCACGGAGTGCTGAGTTTGCCTCCTATGGGACCAGCCACTTTTTCTTCCCCATTGTTTACAGATGACAAGGTGACCCTGGCTGAGAATGGACCTCAAGATTTTTGAACCCTAGATGAAAAGACAGAGAGAAACTCTTTAATTTGTAAACAGTTCTGTGCTTTCTACCAGGTGGAGGCCAGGATTTACCTTTGATGTAGACAGTTCTTTTCTTCTGGGAAAACCACCCCAAGGACCTTTAGTTATGCAAATGTAGATCAAAGATCCTCTTCTGGAATGGATTTAAACTGCTCTGAATAACAATGTGACAGGTTCTGTGTACAACTTCAGAGCTACACTTCCTAGGGCTGCCTTCTCTTTAAAAGAATACTTCTTTTCCAAAGCAAGTTAAGACAATAAACATGAGATTGAAAATTATTATTATTTTTTAGAGGAGATGGTGTGTGTGTGTGTGTGTGTGTGTGCATGTGTGGAGAGAGAGGTTTTGTGCGTGTGTTCGTGTTCAAACATTTGCCCTTAGAAAATCAGGAGTGACCCCCAAACACTGCTTAAAAGATAACATAGCTAAAGGAATGACTTGGAAAGAGACTGAGCATGGATGAGCACTGTTCAGTGTAGACTTGGGAGACAGTTCTACAGCATTCAGGCTACTTCTAGGCCTGCAGTTCTTTGGGGATAAGTATCTTCCCCACCCCTTCCTTCATTCACTTGGTTTCAGGTTTCTATCAGGCTGCTCTTCTCAATGTAGGCTCCTGTCTGTCAAAAATCTTTTAAATTGGGATGCCCAGAAGCCAACGGGCAGCCCAAGCAATATGAAGTAGAACTTACCAGTGGCCTCTTGAAGCTTTTCAGAAATTCCACCTCTATTAATGTAGCTGAAGAATACATTCTCTTTCTTGGGTGCCACATTTCAGTGTTGACTCACACTCAGTTAAATTTATGATAGAGGAAAACTGTGAAATATAATCCTCATCTTTCTGAGATTGAGGTGCTTTCTTGGAACCAAGTATAAAACAACTGTCCCCATTAAACTTAATTTTGCTGTATTTACTTCCATCTATTTGGATCGTTTTGTGACTCAGGGTAGAGCTTGAAGACACAGCTCTCTCACTAAACAACTGTATTAGGTCGACATTGACCTATTAATCTGCTTCTTTCAGGGCAGAGCCTCTCCTCCAGTGATAAATCCTTTTAAGATTACCATCACCCAGATGAGTCATGAGTCACCTGTATTTAGACCATAAAAGTCTGGCCAAGACTAAAAGTCTTGGCAAAATGCGTTGCTGAAGTTCTGATCTATGCCTTTTCTGTGAAATGCCTGTCTAAAGTTCTGGCCAAATGAGGTGCACCCGGGTGGTTCGGTCAGTTAGGCATCAGACTCTTGGTTTTGGCTTAAGTTACTATCTTATGGGTTCCTGAGATCAAGCCCCTCATCTGGTTTTGCATCCCTCTCTCTCTGCCACTCCCCATCCTGTGGGTGTGCTCTCTATCTCAAAATAAATAAATATTATAAATAAATCAATAAACCATTCAATAAATAAGTAATACATCTCTGGCAAAATTAAAAATACAGTAATTAGGGGCGCCTGGGTGGTTCCGTTGATTGAGCGTCCGACTTCAGCTCAGGTCACGATCTCACGGTCCGGTCCGTGAGTTCGAGCCCCGCATCGGGCTCTGTTCGGGCAGCTCGGAGCCTGGAGCCTGCTTTGGATTCTGTGTCTCCCTCTCTCTCTTCCTCTTCCCCACTCGTGCACTGCCTCTTTCTCTCTCAAATACAAATAAACATTTTTGAAAAAGAAATAACCATAATTATTATGCACAGAGGGAAAACGTAGTCTCTGTGCCTTATGTTGACTCTGGTAAGGTGCACAAACACATATGATCTTCCCTGGAATTCACGGCAACGAATAAAGACAAGGAAGATACCCCTTCGCACGTTTTACATCTGAGAAAGTTGAGAGGCATGTGGGTCAGTCACAACCACAGTCGAACCATCTGCTGTGCAGGCAGCCCAGCTCCATCTCGTGGCATCTCCGAATTTCCCTCTCCGACCCACTGCCCACAGCTCCAGCCCCAAGCATTCACCACAAAGCCTACTGATCGATTTGGCTTGTTCCAAACAGTCCCACTAGAATACCCCAAATTATAGGATCTCAGAGTTGGGGGGAATCCTGAGGACTCACCCGACCCAGGCCTCCCCACACTCCAGAAATGCCCACCACAGCGCGGCATGAGTGGGGCAGCCCCCTCAGGTCTACACCACTGCGGGAAGGGCTCCTGCTTTCACAAGGCTGCCGTTTCATGGCAGATTGGCCGTTCCTCTATATGACAATGAAAAGCTGCCTCTTCTACCTTCTCCTTGAGGGCTCTAGATCAATCCCTCGTACCTGCCCAGATCGTCTTTCTCTACTTCGGGTATTTGAAAGACTGCCTTTGCCTTTCTTCTCCAGATGGTGCTCCCCCAAATATTTAGCCACTCGCCTGTGGCCCAGTTCTCAAACCACCTCAGAGTGCCTCCTCCTTTCCGTGCGCTCCAGTTTTTCAACATCTTAAAATGCAACACCCATAATTAAACAGAATGCTCCAGATGTGGTTTGATTGGCACAAAATTACTTCCTCTTTTGTTCTGGACGATGTTGTTTCCTAATGTTGTTTACTGCTTTTTCCATAATTATTATTTCATACTGGAGATACTTCTGATCCTGAAATTCCCTAAAGCCAGGGACCTTTTTCCCTGAATGCAGTGAACAGTCCCAGTTTTCCCCTCTCTGGCTCCCTGTACTGGTTCCCTGGACTCAAGTGTAGGTTTCCAAATTTGTCCTTATTGGATTTTCTCTCTAGTTTTGCCCCATAATTCAATCCAGTGAACTCTCTGAACTTCCATAAATACAGTTTAATATTTTCATGTCTGATGAACATATCTCCTGTGTCTTTAACAAAATTCTGCACAACAGTACAAAACGTTCAGGAATGAGTCCTTCACACTCATAAAATAAAAGAGATTTGCAACAGTTAGCCCTGTTCAACACACCTTGGAGAGACAGAAACACACAAAGAGCTTAGCTTCTAATTGATGAAACAAGTCTAGCACAACTGGAAGTGACCCACTGAGGAAACCAGATGATTAGGTAAGATATTGATTTAAATAGGCATCAAAAGTTTTAAGGATTTAGGGGATTTAAGGATTAAGGAGTCTTTTTTTTTTAAGTAGTTGGAGCAAATGCAAAGGCATATTGCAAATGTCATGGACACCGGGAGGCTTGAAGACGGTGGCCTCTAAGGCGGAGGCTGTTGCAGTTCCCAGGTGACAGATGAGAGCAGTTTCCAAAGGATGGCAGCAGTGGAGGTGATGGAAGGTACTGAATTCTGGGTATAATTTAAAGGTAATGACTCAAGGGTGAGAATGAGTGCAACGGAGGAAGGTCTCATCGATGATGAAAACTCTCAGCTTCCGCAATTCTAAAGTTAGAGTCACCAATTACCCAGAGGGGGGGAAGGTGACAAAGTGGCTCAGAAGGGACAGTTAGGAGCTCAGTTATGTACACGTTAACCTTGAGAAGCTTGTGAAACAGCCAAGAGGAACGTTCACTAGGCAGTGACTACGTGAGTATGGACTTCAGGAAAGGTTTTCCATCTGTTGGTATATTTGGGAGACATTGCGTATGAATGGCACTCAGTGCCATGGTAGGAATCACAGGACAGGGAGCATTAATAAACCTGAGATACCCGAGTGGAGCTGGGACATTGCAACACGAAATGAAAGGGAATGAGTCAAGGACATGAGAATCAGTGACCAGTGAGCAGCCGTAGACGGGACAGATAGAACACGCTCCATGGGGCAGGAGCATAGTTAAGAAAGAGGCGGAACACAAAGCTGACGGAAGAGATTGCGGCCGTCTCAGGAAAGCCGTGCCTTCCATGCTGAGGACATGGATTTGGCTGGAGGCAAACTGTTATTATGGTGTTTTAAGTACAACAGTGTTTTCTTCCCTGTCCTCCTGGCCTAAAGACAGTCCGAAAACCCCAATTATTCTGACGGCAGTCTCCTGACCAGGTCTGTTCAGGATGTCATAAGCAGGGGTGTCATAAGACATCACGGACCTGAATGTGACAACTGCAAGGATTCTCTGCTTCTAGATTTAAAAGCATCTTGAAGGGATGCCTGGGTGGCTCAGCTGGTTGAGCGTCTGACTTCAGCTCAGGTCACGATCTAACAATTCCTGAGTTCAAGCCCCGCATCGGGCTTGCTGATGTCAGTGCCCAGCCTGCTTCAGATCCTTTGTCCCCCTCTTTCTCTGCCCCTCCCCTGCTCACACTCTCTCTCTCTTTAAAAATAAATCAATAAACTTAAAAAAATAAATAAAAGCATCTCTGGTCATCAACATAAAACTGAGATGCCAAAGCAACAATCTTAAGGGTTGCTTTGCTCAAACTTCTGTTCCTGTGGGCCTCTGAGCATTGCCATAATGGAAAAGCAGACGATTACATATGGAGGTGGGGTGGGGTGGGGTGGGGGTCCAGGGACAAGTCTTCTGCAGGGATCCAGCTTTCTGTTTTCCCTGCAGAAGCACTGGCAAGTGATATCTTGAGTTCCCCTGTAGAACAGCTAAGGACTGGAGAAGCAAATTTGCTGAAAAGGACCAGTGATTTAATTTTATTCATCCTGTATCAAATTTCTGCATCTTGCAGTTTGGGCACAACAGGAGGTGACACTGTTAACTGTTACTCTTTTCACTTCCTTTTTTTCCCCCTCACTGAACATAAACATATCATTACACAGTTACACTCCACTATATTTAGAGTTGATTTTTAACTATCTATTAAATCAAACGGGGAATCTGGGCTCTTCTACCTGGAGCCAGTGGGACCGGCTGGGAACATGGACGTGTTCACTGGGAGAGGATAAGACAAGAGTGAGAGCCACGTTGGCAACCACCATACACCCCCAGGAGCCCCCACCCTCTCTTCTTGGAGACACAAGCAGACCACTGTAACTGGGGCAGGGCCCACATCCTCCCCAGAACCCCCCCTGCAAACCTCTTGTTCACCAGTGATACAGGCTTCATCTCCTTCTCGAGGTCTAGATGGAAGGGACTCCAAAGTTGTCTATCGTGTCTATTCCAGGCAGTGCCCTCATCAAAAACAAAAACAAAAACAAGCCATGATTTAAAGTAGTTCAAGACATGACATGCTCTATGGAATGTGTATTTTTATTGTTAAACAAATTTGGAAAGCACTGCTTATTTCGCTCCTTCTTGGAGTCTTGAAGGTGTATGTCGGCATCGTAGGCGGTCAGAGCTCTGCACTGGAGAAATTTTCCTGGTATCGTGCACCCCAGGGTTCTCCCGTCCTATTTTACTATGGAATCTTCTATTGCTGATGATGCCCATTAATGCTTCTAGAACTAACCGTTATAGAACACGCTTTAGAAGACACTACTATGACTCGTACCGGTATGGTGGTTTACAACATGCCAGCTGGGCATTGTTTGTGGCTTTGTCACAACACTGTATGTGAAGACCTGGAGATGTTTTCTCCATCTTATGATCCAAGAAAATGAGAAATGGACAGTTGGAGGCGTCCAGATCAACAGAGATAATGGTGGTGGAGCCCTGAATAGGAATGCAGCCCTCAGGATGTCTATCCAGTTTTGCTTCCTTTAGGCAAGACAACCCATGCCTGGTGGAAGATTGAGTGGAACTCTTTCAGTCAGGGTGAGTACCAGGGATTGGAAACGGGCTGACTAGTAGTACTGATAATGAGTGTAGCCGGGGACAGGAAAATTGGAGGGAAAGGATTGGGAGGGTACAGGGGCCATGCTACTACATCACCGGCTGCCCCTGTCTATATCTTTAATTCTTCTTTATGTCTTTTAATCAAATCTAATTACAACATGGTTCACATAGAATCAGACACGTCCCACTCTCCCAGTTGGCCACATCATCATTCATCAGTTATCTGCCAACTTTGTCATGAAGTGTATTGTTATTTACCCATTCTCTGATTTTTAACTTAATACTCTTTCCGTTGTCTCACTCTGTCTTGTTTTTGCATCTTCTAACCTAAAAATGGACATTAGAAATCACAGATAATAAGCAGGATCTAAGAAATCTTCAGAAATGAAGGACACTATTATTCATTTGAAAAGATGCATTTACCAGAGTAAACCAACCTTTCCGTGAAATTTTCTAATCTAGAAGGGAATTATGTCACGTTGGTGAACTAGACAGTCATGAGTTCCAGC
Source organism: Panthera uncia (assembly GCF_023721935.1). Lineage (NCBI taxonomy): Eukaryota > Metazoa > Chordata > Mammalia > Carnivora > Felidae > Panthera > Panthera uncia. Next base: position 34,718,854 of record NW_026057579.1, read on the forward strand.
TTCGCCCTACTTTCTTCGCGAAGAGAAAATGCCACATCTGATATGAAGCGAAACAGGATGATATTAAGAGTTTCTACAATATGTTAAAGCCCTGGTTCTAGGTGGTGCCGTGATTATTAAGCGAAGCCCCAAATACACTTAGTGTGATTATTTGCATGCCAAAATTTGCATGTTTTTACAGTACAATTTAAGTGCATAATGACTTCATTCTACTACCCCGCTCATATCATCGAGTACCTATTTTGTGCCAGGTACAGACGATTCATAAATGAATCCCTCCCTACATGTTGCTCAGTCTATCAGCCTCTTTTTCACATCTAAGAAGAATTCAAATGAATGTGTGTTCTGGGCAATAAAACTTAAAACATGTAAGAACATAGTGAACCAATCAAACTTCTCCGTGCCTGCATATAACCGGACTCCATTAGATTTTCTGTTGCATCCACCAACAACACATAGGCTCACTGCAGCCACATGGTTCTCGATCTGCTTGGGGAGGGGAGCCATAAATTCATAAAACCGATGGACAGAATAAACAAAAACGCCTAAATTGAATAAAGTGACAGTAGGTATGAAATAGCCACAAAAGTTTAAAGTTTGTTGTGTAATGTCTGAGGAAATAAAAACTTCTAAGTTCGGTAGGAAAGAGCCCCCTTTGCTGTAGTTTGGATTAGAAGCCCCTGAAAGAAGAAGAGAGTCCTGAAGGATAAATATTTTGCGAATGGGAAGAGAGAAAAGAGGTCTTCCAGAAAACATTGTTCGCAAAGCCTTAGGGCTAAAAATTGTCAAAGATTGTAGGGGGATAGATAGTAAGCACTGGGCGGGGGGGCTGTTCTTTATGATGGCATACGTAGCCCTTAAAGTGCAGATGTCATTTTTTAGTACCTCTCTCTTCTGTGTGTGTTCTGCTCAGCACCGTCACCTACTCTGCCACCGTCACCTACTCTAACACATCAACCGCATCCCTGCTTTGCCCTATGCCCTTTGTCCAGAATACCCTCCTCTCTGCTGTTGTCATAAGCAACCCCGTCTTGTTAACTATATACCAGTTCATCAGAAAGACCTTCTCTGACCCAACGATTTGAAGATTTGAAATCGCTACCCCCTCATCCCCTCAATGGTTCTCATGTTTCAACCTGCCTCCTATGACTAATTTAATTTGATTCGTAGTACTTATCACCGCCTGATAGTTTTACCTTCTTCGCCTTGTTTGATTGGTTGGCTGAATGGCTGTCCCCTCCCTGTTGAAGTGCTCTGCCCAACACAGTAAACAGGAGCCAAGCCTGGCTATTTACTGTTAGATTTAAATGAATTAGACTTGAATACGATTTAAAATTCTAGCCCTCAGTTCCCAAAGCCATCTTTCATGGACTCAAGATTCACCTTTGTTTAGTGATTTTGATCATGAAAAATGCAGAAATAAAATGCTTCCATCACTCTAGAAAGTTCTTTTGGACACTACTGCTCTTGAATGTAAGTTTTTCGAGGTCTAGGGACCTTGTTCTGTATACCACAGTGGGTATTTGTTGACTGAATAAATGGACCAGTTTCATAGAGCAAATGGATCATGCAGAGAAGAAAAATAGGAGGAAATGGGGCACCTGGGTGGCTCAGTCAGTTAAACATCTGATCCTTGATTTCAGCTCGGGTCATGATCTCATGGTTCGTGGGATCGAGCCCCTTGTCTGGCTCTGCACTGACAGCACGGGGCTTGCTTGGGATCCTCTCTCTTCCTTTCTCCATGCCTCTCCCCCTCCTCTTGAAAAATGGGGTGAAGCTGAATCTATCATTTGATCCAGAAAATAAAAGGACTCATATGATTAAACAAGGGTTTTATGCTCCTACCTTAAAAGTCATAAGAGAGTCGTTGAAAGGTTTTGAAATGCAGAATGGCCTGATTGACTATCTTGCTTGAAATGATTCTTCCAGCGGCATGAGCAGAGTGAGGTGTGACAGAAGGGACTGAGGTCACGAAGACCAGCCAGGAGGTTACGGTCACTGTAAAGACACGAGATGACAAGGGACTGAACTGACTTCGACAAGGAAGAATCGATCAAGTTGGCGCCCATGTTAGCCAGAAGAGTCTATGTCATGGCAACATCACAAACAACTTCAGCCATCTCTGTGGTTTTATACAAGAACAAAGAGTTTTGGGGGTTTTTTGTTTGTTTTTTACGTGAAACATTGCATGTGGGGGGCAGATAGTTGTTCCACGCAGTCACTCAGGAACCCAGGCTGACGGCAGCTCCACTCTGTGTGACTACATCATCTAGAATGCCTGACTCCCTTAGTCACCACGGCAGGAAAAGAGATGCTGGCAATCGCAGGTGGCTTTGCAGTCCCTCACTGCTAAAGTGACACATGTTATTTCTATGGAATGTAATGAGCCCCAACTAAATCACATGACTCTGTCTGACTGCAAGTATTTAGGAAATTCAGATGAGCAAAGAGGTTTATCTATATATTTATTTTGTGAATCAATCTGTCCACCATATTGATAACGAGACTGGAGGAAGTAGGGAGAGAGAAGTGAGTCACGTATATCTCTGAACTTCCCTGCTCATATGCAATTTAAATCTGTACATAGCAGAATTCCCAGAGATGTTTGACTGTCCAAAGAGAGGTACGTTCAACATAATGTGAGTGGTACCAAGCATAGCACCCTAGCAGATGATGGGTGATGAAATGATGAATAATAATACGTGAGTAACACTGTTGATGTGTCAAGCACTTGGAAAAGTGGAATGAACACAGCAAACATTATCTCTGCTCTGACTGAGCTTAGATCTGTTTTTTAAAAAAAAAAATTTAATGTTTATTTATTTTAAAAGGGAGAGAGAGAGAGAAACGGAGCGTGAGTGGGGGAGGGGCAGAGAGACACAGAATCGGAAGCAGGCTCCAGGCTCTGAGCTATCAGCACAGAGCCCCACGTGGGCTTGAACCCACGAACTGAGAGATGGTGACCTGAGCCAAAATCGGATGCTTAACCAACTGAGCCACCCAGATGCCCCTGAGCTTAGATTTTAGCGTACAAGGCGTGTGACAAATAGCCAGTCCCATAACTTGTTAATTATAATTTTATATGCTACAAAGAGAACCTATAGCATTATACCATAATAATCGTTTATTTGTAATGCTAGTTAGTGATCATTTTTTTAAATTTCTGCCTCTGTTATTTTAATATTTCTTTAATTCATATTCTCTCCGAGAATTTAGACCATTCATCAACTGAAAATAATAAGAAAAGAGAATTCATGATAAGATGAGACTTTAGTGAGCACCTCTAATAATCTATTCATTTATTAAAATTTTTTCCACTGGGGTATTCTACCAGTGAGTTTTGCTAAATCACTTCGTTTTTCTTTTTATTCTTCTTTTAAAATTTATATCTAGAGAAAGAGTGTGTGAGCACACAGGGAAGGGACATCAAGAAAGAGAGAGAGAGACAGAGAGAGACAGAGAGAGAGAACTCCATCCAGGCTCCACGCTGTGAGCACAGAGCCCAACGCAGGACTTGAATCCACAAAATGTGAGACCAGGACCTGAGCCAAAATCAAGAGTTGGACGCTTGACTGACGGAGCCACTCTGACGCCCCTAGTTTTTTTTTTTCTTTATTTAAATATCTAACTATTGTGTAGGGATCAGTACTCTGTCTGTCTTTGCATAATCTTTAGTGTAATATAGATATTCCAGAATACGTTATAAATCGAGGTAACACATCATAAAGTATATGCTAGGAAAAGAAATATAAGAATACTGTATCAGCTCAGATTTTATTTGCCTGCCACCTTATCACTTCATGGGGCTTTACAAATGGCCTATGTTTGCTTCCTGAATGAAAACTGATGTGTAGAAATGATTGCACACTATGTATGTGACTCTAAGAATTAGGAAACGGTGCTTCTCGATGACTCTGAATTGAGTTACTCTCAGGCCAGAGTCATCACTGTTGAGGTTCTTTGTGGCATGGTTAACAGGCGAATGGCCATATTTTAATAATATTTCTGTTGTCATGTTATGCGAGAAGCAAAGATACCAGACAGGAATCACCAGTCCCAAAATGCTTCATCCTTCTGAGACCCGGCATATTTTCTGTTTTTGTCTTTTCCTTTTAAGCGAAGATATTTTCTGATCAACTCATTTCTGCCAAGTATCATTGGAGTTCCAAAAACGGTCTTCTGTTATTTAGAAGGCACACGATGAAGAGGGCTGGTACATCACCTACCTCCAAAAAGAATATAAACCCAAATGATATTCCCATCTCTGCAGAAGTTTCCCTAGTAAGATCCAATAACCTCAGTGGCCCCGATTCCTCTCTTTGAGCCCAGTGCCCTCTGCATTCTCAACCTCACTCTGCTAGAAAATTCCTCGGCCTTGGGTGCCCCATAGCCATCGGAAGTGCATAACGTGCATATTTCTGTTCTGTAACGGCAGAGGGTAATAGACCTCACAGCACTGCTCACATTCCTCTTTCCCGTTCGGCATTGTCTCCCTTCCAGAACAAGCGCGTTCAGACTCTGGGCTGGATTCAGCCTTCAAACGTTCACGAAAGGCTGCAGTGCAGCCAACATATTGCTGAAGCTGCAACATCGGTGTGACGATACAGAATGCATTACGCAGCGGTGGGGCCATGTTTTGCTTTGACTAGAGTGCCAATAACTCAGAGATGAGCTTTCTTTGTTTTTGTTTTTGCCTCCCCCTAGTATTCCAAAGGCATAAAGGATTGTGCATATAACATTTTCTGGCCATGCTGTAACTGTAGCTCCCCCGCCGGCGACTGCCCACATGATAATGGAACTCTGCAATAATATTAGGGGTGTGTGGAAAATCTATGGCCAATTTAGTCACTCAAGCAGTGCTCAAAATCTCTGGGTTAGGGCTGCAATGGGAGATAACTTGCCATAAGATGAGCTGCCTGGAACTCTGCGAAATACATGCTTCAGTGCCTCCTGGAACAGTCCAGAGCCGTGCATGCGCTCGCAAGGGAGAAGGGAATGGGCAAGGCAGATGCCAGAAGCCACAGATTTTTGGGCTTCAGTATAATGACTGATTTGATGGCTGTTTTACTTATTTTTCAAAGGTAATTTGGATACTGTGCTCTCAAAATGTCACCACCAAATAGTCCTCTCATATGGTAGAGAGCCATTCTTGGCCCTGTTGTGCGGAAGGCTCCTCGTCTGTTTTGCCACAGCAAAGTTAAAAAGTAGAAAACTTCATTCCTTTTTAAAAAAAAAAAATGGGGGGCATCAAATTGTATCGGGCACAAAGCTTAGACAATAGAATTTTGCTTCTCGGGGTAACGCGGCTTGGCCAGTGTGGAGCTGCACGTATCCAGTGGTTTCTGGCACCAAATTTGCACATAGGAACACCTGGAGTTTGTGCAAATTAACCTATGTGGCCGGGTCAGAAAGAAGAATGGCCGTCTCATCATCAGGCCAAATCCGTTCAGTATGGACCCTAAGTAGCGACGGCAAAAATCACGGACTTTCAATCCTGGAGCACAGACAGCAGAACGATGCAACATTCTTACATAGCAGTGACTGTATTGTTTATCTCCCGTGTCAGGGAATGACAGCTTCCGAGCAGGATAAGTCTTCTGGATGATTCAAAACGCTGCTTAGATTTGTGTAAAATTCACTTCTAGGTTCACTTTGTTAATGACTTACGAGTCAATGTTACATCCACCTGCAGCAGTCAACAAGACAGGAGTGCCCTCCTCTCAGGAAGCATATGATTTAAGGCAAAAGCCAAACAAGCAATTACACTAAAGAGTGATGAACGGTCTGTCTGGGGACACACGCGGGCGCTGCGGGAACACAAGACGGGCACACTTGACGGGGTCCCGGGGGCAGAGCCGAAGCGTGAGCGGAGTCACTGGCCAAGGGTAGCCGGACTGGAGTTCCGTATCTCTCCCCTACCATAGTTTCCTCACGGTCAGGCAGAGGGGAGTGGAAACAGTGGTAGAGGCTGGTGGCTTCTCTGAGGAACCGCTTTATTGAGCCTCCCTCCTCCTTCTGTCCCTCTGTGTGCAGGGACAGAAGGAAAGCTGGAGGAGAGGGCTCCATGGCCACAGTGTGGGGCTTGTTCACGTCTTGTTGGCTCCAGGGGAAGGAAGGACTCCCTTCAGGTGGCAAGACCGTCCTGGGCTGCTCTGGGCCCCGGTGCTGAAATCCTGTGGGGCATCCATCCTGAGATTCCATGGAAGGTATCACTCTGTCCTCCCTTGACCTTTCCCTTTACCCATTTAGCCGTGTGTCCTTCCAGTGTGGGACGGGCCTGCAGGAGCCTGGACCAGCCAGCTGACGGTTGAACCCTCAGCCCAGCTGCCCTGTCTGCCATCAGCAAAGACATCCACTCATTTTCCTTTGGACTCGGGGCTAGGCCCCAGTCTTGACACACAAGTCGCTTGTCGTATCAGAGGGGATTTTCCTCCGAGCAAAACGTCCACGTCTAATCTAATTTAAACGTCCAATGCTTTGCCCTGCTCATCAGGTGTTTTATCACCGTGAACTTGTCCTGCTTAGATATGCCAACTATACATTAAACACACGCTTCACGGTCTCCCTCAGACCCCCTGCACCCCTCAGCATGGATCCCACAGAATTCCTGGGGCAAAAGCCGGGGGCCCACTCTGCTGTAGGAGGTGATGGGGAGCAGCGTTAGGAAGCAAACCCCCAGGAGAAAGTTTGCCCCCACCAAACCGTCCACAGCTGACAGCATGAGCAAAGGCTCGGGGGGAGCTTGCTTCAGTGTAGCAGGAAGAGAGAGGGGCGACGTGGTGGTGGAGACCCGGGGCGGGGGGGACCTTCCAGGGAAAGCGAGTTACATCACTTTCGAGAAAGACAATGGAAACACAATTAGCCTATTTTAACGAGGGGGTGTGTGTGAAACTGATTAGAGGTCTGTTTTGGGGGAGATCTGTCCTCTTACAACAGCCATACAAGGACAAAGAGGCTTTTTATTCCCATTTGACGGATCTCTGCCCGAGATCACAGAGCTGGAGGAGGGGTGGTGACCGCTGATTCCCAGAGCTCATTCCCAGACCGCGGCCGGCACATACAGCCAAACTGGTTATTGCCAATCCGTAAACCCTTAATAACCAATTTTTAAAAAGTGATGTATGAAGAACATCGTTCCTTGGCTGTCAATCCTGGTGCCATCCTATGAAACGATACTGGTGTTTTCCCTTTGGTGACAGCGCTCTCCTTGTTGATAAAGGCAGAAAAGAGCTCAACCACTTTCTAATCTTTTCCTGCATCAATTAGGTACATACTTAATTGTAAGACAATGACGATCACACGGCAGAATATTAGACGCGCTCCCAAGCCACACCTTGATCTTTTCCTCCTTTTGAAGTTTGAGCATAAAGTAACTTATGGTAAAGAGTTAATAGACATTCCTTTTTGGAGTAACTTTATTTTGTTGAGGAAAAATCAGTTAAATTTAAAATTCTGTGGAGAAAATTCACTTATTATGGAAAGAAGAAATCTGCTGAACCGCCCAAAAATAACTCAGGCGGCGAACATTCCCCAGCTTGCCTACACTATTGATACATTTCGTTTACTACTTTCGTTCCATCTGCCAGATTCACCTGGTTTCAGATGGGGTGGTATTTGCTAGCTGAATTAATGAAGACTACAGGATCTTTAGAAAAAAATAACCCATTTGATGCATCATTTAGCCGAAGTTATCGTATATATCACTGTGCCCTTAATGTGGCTTTAAGTCACAAAATACATAATTAAGACACATCCATCAATGCAGAGTTCTTAGTACAGCTCAATCCCATATAGCTTAACATGATCTGATGAAACAAAATATGGATTTTTAAGGACGACTTTTTTTTTTCCATAAGCTAAACCAAATTCAAGGGCACCAAGTTTGGACTCGATGAAAACAAAATAGCTTGCTAGTA